>NC_092129.1:58512413-58854298 GCF_043159975.1 Macaca nemestrina | reverse complement strand
GAAAGGCTTCTTGAGGGGAAAGCTGTAACTCTGTGAGATGATTTCACAGAACACAAAGAAGTTTCTCAGAAAGCTTCTTTCTCTTTGTTATCGGAGGATATTTCCTTTGGCCCTTTAGACTTTAAAGGGATCCGATATATCTGTTCCCAGATTCCACAGAAATAAGGCTAGCAAAGAGATCCACGAAATACAGATGGAACTCTGTGAGATGAATTAACAGAACACTAAGCAGTTTCTCAGAAAGCTTCTTTCCAGATTTCATCTGAGGATATTTCCTTTTTCACCATAGCCCTCTATGGGCTTCCAAATATCACTTTACCAATTCCACAAGAACTGTCTTAGCGAAAGGCTTCTTGAGGGGAAAGCTGTAACTCTGTGAGATGATTTCACAGAACACAAAGAAGTTTCTCAGAAAGCTTCTTTCTCTTTGTTATCGGAGGATATTTCCTTTGGCCCTATAGTCTTCAAAGGGTTCCGAAATATCTGTTCTCAGATTCCACAGAAATAAGGCTAGCAAAGAGATCCACGACAAAGAGATGTAACTCTGTTAGATGAGTTAACAGAACACTAAGCAGTTTCTCAGAAAGCTTCTTTCCAGATTTCATCTGAAGATATTTCCTTTTTCACCATAGCCCTCTATGGGCTTCCAAATATCACTTTGCCAATTCCACAAGAACTGTCTTAGCGAAAGTCTTCTTGAGGGGAAAGCTGTAACTAACTGAGTTCATTTCACAGAACACAAAGAAGTTTCTCAGAAAGCTTCTTTCTCTTTGTTATCGGAGGATATTTACTTTGGCCCTATAGTCTTCAACGGGATCCGAAATATCTGTTCTCAGATTCCACCGAAACAAGGCTAGCAAAGAGATCCAGGAAAAACAGATGTAACTCTGTGAGTGGAAGTCACACATCACAGAGCAGTTTCTCAGAAATCTTCTTTCCAGATGTCATCTGAGGATATTTCCTTTTTCACCATAGCCCTCTATGGGCTTGCAAATATCACTTTGCCAATTCCACAAGAACTGTCTTAGCGAAAGGCTTCTTGAGGGGAAAGCTGTAACTCTGTGAGATGATTTCACAGAACACAAAGAAGTTTCTCAGAAAGCTTCTTTCTCTTTGTTATCGGAGGATATTTCCTTTGGCCCTATAGTCTTCAAAGGGATCCGAAATATCTGTTCTCAGATTCCACAGAAATAAGGCTAGCAAAGAGATCCACGAAAAACACATGTAACTCTGTGAGTGGAAGTCACACATCACAGAGCAGTTTCTCAGAAAGCTTCTTTCCAGATTTCATCTGAGGATATTTCCTTTCTCACCATAGCCCTCTATGGGCTTCCAAATATCACTTTGCCAATTCCACAACAACTGTCTAAGCGAAAGGCTTCTTGAGGGGAAAGCTGTAACTCTGTGAGATGATTTCACAGAACACAAAGAAGTTTCTCAGAAAGCTTCTTTCTCTTTGTTATTGGAGGATAGTTTCTTTGGCCCTATAGTCTTCAAAGGGATCCAAAATATCTGTTCTCAGATTCCACAGAAATAAGGCTAGCAAAGAGATCCACGAAATACAGATGTAACTCTGTGAGATGAATTAACAGAACACTAAGCAGTTTCTCAGAAAGCTTCTTTCCAGATTTCATCTGAGGATATTTCCTTTCTCACCATAGCGCTCTATTGGCTTCCAAATATCTCTTTGCCAATTCCACAAGAAGTGTCTTAGCGAAAGGCTTCTTGAAGGGAAAGCTGTAACTCTGTGAGATGATTTCACAGAACACAAAGAAGTTTCTCAGAAAGCTTCTTTCTCTTTGTTATCGGAGGATATTTCCTTTAGCCCTGTTCTCTTCAAAGGGATCCGAAATATCTGTTCTCAGATTCCACAGAAATAAGGCTAGCAAAGAGATGCAAAAATACAGATATAACTCTGTGAGATGAATTAACAGAACACTAAGCAGTTTCTCAGAAAGCTTCTTTCTAGATTTCATCTGAGGATATTTCCTTTTTCACCATAGCCCTCTAAGGGCTTCCAAATATCACTTTGCCAATTCCACAAGAACTGTCTTAGCGAAAGGTTTCTTGAGAAGAAAGCTGTAACTCTGTGAGATGATTTCACAGGACACAAAGAAATTTCTCAGAAATCTTCTTTCTCTTTGTTATCGGAGGATATTTCCTTTGGCCCTATAGTCTTCAAAGGGATCCGAAATATCTGTTCTCAGATTCCACAGAAATAAGGCTAGCAAAGAGATCCACGAAATACAGATGTAACTCTGTGAGATGAATTAACAGAACAATAAGCAGTTTCTCAGAAAGCTTCTTTCCAGATTTCATCTGAGGATATTTCCTTTTTCAAAATAGCCCTCTATGGGCTTCCAAATATCACTTAGCCAATTCCACAAGAACTGTCTTAGCGAAAGGCTTCTTGAGGGGAAAGCTGTAATTCTGTGAGATGATTTCACAGAACACAAAGAAGTTTCTCACAAAGCTTCTTTCTCTTTGTTATCGGAGGATATTTCCTTTGGCCCTATAGTCTTCAAAGGGATCCGAAATATCTGTTCTCAGATTCCACAGAAATAAGGCTAGCAAAGAGATCCAGGAAAAACACATGTAACTATGTGAGTGGAAGTCACACATCACAGAGCAGTTTCTCAGAAAGCTTCTTTCCAGATTTCATCTGAGGATATTTCCTTTTTCACCATAGCCCTCTATGGGCTTCCAAATATCACTTTGTCAATTCCACCAGAACTGTCTTAGCGAAAGGCTTCTTGAGGGGAAACCTGTAACTCTGTGAGATGATTTCACAGAACACAAAGAAGTTTCTCAGAAAGTTTCTTTCTCTTTGTTATCGGAGGATATTTCCTTTGGCCCTGTAGTCTTCAAAGGGCTCCGAAATATCTGTTCTCAGATTCCACAGAAATAAGGCTAGCAAAGAGATCCACGAAATACAGATGTAACTCTGTGAGATGAATTAACAGAACACTAAGCAGTTTCTCAGAAAGCTTCTTTCCAGATTTCATCGGAGGATATTTCCTTTTTCACCTTAGCCCTCTATGGGCTTCCAAATATCACTTGGCCAATTCCACAAGAACTGTCTTAGCGAAAGGCTTCTTGACGGGAAAGCTGTAACTCTGTGAGATGATTTCACAGAACACAAAGAAGTTTCTCAGAAAGCTTCTTTCTCTTTGTTATCGGAGGATATTTACTTTGGCCCTATTGTCTTCAAAGGGATCCGAAATATCTGTTCTCAGATTCCACAGAAATAAGGCTAGCAAAGAAATCCACGAAATACAGATGTAACTCTGTGAGATGAATTAACAAAACACTAAGCAGGTTCTCAGAAAGCTTCTTTCCAGATTTCATCTGAGGATATTTCCTTTTTCACCATAGCCCTCTATGGGCTTCCAAATATCACTTTGCCAATTCCACAAGAACCTTCTTAGCGAAAGGCTTCTTGAGGGGAAAGCTGTAACTCTGTCAGATGATTGCACAGAACGCAAGGAAGTTTCTCAGACAGCTGCTTTCTCTTTGTTATCGGAGGATATTTCCTTTGGCCCTATAGTCTTCAAAGGGATCCGAAATATCTGTTCTCAGATTCCACAGAAATAATGCTAGCAAAGAGATCCACGAAATACAGATGTAACTCTGTGAGTTGAATTAACAAAACACTAAGCAGTTTCTCAGAAACCTTCTTTCCAGATTTCATCTGAGGATATTTCCTTTTTCACCATAGCCCTCTATGGGCTTCCAAATATCACTTTGCCAATTCAACAAGAAGTGTCTTAGCGAAAGGCTTCTTGAGGGGAAAGCTGTAACTCTGTCAGATGATTTCACAGAACACAAAGAAGTTTCTCAGAAAGCTTCTTTCTATTTGTTATCGGAGGATATTTCCTTTGGCCCTATAGTCTTCAAAGGGATCCGAAATATCTGTTCTCAGATTCCACAGAAATAAGGCTAGCAAAGAGATCCACGAAATACAGATGTAACTCTTTGAGATGAATTAACGGAACACTAAGCAGTTTCTCAGAAAGCTTCTTTCCAGATTTCATCTGAGGATATTTCCTTTTTCACCATAGCCCTCTAAGGGCTTCCAAATATCACTTTGCCAATTCCACAAGAACTGTCTTAGCGAAAGGCTTCTTGAGGGGAAAGCTGTAACTCTGTGAGATGATTTCACAGAACACAAAGAAGTTTCTCAGAAAGCTTCTTTCTCTTTGTTATCGGAGGATATTTCCTTTGGCCCTTTAGACTTTAAAGGGATCCGATATATCTGTTCCCAGATTCCACAGAAATAAGGCTAGCAAAGAGATCCACGAAATACAGATGGAACTCTGTGAGATGAATTAACAGAACACTAAGCAGTTTCTCAGAAAGCTTCTTTCCAGATTTCATCTGAGGATATTTCCTTTTTCACCATAGCCCTCTATGGGCTTCCAAATATCACTATGCCCATTCCACAAGAACTTCTTAGCGAAAGGCTTCTTGAGGGGAAAGCTGTATCTCTGTGAGATGATTTCACAGAACAGAAAGAAGTTTCACAGAAACATTCTTTCTCTTTGTTATCGGAAGATATTACCTTTGGCCCTATAGTCTTTAAAGGGATCCGACATATCTGTTCTCAGATTCCACAAAATAAGGCTAACAAGGAGATCCACGAAATACAGATGTAACTCTGTGAGTGGAAGTCACAGATCACAGAGCAGTTTCCCAGAAAGCTTCTTTCCGGATTTCATATGAGGATATTTCCTTTTTCACCATAGCCCTCTATGGGCTTCCAAATATCACTTTGCCAATTCCACAAGAACTGTCTTAGCGAAAGGGTTCTTGAGGGGATAGCAGTAACTCTGTGAGATGATTTCACAGAACACAAAGAAGTTTCTCAGAAAGCTTCTTTCTCTTTGTTATCGGAGGATATTTCCTTTGGCCCTATAGTCTTCAAAGGGATCCGAAATATCTGTTCTCAGATTCCACAGAAATAAGGCTAGCAAAGAGATCCACGAAAAACACATGTAACTATGTGAGTGGAAGTCACACATCACAGAGCAGTTTCTCAGAAAGCTTCTTTCGAGATGTCATCTGAGGATATTTCCTTTTTCACCATAGCCCTCTATGGGCTTGCAAATATCACTTTGTCAATTCCACAAGAACTGTCTTAGCGAAAGGCTTCTTGAGGGGAAAGCTGTAACTCTGTGAGATGATTTCACAGAACACAAAGAAGTTTCTCAGAAAGCTTCTTTCTCTTTGTTATCAGAGGATAATTCCTTTGGCCCTATAGTCTTCAAAGGATCCGAAATATCTGTTCTCAGATTCCACAGAAATAAGGCTAGCAAAGAGATGCACGAAATACAGATGTAACTCTGTGAGATGAATTAACAGAACACTAAGCAGTTTCTCAGAAAACTTCTTTCCAGATTTCATCTGAGGATATTTCCTTTCTCACCATAGCGTTCAATGGGCTTCCAAACATCACTTTGCCAATTCCACAAGAACTGTCTTAGCGAAAGGATTCTAGAGGGGAAAGCTGTAACTCTGTGAGATGATTTCACAGAACACAAAGAATTTTCTCAGAAAGGTTTTTCTCTTTGTTATCGGAGGATAGTTCCTTTGGCCTTATAGTCTTCAAAGGGATCCGAAATATCTGTTCTCAGATTCCACAGAAATAGGGCTAGCAAAGAGATCCACGAAATACTGATGTAACTCTGTGAGATGAATTAACAGAACACTGAGCAGTTTCTCAGAAAGCATCTTTCCAGAATTCATCTGAGGATATTTCCTTTTTCACCATAGCCCTCTATGGGCTTCCAAATATCACTTTGCCAATTCCACAAGAACTGTCGTAAGGAATGGCTTCTTGAGGGGAAAGCTGTAACTCTGTGAGATGATTTCACAGAACACAAAGAAGTTTCTCAGAAAGCTTCTTTCTCTTTGTTATCGGAGGATATTTCCTTTGGCCCTATAGTCTTCAACGGGAACCGAAATATCTGTTCTCAGATTCCACAGAAATAAGGCTAGCAAAGAGATCCAGGAAAAACAGATGTAACTCTGTGAGTGGAAGTCACACATCACAGAGCGGTTTCTCAGAAAGCTTCCTTCCAGATGTCATCTGAGGATATTTCCTTTTTCACCATAGCCCTCTATGGGCTTGC
This sequence comes from Macaca nemestrina, assembly GCF_043159975.1. Taxonomy (NCBI): domain Eukaryota; kingdom Metazoa; phylum Chordata; class Mammalia; order Primates; family Cercopithecidae; genus Macaca; species Macaca nemestrina. The sequence goes on along the minus strand of NC_092129.1, from coordinate 58,848,167 downwards.
AAATATCACTTTGCCAATTCCACAAGAACTGTCTTAGCGAAAGGCTTCTTGAGGGGAAAGCTGTAACTCTGTGAGATGATTTCACAGAACACAAAGAAGTTTCTCAGAAAGCTTCTTTCTCTTTGTTATCGGAGGATATTTCCTTTGGCCCTATTGTCTTCAAAGGGATCCGAAATATCTGTTCTCAGATTCCACAGAAATAAGGGTAGCAAAGAGATCCACGAAATACAGATGTAACTCTGTGAGATGAATTAACAGAACAATAAGCAGTTTCTCAGAAAGCTTATTTCCAGATTTCATCTGAGGATATTTCCTTTTTCACCATAGCCCTCTATGGGCTTCCAAATATCACTTTGCCAATTCCACAAGAACTGTCTTAGCGAAAGGCTTCTTGATGGGAAAGCTGTAACTCTGTGAGATGATTTCACAGAACACAAAGAAGTACTCAGAAAGCTTCTTTCTCTTTGTTATCGGAGGATATTTCCTTTGGCCCTATAGTCTTCAAAGGGTTCCGAAATATCTGTTCTCAGATTCCACAGAAATAAGGCTAGCAAAGAGATCCACGACAAAGAGATGTAACTCTGTTAGATGAGTTAACAGAACACTAAGCAGTTTCTCAGAAAGCTTCTTTCCAGATTTCATCTGAAGATATTTCCTTTTTCACCATAGCCCTCTATGGGCTTCCAAATATCACTTTGCCAATTCCACAAGAACTGTCTTAGCGAAAGTCTTCTTGAGGGGAAAGCTGTAACTAACTGAGTTCATTTCACAGAACACAAAGAAGTTTCTCAGAAAGCTTCTTTCTCTTTGTTATCGGAGGATATTTACTTTGGCCCTATAGTCTTCAACGGGATCCGAAATATCTGTTCTCAGATTCCACCGAAATAAGGCTAGCAAAGAGATCCAGGAAAAACAGATGTAACTCTGTGAGTGGAAGTCACACATCACAGAGCAGTTTCTCAGAAATCTTCTTTCCAGATGTCATCTGAGGATATTTCCTTTTTCACCATAGCCCTCTATGGGCTTGCAAATATCACTTTGCCAATTCCACAAGAACTGTCTTAGCGAAAGGCTTCTTGAGGGGAAAGCTGTAACTCTGTGAGATGATTTCACAGAACACAAAGAAGTTTCTCAGAAAGCTTCTTTCTCTTTGTTATCGGAGGATATTTCCTTTGGCCCTATAGTCTTCAAAGGGATCCGAAATATCTGTTCTCAGATTCCACAGAAATAAGGCTAGCAAAGAGATCCACGAAAAACACATGTAACTCTGTGAGTGGAAGTCACACATCACAGAGCAGTTTCTCAGAAAGCTTCTTTCCAGATTTCATCTGAGGATATTTCCTTTCTCACCATAGCCCTCTATGGGCTTCCAAATATCACTTTGCCAATTCCACAACAACTGTCTAAGCGAAAGGCTTCTTGAGGGGAAAGCTGTAACTCTGTGAGATGATTTCACAGAACACAAAGAAGTTTCTCAGAAAGCTTCTTTCTCTTTGTTATTGGAGGATAGTTTCTTTGGCCCTATAGTCTTCAAAGGGATCCAAAATATCTGTTCTCAGATTCCACAGAAATAAGGCTAGCAAAGAGATCCACGAAATACAGATGTAACTCTGTGAGATGAATTAACAGAACACTAAGCAGTTTCTCAGAAAGCTTCTTTCCAGATTTCATCTGAGGATATTTCCTTTCTCACCATAGCGCTCTATTGGCTTCCAAATATCTCTTTGCCAATTCCACAAGAAGTGTCTTAGCGAAAGGCTTCTTGAAGGGAAAGCTGTAACTCTGTGAGATGATTTCACAGAACACAAAGAAGTTTCTCAGAAAGCTTCTTTCTCTTTGTTATCGGAGGATATTTCCTTTAGCCCTGTTCTCTTCAAAGGGATCCGAAATATCTGTTCTCAGATTCCACAGAAATAAGGCTAGCAAAGAGATGCAAAAATACAGATATAACTCTGTGAGATGAATTAACAGAACACTAAGCAGTTTCTCAGAAAGCTTCTTTCTAGATTTCATCTGAGGATATTTCCTTTTTCACCATAGCCCTCTAAGGGCTTCCAAATATCACTTTGCCAATTCCACAAGAACTGTCTTAGCGAAAGGTTTCTTGAGAAGAAAGCTGTAACTCTGTGAGATGATTTCACAGGACACAAAGAAATTTCTCAGAAATCTTCTTTCTCTTTGTTATCGGAGGATATTTCCTTTGGCCCTATAGTCTTCAAAGGGATCCGAAATATCTGTTCTCAGATTCCACAGAAATAAGGCTAGCAAAGAGATCCACGAAATACAGATGTAACTCTGTGAGATGAATTAACAGAACAATAAGCAGTTTCTCAGAAAGCTTCTTTCCAGATTTCATCTGAGGATATTTCCTTTTTCAAAATAGCCCTCTATGGGCTTCCAAATATCACTTAGCCAATTCCACAAGAACTGTCTTAGCGAAAGGCTTCTTGAGGGGAAAGCTGTAATTCTGTGAGATGATTTCACAGAACACAAAGAAGTTTCTCACAAAGCTTCTTTCTCTTTGTTATCGGAGGATATTTCCTTTGGCCCTATAGTCTTCAAAGGGATCCGAAATATCTGTTCTCAGATTCCACAGAAATAAGGCTAGCAAAGAGATCCAGGAAAAACACATGTAACTATGTGAGTGGAAGTCACACATCACAGAGCAGTTTCTCAGAAAGCTTCTTTCCAGATTTCATCTGAGGATATTTCCTTTTTCACCATAGCCCTCTATGGGCTTCCAAATATCACTTTGTCAATTCCACCAGAACTGTCTTAGCGAAAGGCTTCTTGAGGGGAAACCTGTAACTCTGTGAGATGATTTCACAGAACACAAAGAAGTTTCTCAGAAAGTTTCTTTCTCTTTGTTATCGGAGGATATTTCCTTTGGCCCTGTAGTCTTCAAAGGGCTCCGAAATATCTGTTCTCAGATTCCACAGAAATAAGGCTAGCAAAGAGATCCACGAAATACAGATGTAACTCTGTGAGATGAATTAACAGAACACTAAGCAGTTTCTCAGAAAGCTTCTTTCCAGATTTCATCGGAGGATATTTCCTTTTTCACCATAGCCCTCTATGGGCTTCCAAATATCACTTGGCCAATTCCACAAGAACTGTCTTAGCGAAAGGCTTCTTGACGGGAAAGCTGTAACTCTGTGAGATGATTTCACAGAACACAAAGAAGTTTCTCAGAAAGCTTCTTTCTCTTTGTTATCGGAGGATATTTACTTTGGCCCTATTGTCTTCAAAGGGATCCGAAATATCTGTTCTCAGATTCCACAGAAATAAGGCTAGCAAAGAGATCCACGAAATACAGATGTAACTCTGTGAGATGAATTAACAAAACACTAAGCAGGTTCTCAGAAAGCTTCTTTCCAGATTTCATCTGAGGATATTTCCTTTTTCACCATAGCCCTCTATGGGCTTCCAAATATCACTTTGCCAATTCCACAAGAACCTTCTTAGCGAAAGGCTTCTTGAGGGGAAAGCTGTAACTCTGTCAGATGATTGCACAGAACGCAAGGAAGTTTCTCAGACAGCTGCTTTCTCTTTGTTATCGGAGGATATTTCCTTTGGCCCTATAGTCTTCAAAGGGATCCGAAATATCTGTTCTCAGATTCCACAGAAATAATGCTAGCAAAGAGATCCACGAAATACAGATGTAACTCTGTGAGTTGAATTAACAAAACACTAAGCAGTTTCTCAGAAACCTTCTTTCCAGATTTCATCTGAGGATATTTCCTTTTTCACCATAGCCCTCTATGGGCTTCCAAATATCACTTTGCCAATTCAACAAGAAGTGTCTTAGCGAAAGGCTTCTTGAGGGGAAAGCTGTAACTCTGTCAGATGATTTCACAGAACACAAAGAAGTTTCTCAGAAAGCTTCTTTCTATTTGTTATCGGAGGATATTTCCTTTGGCCCTATAGTCTTCAAAGGGATCCGAAATATCTGTTCTCAGATTCCACAGAAATAAGGCTAGCAAAGAGATCCACGAAATACAGATGTAACTCTTTGAGATGAATTAACGGAACACTAAGCAGTTTCTCAGAAAGCTTCTTTCCAGATTTCATCTGAGGATATTTCCTTTTTCACCATAGCCCTCTAAGGGCTTCCAAATATCACTTTGCCAATTCCACAAGAACTGTCTTAGCGAAAGGCTTCTTGAGGGGAAAGCTGTAACTCTGTGAGATGATTTCACAGAACACAAAGAAGTTTCTCAGAAAGCTTCTTTCTCTTTGTTATCGGAGGATATTTCCTTTGGCCCTTTAGACTTTAAAGGGATCCGATATATCTGTTCCCAGATTCCACAGAAATAAGGCTAGCAAAGAGATCCACGAAATACAGATGGAACTCTGTGAGATGAATTAACAGAACACTAAGCAGTTTCTCAGAAAGCTTCTTTCCAGATTTCATCTGAGGATATTTCCTTTTTCACCATAGCCCTCTATGGGCTTCCAAATATCACTATGCCCATTCCACAAGAACTTCTTAGCGAAAGGCTTCTTGAGGGGAAAGCTGTATCTCTGTGAGATGATTTCACAGAACAGAAAGAAGTTTCACAGAAACATTCTTTCTCTTTGTTATCGGAAGATATTACCTTTGGCCCTATAGTCTTTAAAGGGATCCGACATATCTGTTCTCAGATTCCACAAAATAAGGCTAACAAGGAGATCCACGAAATACAGATGTAACTCTGTGAGTGGAAGTCACAGATCACAGAGCAGTTTCCCAGAAAGCTTCTTTCCGGATTTCATATGAGGATATTTCCTTTTTCACCATAGCCCTCTATGGGCTTCCAAATATCACTTTGCCAATTCCACAAGAACTGTCTTAGCGAAAGGGTTCTTGAGGGGATAGCAGTAACTCTGTGAGATGATTTCACAGAACACAAAGAAGTTTCTCAGAAAGCTTCTTTCTCTTTGTTATCGGAGGATATTTCCTTTGGCCCTATAGTCTTCAAAGGGATCCGAAATATCTGTTCTCAGATTCCACAGAAATAAGGCTAGCAAAGAGATCCACGAAAAACACATGTAACTATGTGAGTGGAAGTCACACATCACAGAGCAGTTTCTCAGAAAGCTTCTTTCGAGATGTCATCTGAGGATATTTCCTTTTTCACCATAGCCCTCTATGGGCTTGCAAATATCACTTTGTCAATTCCACAAGAACTGTCTTAGCGAAAGGCTTCTTGAGGGGAAAGCTGTAACTCTGTGAGATGATTTCACAGAACACAAAGAAGTTTCTCAGAAAGCTTCTTTCTCTTTGTTATCAGAGGATAATTCCTTTGGCCCTATAGTCTTCAAAGGATCCGAAATATCTGTTCTCAGATTCCACAGAGATAAGGCTAGCAAAGAGATGCACGAAATACAGATGTAACTCTGTGAGATGAATTAACAGAACACTAAGCAGTTTCTCAGAAAACTTCTTTCCAGATTTCATCTGAGGATATTTCCTTTCTCACCATAGCGCTCAATGGGCTTCCAAACATCACTTTGCCAATTCCACAAGAACTGTCTTAGCGAAAGGATTCTAGAGGGGAAAGCTGTAACTCTGTGAGATGATTTCACAGAACACAAAGAATTTTCTCAGAAAGCTTTTTCTCTTTGTTATCGGAGGATAATTCCTTTGGCCTTATAGTCTTCAAAGGGATCCGAAATATCTGTTCTCAGATTCCACAGAAATAGGGCTAGCAAAGAGATCCACGAAATACTGATGTAACTCTGTGAGATGAATTAACAGAACACTGAGCAGTTTCTCAGAAAGCATCTTTCCAGAATTCATCTGAGGATATTTCCTTTTTCACCATAGCCCTCTATGGGCTTCCAAATATCACTTTGCCAATTCCACAAGAACTGTCGTAAGGAATGGCTTCTTGAGGGGAAAGCTGTAACTCTGTGAGATGATTTCACAGAACACAAAGAAGTTTCTCAGAAAGCTTCTTTCTCTTTGTTATCGGAGGATATTTCCTTTGGCCCTATAGTCTTCAACGGGAACCGAAATATCTGTTCTCAGATTCCACAGAAATAAGGCTAGCAAAGAGATCCAGGAAAAACAGATGTAACTCTGTGAGTGGAAGTCACACATCACAGAGCGGTTTCTCAGAAAGCTTCCTTCCAGATGTCATCTGAGGATATTTCCTTTTTCACCATAGCCCTCTATGGGCTTGCAAATATCACTTTGCCAATTCCACAAGAACTGTCTTAGCGAAAGGCTTCTTGAGGGGAAAGCTGTAACTCTGTGAGATGATTTCACAGAACACAAAGAAGTTTCTCAGAAAGCTTCTTTCTCTTTGTTATCGGAGGATATTTCCTTTGGCCCTATTGTCTTCAAAGGGATCCGAAATATCTGTTCTCAGATTCCACAGAAATAAGGGTAGCAAAGAGATCCACGAAATACAGATGTAACTCTGTGAGATGAATTAACAGAACAATAAGCAGTTTCTCAGAAAGCTTATTTCCAGATTTCATCTGAGGATATTTCCTTTTTCACCATAGCCCTCTATGGGCTTCCAAATATCACTTTGCCAATTCCACAAGAACTGTCTTAGCGAAAGGCTTCTTGATGGGAAAGCTGTAACTCTGTGAGATGATTTCACAGAACACAAAGAAGTACTCAGAAAGCTTCTTTCTCTTTGTTATCGGAGGATATTTCCTTTGGCCCTATAGTCTTCAAAGGGTTCCGAAATATCTGTTCTCAGATTCCACAGAAATAAGGCTAGCAAAGAGATCCACGAAATACAGGTGTAACTCTGTGAGATGAATTAACAGAACACTAAGCAGTTTCTCAGATAGCTTCTTTCCAGATTTCATCTGAGGATATTTCCTTTTTCAAAATAGCCCTCTATGGGCTTCCAAATATCACTTTGCCAATTCCACAAGAACTGTCTTAGCGAAAGGCTTCTTTTGGGGAAAGCTGTAACTCTGTGAGATGATTTCACAGAACACAAAGAAGTTTCTCAGAAAGCTTCTTTCTCTTTTTATCGGAGGATATTTCCTTTGGCCCTATAGTCTTCAAAGGGATCCGAAATATCTGTTCTCAGATTCCACAGAAATAAGGCTGACAAAGGGATCCACGAAATACAGATGTAACTGTGTGAGATGAAATAATAGAACACTAAGCAGTTTCTAAGAAAGCTTCTTCTCAGATTTCATCTGAGGATATTTCCTTTTTCACGATAGCCCTCTATGGGCTTCCAAATATCACTTTGCCAATTCCACAAGAACTGTCTTAGCGAAAGGGTTCTTGAGGGGAAAGCTGTAACTCTGTGAGTTGATTTCACAGAACACAAAGACGTTTCTCAGAAAGCTTCTTACTCTTTGTTATCGGAGGATATTTCCTTTGGTCCTATAGTCTTCAAAGGGATCCGAAATATCTGTTCTCAGATTCCACAGAAATAAGGCTAGCAAAGAGATCCACGAAATACAGATGTAACTCTGTGAGATGAATTAACAGAACACTAAGCAGTTTCTCAGAAAGCTTCTTTTCAGATTTCATCTAAGGATATTTCCTTTTTCACCATAGCCCTCTATGGGCTTCCAAATATCACTTTGCCAATTCCACGAGAACGGTCTTAGCGAAAGGTTTCTTGAGGGGAAAGCTGTAACTCTGTGAGATGATTTCACAGAACACAAAGAAGTTTCTCAGAAAGCTTCTTTCTCTTTGTTATCGGAGGATATTTCCTTTGGCCCTATAGTCTTCATAGGGATCCGAAATACCTGTTCTCAGATTCCACAGAAATAAGGCTAGCAAAGAGATCCACGAAATACAGATGTAACTCTGTGAGTGGAAGTCACACAGCAGAGAGCAGTTTCTCAGAAAGCTTCTTTCCGGATTTCATCTGAGGATATTTCCTTTTTCACCATAGCCCTCTATGGGCTTCCAAATATCACTTTGCCAATTCCACAAGAACTGTCTTAGCGAAAGGCTTCTTGAGGGGAAAGCTGTAACTCTGAGAGATGATTTCACAGAACACAAAGAAGTTTCTCAGAAAGCTTCTTTCTCTTTGTTATCGGAGGATATTTCCTATAGCCCTGTACTCTTCAAAGGGATCCGAAATATCTGTTCTCAGATTCCACAGAAATAAGGCTAGCAAAGAGATGCACGAAATACAGATGTAACTCTGTGAGATGAATTAACAGAACACTAAGCAGTTTCTCAGAAAGCTTCTTTCCAGATTTCATCTCAGGATATTTCCTTTTTCACAATAGCACTCTAAGGGATTCCAAATATCACTTTGCCTATTCCACAAGAACTGTCTTAACGAAAGGTTTCTTGAGGAGAAAGCTGTAACTCTGTGAGATGATTTCACAGGACACAAAGAAATTTCTCAGAAATCTTCTTTCTCTTTGTTATCGGAGGATATTTCCTTTGGCCCTATAGTCTTCAAAGGGATCCGAAATATCTGTTCTCAGATTCCACAGAAATAAGGCTAGCAAAGAGATCCACGAAATACAGGTGTAACTCTGTGAGATGATTTAACAGAACACTAAGCACTTTCTCAGAAAGCTTCTTTCCAGATTTCATCTGAGGATATTTCCTTTTTCAAAATAGCCCTCTATGGGCTTCCAAACATCACTTTGCCAATTCCACAAGAACTGTCTTAGCGAAAGGCTTCTTGAGGGGAAAGCTGTAACTCTGTGAGATGATTTCACAGAACACAAAGAAGTTTCTCAGAAAGCTTCTTTCTCTTTGTTATCGGAGGATATTTCCTTTGGCCCTATAGTCTTCAAAGGGATCCGAAATATCTGTTCTCAGATTCCACAGAAATAAGGCTAGCAAAGACATCCACGAAATACAGATGTAACTCTGTGAGTGGAAGTCACACATCACAGAGCATTTTCTCAGAAAGCTTACTTCCAGATTTCATCTGAGGATATGTCCTTTCTCACCGTAGCCCTCTATGGGCTTCAAAATATCACTTTGCCAATTCTACAAGAACTGCCTTAGCGAAAGGCTTCTTGATAGGAAAGCTGTAATTCTGTGAGATGATTTCACAGAACACAAAGAAGTTTCTCAGAAAGCTTCTTTCTCTTTGTTATCGGAGGATATTTCCTTTGGCCCTATAGTCTTCAAAGGGATCCGAAATATCTGTTATCAGATTCCACAGAAAGAAGGCTAGCAAAGAGGTCCACGAAATACAGGTGTAACTTTGTGAGATGAATTAACAGAACACTAAGCAGTTTCTCAGAAAGCTTCTTTCCAGATTTCATCTGAGGATATTTCCTTTTTCACCATAGCCCTCTATGGGCTTGCAAATATCACTTTGCCAATTCCACAAGAACTGTCTTAGCGAAAGGCTTCTTGAGGGGAAAGCTGTAACTCTCTGAGTTGATTTCACAGAACACAAAGAAGTTTCTCAGAAAGCTTCTTTCTCTTTGTTATCGGAGGATATTTCCTTTGGCCCTTTAGTCTTCAAAGGGTTCTGAAATATCTGTTCTCAGATTCCACAGAAATAAGGCTAGCACTGAGATCCACGAAATACCGATGTAACTCTGTGAGATGAATTAACTGAACACGAAGGAGTTTCTCAGAAAGTTTCTTTCCAGATTCCATCTGAGGATATTTCGTTTTTCACCATAGCCCTCTATAGGCTTCCAAATATCACTTTGCCAATTCCACAAGAACTGTCTTAGCGAAAGGCTTCTTGAGGGGAAACCTGTAACTCTGTGAGATGATTTCACAGAACACAAAGAAGTTCTCAGAAAGCTTCTTTCTCTTTGTTATCGGAGGATATTTCCTTTGGCCCTATAGTCTTCAAAGGGATCCGAAATATCTGTTCTCAGATTCCACAGAAATAAGGCTAGCAAAGAGATCCATGAAATACAGATGTAACTCTGTGAGATGAATTAACAGAACGCTAAGCAGTTTCTCAGAAAGCTTCTTTCCAGATTTCATCTGAGGATATTTCCTTTTTCACCATAGACCTCTATGGCTTCCAAATATCACTTTGCCAATTCCACGAGAACTGTCTTAGTGAAAGGCTTCTTGAAGGGAAAGCTGTAACTCTGTGAGATGATTTCACAGAACACAAAGAAGTATCTCAGAAAGCTTCTTTCTCTTTGTTATCGGAGGATATTTCCTTTGGTCCTATAGTCTTCATAGGCATCCAAAATATCTGTTCTCAGATTCCACAGAAATAAGGCTAGCAAAGAGATCCACGAAAAACAGATGTAACTCTGTGAGGGGAAGTCACACATCACAGAGCAGTTTCTCAGAAAGCTTCTTTCCAGATTTCATCTGAGGATATTTCCTTTTTCACCATAGCCCTCTATGGGCTTCCAAATATCACTTTGCCAATTCCACAAGAACTGTCTTAGCGAAAGGCTTCTTGAGGGGAAAGCTGTAACTCTGTGAGATGATTTCACAGAACACAAAGAAGTTTCTCAGAAAGCTTCTTTCTCTTTGTTATCGGAGGATATTTCCTTTGGCCCTATAGTCTTCAAAGGGATCCGAAATATCTATTCTCAGATTCCACAGAAATAAAGCTAGCAAAGAGATCCACGAAATACAGATGTAACTCTGTGAGATGAATTAACAGAACAGTAAGCAGTTTCTCAGAAAGCTTCTTTCCAGATTTCATCTGAGGATATTTCCTTTTTCACCATAGCCCTCTATGGGCTTCCAAATAACACTTTGCCAATTCCACAAGAACTGTCTTAGCGAAAGGTTTCTTGAGAAGAAAGCTGTAACTCTGTGAGAAGATTTCACAGAACACAAAGAAATTTCTCACAAAGCTTCTTTCTCTTTGTTATCGGAGGATATTTCCTTTGGCCCTAGAGTCTTCAAAGGGATCCAAAATATCTGTTCTCAGATTCCACAGAAATAAGCCTAGCAAAGACATCCACGAAATACAGATGTAACTCTGTGAGTGGAAGTCACACATCACAGAGCATTTTCTCAGAAAGCTTACTTCCAGATTTCATCTGAGGATATTTCCTTTCTCACCATAGCCCTCTATGGGCTTAAAAATATCACTTTGCCAATTCTACAAGAACTGCCTTAGCGAAAGGCTTCTTGATGGGAAAGCTGTAATTCTGTGAGATGATTTCACAGAACACAAAGAAGTTTCTCAGAAAGCTTCTTTCTCTTTGTTATCGGAGGATATTTCCTTTGGCCCTATAGTCTTCAAAGGGATCCGAAATATCTGTTATCAGATTCCACAGAAAGAAGGCTAGCAAAGAGGTCCACGAAATACAGGTGTAACTTTGTGAGATGAATTAACAGAACACTAAGCAGTTTCTCAGAAAGCTTCTTTCCAGATTTCATCTGAGGATATTTCCTTTTTCACCATAGCCCTCTATGGGCTTGCAAATATCACTTTGCCAATTCCACAAGAACTGTCTTAGCGAAAGGCTTCTTGAGGGGAAAGCTGTAACTCTCTGAGTTGATTTCACAGAACACAAAGAAGTTTCTCAGAAAGCTTCTTTCTCTTTGTTATCGGAGGATATTTCCTTTGGCCCTTTAGTCTTCAAAGGGTTCTGAAATATCTGTTCTCAGATTCCACAGAAATAAGGCTAGCACTGAGATCCACGAAATACCGATGTAACTCTGTGAGATGAATTAACTGAACACGAAGGAGTTTCTCAGAAAGTTTCTTTCCAGATTCCATCTGAGGATATTTCGTTTTTCACCATAGCCCTCTATAGGCTTCCAAATATCACTTTGCCAATTCCACAAGAACTGTCTTAGCGAAAGGCTTCTTGAGGGGAAACCTGTAACTCTGTGAGATGATTTCACAGAACACAAAGAAGTTCTCAGAAAGCTTCTTTCTCTTTGTTATCGGAGGATATTTCCTTTGGCCCTATAGTCTTCAAAGGGATCCGAAATATCTGTTCTCAGATTCCACAGAAATAAGGCTAGCAAAGAGATCCATGAAATACAGATGTAACTCTGTGAGATGAATTAACAGAACACTAAGCAGTTTCTCAGAAAGCTTCTTTCCAGATTTCATCTGAGGATATTTCCTTTTTCACCATAGACCTCTATGGCTTCCAAATATCACTTTGCCAATTCCACGAGAACTGTCTTAGTGAAAGGCTTCTTGAAGGGAAAGCTGTAACTCTGTGAGATGATTTCACAGAACACAAAGAAGTATCTCAGAAAGCTTCTTTCTCTTTGTTATCGGAGGATATTTCCTTTGGTCCTATAGTCTTCATAGGCATCCAAAATATCTGTTCTCAGATTCCACAGAAATAAGGCTAGCAAAGAGATCCACGAAAAACAGATGTAACTCTGTGAGGGGAAGTCACACATCACAGAGCAGTTTCTCAGAAAGCTTCTTTCCAGATTTCATCTGAGGATATTTCCTTTTTCACCATAGCCCTCTATGGGCTTCCAAATATCACTTTGCCAATTCCACAAGAACTGTCTTAGCGAAAGGCTTCTTGAGGGGAAAGCTGTAACTCTGTGAGATGATTTCACAGAACACAAAGAAGTTTCTCAGAAAGCTTCTTTCTCTTTGTTATCGGAGGATAATTCCTTTGGCCCTATAGTCTTCAAAGGGATCCGAAATATCTGTTCTCAGATTCCACAGATACAAGGCTAACAAAGAGATCCACGAAATACAGATGTAACTCTGTGAGATGAATTAACAGAACACTAAGCAGTTTCTCAGAAAGCTTCTTTCCAGATTTCATCTGAGGATATTTCCTTTTTCACCATAGCCCTCTATGGGCTTCCAAATATCACTTTGCCAATTCCACAAGAACTGTCTTAGCGAAAGGCTTCTTGAAGGCAAAGCTGTAACTCTGTGAGATGATTTCACAGAACACAAAGAAGTTTCTCAGAAAGCTTCTTTCTCTTTGTTATCGGAGGATAATTCCTTTGGCCCTATAGTCTTCAAAGGGATCCGAATTATCTGTTCTCAGATTCCACAGATACAAGGCTAACAAAGAGATCCACGAAATACAGATGTAACTCTGTGAGATGAATTAACAGAACACTAAGCAGTTTCTCAGAAAGCTTCTTTCCAGATTTCATCTGAGGATATTTCCTTTTTCACCATAGCCCTCTATGGGCTTCCAAATATCACTTTGCCAATTCCACAAGAACTGTCGTAGCGAAAGGTTTATTGAGGGGAAAGCTGTAACTCTGTGAGATGATTTCACAGAACACAAAGAAGTTTCTCAGAAAGCTTCTTTCTCTTTGTTATAGGAGGATATTTCCTTTGGCCCTATAGTCTTCAAAGGGATACGAAATATCTGTTCTCAGATTCCACAGAAATAAGGCTAGCAAAGAGATCCACGAAATACAGATGTAACTCTGTGAGTGGAAGTCACACATAACAGGGCAGTTTCTCAGAAAGCTTCTTTCCAGATTTCATCTGAGGATATTTCCTTTTTCACCATAGCCCTCTATGGGCTTCCAAATATCTCTTTGCCAATTCCAAAAGAAGTGTATTAGCGAAAGACTTCTTGAGGGGAAACCTGTAACTCTGTGAGATGATTTCAAAGAACACAAAGTAGATTCTCAAAAAGCTTCTTTCTCTTTGTTATCGGAGGATATTTCCTTTGGCCCTATAGTCTTCAAAGGGATCCGAAATATCTGTTTTCAGATTCCACAGAAATAAGGCTAGCAAAGAGAGCCACGAAATACTGATGTAACTCTGTGAGATGAATTAACTGAACACTAAGGAGTTTCTCAGAAAGCTTCTTTCCAGATTTCATCTGAGGATACTTCCTTTTTCACCATAGCCCTCTATGGGCTTCCAAATATCACTTTGGCAATTCCACAAGAACTGTCTTAGCGAAAGGCTTATGGAGGGGAAAGCTGTAACTCTGTGAGATGATTTCACAGAACACAAAGAAGTTTCTCAGAAAGCTTCTTTCTCTTTGTTATCGGAGGATATTTCCTTTGGCCCTATAGTCTTCAAAGGGATCCGAAATATCTGTTCTCAGATTCCACAGAAATAAGGCTAGCAATGAGATCCACGAAATACAAATGTAACTCTGTGAGATGATTTGACAGAACACTAAGCAGTTTCTCAGAAAGCTTATTTCCAGATTTCATCTGAGGATATTTCCTTTTTCACCATAGCCCTCTATGGGCTTCCAAATATCACTTTGCCAATTCCACAAGAACTGTCTAGGCGAAAGGCTTCTTGAGGGGAAAGCTGTACCTCTGTGAGATAATTTCACAGAACACAAAGAAGTTTCTCAGAAAGCTTCTTTCTCTTTGTTATTGGAGGATATTTCCTTTGGCCCTATAGTCTTCAAAGGGATCCGAAATATCTGTTCTCAGATTCCACAGAAATAAGGCTAGCAAGGATACCCACGAAATACAGATGTAACTCTGTGAGATGAAGTAACACAACACTAAGCAGTTTCTCAGAAAGCTTCTTTCCAGATTTCATCTCAGGATATTTCCTTTTTCACCATAGCCCTCTATGGGCTTCCAAATATCACTTTGCCAATTCCACAAGAACTGTCTTAGCGAAAGGCTTCTTGAGGGGAAAGCTGTAACTCTGGGAGATGATTTCACAGAACACAAAGAAGTTTCTCGGAAAGCTTCTTTCTCTTTGTTTTCGAAGGATATTTCCTTTGGCCCTATAGTCTTCAAAGGGATCCGAAATATCTGTTCTCAGATTCCACAGAAATAAGGCTAGCAAAGAGATCCACGAAATACAGTTGTAACTCTGTGAGATGAATTAACAGAACACTAAGCAGTTTCTCAGAAAGCTTCTTTCCAGATTTCATCTGAGGATATTTCCTTTTTCACCATAGCCCTCTATGGGCTTCCAAATATCACTTTGCCAATTCCACAAGAACTGTCGTAGCGAAAGGTTTATTGAGGGGAAAGCTGTAACTCTGTGAGATGATTTCACAGAACACAAAGAAGTTTCTCAGAAAGCTTCTTTCTCTTTGTTATAGGAGGATATTTCCTTTGGCCCTATAGTCTTCAAAGGGATGCGAAATATCTGTTCTCAGATTCCACAGAAATAAGGCTAGCAAAGAGATCCACGAAATACAGATGTAACTCTGTGAGTGGAAGTCACACATAACAGGGCAGTTTCTCAGAAAGCTTCTTTCCAGATTTCATCTGAGGATATTTCCTTTTTCACCATAGCCCTCTATGGGCTTCCAAATATCTCTTTGCCAATTCCAAAAGAAGTGTATTAGCGAAAGACTTCTTGAGGGGAAACCTGTAACTCTGTGAGATGATTTCAAAGAACACAAAGTAGATTCTCAAAAAGCTTCTTTCTCTTTGTTATCGGAGGATATTTCCTTTGGCCCTATAGTCTTCAAAGGGATCCGAAATATCTGTTTTCAGATTCCACAGAAATAAGGCTAGCAAAGAGAGCCACGAAATACTGATGTAACTCTGTGAGATGAATTAACTGAACACTAAGGAGTTTCTCAGAAAGCTTCTTTCCAGATTTCATCTGAGGATACTTCCTTTTTCACCATAGCCCTCTATGGGCTTCCAAATATCACTTTGGCAATTCCACAAGAACTGTCTTAGCGAAAGGCTTATGGAGGGGAAAGCTGTAACTCTGTGAGATGATTTCACAGAACACAAAGAAGTTTCTCAGAAAGCTTCTTTCTCTTTGTTATCGGAGGATATTTCCTTTGGCCCTATAGTCTTCAAAGGGATCCGAAATATCTGTTCTCAGATTCCACAGAAATAAGGCTAGCAATGAGATCCACGAAATACAAATGTAACTCTGTGAGATGATTTGACAGAACACTAAGCAGTTTCTCAGAAAGCTTATTTCCAGATTTCATCTGAGGATATTTCCTTTTTCACCATAGCCCTCTATGGGCTTCCAAATATCACTTTGCCAATTCCACAAGAACTGTCTAGGCGAAAGGCTTCTTGAGGGGAAAGCTGTACCTCTGTGAGATAATTTCACAGAACACAAAGAAGTTTCTCAGAAAGCTTCTTTCTCTTTGTTATTGGAGGATATTTCCTTTGGCCCTATAGTCTTCAAAGGGATCCGAAATATCTGTTCTCAGATTCCACAGAAATAAGGCTAGCAAGGATACCCACGAAATACAGATGTAACTCTGTGAGATGAAGTAACACAACACTAAGCAGTTTCTCAGAAAGCTTCTTTCCAGATTTCATCTCAGGATATTTCCTTTTTCACCATAGCCCTCTATGGGCTTCCAAATATCACTTTGCCAATTCCACAAGAACTGTCTTAGCGAAAGGCTTCTTGAGGGGAAAGCTGTAACTCTGGGAGATGATTTCACAGAACACAAAGAAGTTTCTCGGAAAGCTTCTTTCTCTTTGTTTTCGAAGGATATTTCCTTTGGCCCTATAGTCTTCAAAGGGATCCGAAATATCTGTTCTCAGATTCCACAGAAATAAGGCTAGCAAAGAGATCCACGAAATACAGTTGTAACTCTGTGAGATGAATTAACAGAACACTAAGCAGTTTCCAAGAAAGCTTCTTTCCAGATTTCACCTGAGGATATTTCCTTTTTCACCATAGCCCTCTATGGGCTTCAAAATATCACTTTGCCAATTCCACAAGAACTGTCTTAGCGAAAGGTTTCTTGAGGGGCAGGCTGTAACTCTGTGAGATGATTTCACAGAACACAAAGAAGTTTCTCAGAAAGCTTCTTTCTCTTTGTTATCGGAGGATATTTCCTATAGCCCTGTACTCTTCAAAGGGATCCGAAATATCTGTTCTCAGATTCCACAGAAATAAGGCTAGCAAAGAGATGCACGAAATACAGATGTAACTCTGTGAGATGAATTAACAGAACACTAAGCAGTTTCTCAGAAAGCTTCTTTCCAGATTTCATCTGAGGATATTTCCTTTTTCACAATAGCACTCTAAGGGATTCCAAATATCACTTTGCCTATTCCACAAGAACTGTCTTAACGAAAGGTTTCTTGAGGAGAAAGCTGTAACTCTGTGAGATGATTTCACAGGACACAAAGAAATTTCTCAGAAATCTTCTTTCTCTTTGTTATCGGAGGATATTTCCTTTGGCCCTATAGTCTTCAAAGGGATCCGAAATATCTGTTCTCAGATTCCACAGAAATAAGGCTAGCAAAGAGATCCACGAAATACAGGTGTAACTCTGTGAGATGATTTAACAGAACACTAAGCACTTTCTCAGAAAGCTTCTTTCCAGATTTCATCTGAGGATATTTCCTTTTTCAAAATAGCCCTCTATGGGCTTCCAAATATCACTTTGCCAATTCCACAAGAACTGTCTTAGCGAAAGGCTTCTTGAGGGGAAAGCTGTAACTCTGTGAGATGATTTCACAGAACACAAAGAAGTTTCTCACAAAGCTTCTTTCTCTTTGTTATCGGAGGATATTTCCTTTGGCCCTATAGTCTTCAAAGGGATCCGAAATATCTGTTCTCAGATTCCACAGAAATAAGGCTAGCAAAGACATCCACGAAATACAGATGTAACTCTGTGAGTGGAAGTCACACATCACAGAGCATTTTCTCAGAAAGCTTACTTCCAGATTTCATCTGAGGATATTTCCTTTCTCACCATAGCCCTCTATGGGCTTCAAAATATCACTTTGCCAATTCTACAAGAACTGCCTTAGCGAAAGGCTTCTTGATGGGAAAGCTGTAATTCTGTGAGATGATTTCACAGAACACAAAGAAGTTTCTCAGAAAGCTTCTTTCTCTTTGTTATCGGAGGATATTTCCTTTGGCCCTATAGTCTTCAAAGGGATCCGAAATATCTGTTATCAGATTCCACAGAAAGAAGGCTAGCAAAGAGGTCCACGAAATACAGGTGTAACTTTGTGAGATGAATTAACAGAACACTAAGCAGTTTCTCAGAAAGCTTCTTTCCAGATTTCATCTGAGGATATTTCCTTTTTCACCATAGCCCTCTATGGGCTTGCAAATATCACTTTGCCAATTCCACAAGAACTGTCTTAGCGAAAGGCTTCTTGAGGGGAAAGCTGTAACTCTCTGAGTTGATTTCACAGAACACAAAGAAGTTTCTCAGAAAGCTTCTTTCTCTTTGTTATCGGAGGATATTTCCTTTGGCCCTTTAGTCTTCAAAGGGTTCTGAAATATCTGTTCTCAGATTCCACAGAAATAAGGCTAGCACTGAGATCCACGAAATACCGATGTAACTCTGTGAGATGAATTAACTGAACACGAAGGAGTTTCTCAGAAAGTTTCTTTCCAGATTCCATCTGAGGATATTTCGTTTTTCACCATAGCCCTCTATAGGCTTCCAAATATCACTTTGCCAATTCCACAAGAACTGTCTTAGCGAAAGGCTTCTTGAGGGGAAACCTGTAACTCTGTGAGATGATTTCACAGAACACAAAGAAGTTCTCAGAAAGCTTCTTTCTCTTTGTTATCGGAGGATATTTCCTTTGGCCCTATAGTCTTCAAAGGGATCCGAAATATCTGTTCTCAGATTCCACAGAAATAAGGCTAGCAAAGAGATCCATGAAATACAGATGTAACTCTGTGAGATGAATTAACAGAACACTAAGCAGTTTCTCAGAAAGCTTCTTTCCAGATTTCATCTGAGGATATTTCCTTTTTCACCATAGCCCTCTATGGGCTTCCAAATATCACTTTGCCAATTCCACAAGAACTGTCGTAGCGAAAGGTTTATTGAGGGGAAAGCTGTAACTCTGTGAGATGATTTCACAGAACACAAAGAAGTTTCTCAGAAAGCTTCTTTCTCTTTGTTATAGGAGGATATTTCCTTTGGCCCTATAGTCTTCAAAGGGATACGAAATATCTGTTCTCAGATTCCACAGAAATAAGGCTAGCAAAGAGATCCACGAAATACAGATGTAACTCTGTGAGTGGAAGTCACACATAACAGGGCAGTTTCTCAGAAAGCTTCTTTCCAGATTTCATCTGAGGATATTTCCTTTTTCACCATAGCCCTCTATGGGCTTCCAAATATCTCTTTGCCAATTCCAAAAGAAGTGTATTAGCGAAAGACTTCTTGAGGGGAAACCTGTAACTCTGTGAGATGATTTCAAAGAACACAAAGTAGATTCTCAAAAAGCTTCTTTCTCTTTGTTATCGGAGGATATTTCCTTTGGCCCTATAGTCTTCAAAGGGATCCGAAATATCTGTTTTCAGATTCCACAGAAATAAGGCTAGCAAAGAGAGCCACGAAATACTGATGTAACTCTGTGAGATGAATTAACTGAACACTAAGGAGTTTCTCAGAAAGCTTCTTTCCAGATTTCATCTGAGGATACTTCCTTTTTCACCATAGCCCTCTATGGGCTTCCAAATATCACTTTGGCAATTCCACAAGAACTGTCTTAGCGAAAGGCTTATGGAGGGGAAAGCTGTAACTCTGTGAGATGATTTCACAGAACACAAAGAAGTTTCTCAGAAAGCTTCTTTCTCTTTGTTATCGGAGGATATTTCCTTTGGCCCTATAGTCTTCAAAGGGATCCGAAATATCTGTTCTCAGATTCCACAGAAATAAGGCTAGCAATGAGATCCACGAAATACAAATGTAACTCTGTGAGATGATTTGACAGAACACTAAGCAGTTTCTCAGAAAGCTTATTTCCAGATTTCATCTGAGGATATTTCCTTTTTCACCATAGCCCTCTATGGGCTTCCAAATATCACTTTGCCAATTCCACAAGAACTGTCTAGGCGAAAGGCTTCTTGAGAGGAAAGCTGTACCTCTGTGAGATAATTTCACAGAACACAAAGAAGTTTCTCAGAAAGCTTCTTTCTCTTTGTTATTGGAGGATATTTCCTTTGGCCCTATAGTCTTCAAAGGGATCCGAAATATCTGTTCTCAGATTCCACAGAAATAAGGCTAGCAAGGATACCCACGAAATACAGATGTAACTCTGTGAGATGAAGTAACACAACACTAAGCAGTTTCTCAGAAAGCTTCTTTCCAGATTTCATCTCAGGATATTTCCTTTTTCACCATAGCCCTCTATGGGCTTCCAAATATCACTTTGCCAATTCCACAAGAACTGTCTTAGCGAAAGGCTTCTTGAGGGGAAAGCTGTAACTCTGGGAGATGATTTCACAGAACACAAAGAAGTTTCTCGGAAAGCTTCTTTCTCTTTGTTTTCGAAGGATATTTCCTTTGGCCCTATAGTCTTCAAAGGGATCCGAAATATCTGTTCTCAGATTCCACAGAAATAAGGCTAGCAAAGAGATCCACGAAATACAGTTGTAACTCTGTGAGATGAATTAACAGAACACTAAGCAGTTTCTCAGAAAGCTTCTTTCCAGATTTCATCTGAGGATATTTCCTTTTTCACCATAGCCCTCTATGGGCTTCCAAATATCACTTTGCCAATTCCACAAGAACTGTCGTAGCGAAAGGTTTATTGAGGGGAAAGCTGTAACTCTGTGAGATGATTTCACAGAACACAAAGAAGTTTCTCAGAAAGCTTCTTTCTCTTTGTTATAGGAGGATATTTCCTTTGGCCCTATAGTCTTCAAAGGGATGCGAAATATCTGTTCTCAGATTCCACAGAAATAAGGCTAGCAAAGAGATCCACGAAATACAGATGTAACTCTGTGAGTGGAAGTCACACATAACAGGGCAGTTTCTCAGAAAGCTTCTTTCCAGATTTCATCTGAGGATATTTCCTTTTTCACCATAGCCCTCTATGGGCTTCCAAATATCTCTTTGCCAATTCCAAAAGAAGTGTATTAGCGAAAGACTTCTTGAGGGGAAACCTGTAACTCTGTGAGATGATTTCAAAGAACACAAAGTAGATTCTCAAAAAGCTTCTTTCTCTTTGTTATCGGAGGATATTTCCTTTGGCCCTATAGTCTTCAAAGGGATCCGAAATATCTGTTTTCAGATTCCACAGAAATAAGGCTAGCAAAGAGAGCCACGAAATACTGATGTAACTCTGTGAGATGAATTAACTGAACACTAAGGAGTTTCTCAGAAAGCTTCTTTCCAGATTTCATCTGAGGATATTTCCTTTTTCACCATAGCCCTCTATGGGCTTCCAAATATCACTTTGGCAATTCCACAAGAACTGTCTTAGCGAAAGGCTTATGGAGGGGAAAGCTGTAACTCTGTGAGATGATTTCACAGAACACAAAGAAGTTTCTCAGAAAGCTTCTTTCTCTTTGTTATCGGAGGATATTTCCTTTGGCCCTATAGTCTTCAAAGGGATCCGAAATATCTGTTCTCAGATTCCACAGAAATAAGGCTAGCAATGAGATCCACGAAATACAAATGTAACTCTGTGAGATGATTTGACAGAACACTAAGCAGTTTCTCAGAAAGCTTATTTCCAGATTTCATCTGAGGATATTTCCTTTTTCACCATAGCCCTCTATGGGCTTCCAAATATCACTTTGCCAATTCCACAAGAACTGTCTAGGCGAAAGGCTTCTTGAGGGGAAAGCTGTACCTCTGTGAGATAATTTCACAGAACACAAAGAAGTTTCTCAGAAAGCTTCTTTCTCTTTGTTATTGGAGGATATTTCCTTTGGCCCTATAGTCTTCAAAGGGATCCGAAATATCTGTTCTCAGATTCCACAGAAATAAGGCTAGCAAGGATACCCACGAAATACAGATGTAACTCTGTGAGATGAAGTAACACAACACTAAGCAGTTTCTCAGAAAGCTTCTTTCCAGATTTCACCTGAGGATATTTCCTTTTTCACCATAGCCCTCTATGGGCTTCCAAATATCACTTTGCCAATTCCACAAGAACTGTCTTAGCGAAAGGCTTCTTGAGGGGAAAGCTGTAACTCTGGGAGATGATTTCACAGAACACAAAGAAGTTTCTCGGAAAGCTTCTTTCTCTTTGTTTTCGAAGGATATTTCCTTTGGCCCTATAGTCTTCAAAGGGATCCGAAATATCTGTTCTCAGATTCCACAGAAATAAGGCTAGCAAAGAGATCCACGAAATACAGTTGTAACTCTGTGAGATGAATTAACAGAACACTAAGCAGTTTCCAAGAAAGCTTCTTTCCAGATTTCACCTGAGGATATTTCCTTTTTCACCATAGCCCTCTATGGGCTTCAAAATATCACTTTGCCAATTCCACAAGAACTGTCTTAGCGAAAGGTTTCTTGAGGGGCAGGCTGTAACTCTGTGAGATGATTTCACAGAACACAAAGAAGTTTCTCAGAAAGCTTCTTTCTCTTTGTTATCGGAGGATATTTCCTATAGCCCTGTACTCTTCAAAGGGATCCGAAATATCTGTTCTCAGATTCCACAGAAATAAGGCTAGCAAAGAGATGCACGAAATACAGATGTAACTCTGTGAGATGAATTAACAGAACACTAAGCAGTTTCTCAGAAAGCTTCTTTCCAGATTTCATCTGAGGATATTTCCTTTTTCACAATAGCACTCTAAGGGATTCCAAATATCACTTTGCCTATTCCACAAGAACTGTCTTAACGAAAGGTTTCTTGAGGAGAAAGCTGTAACTCTGTGAGATGATTTCACAGGACACAAAGAAATTTCTCAGAAATCTTCTTTCTCTTTGTTATCGGAGGATATTTCCTTTGGCCCTATAGTCTTCAAAGGGATCCGAAATATCTGTTCTCAGATTCCACAGAAATAAGGCTAGCAAAGAGATCCACGAAATACAGGTGTAACTCTGTGAGATGATTTAACAGAACACTAAGCACTTTCTCAGAAAGCTTCTTTCCAGATTTCATCTGAGGATATTTCCTTTTTCAAAATAGCCCTCTATGGGCTTCCAAATATCACTTTGCCAATTCCACAAGAACTGTCTTAGCGAAAGGCTTCTTGAGGGGAAAGCTGTAACTCTGTGAGATGATTTCACAGAACACAAAGAAGTTTCTCACAAAGCTTCTTTCTCTTTGTTATCGGAGGATATTTCCTTTGGCCCTATAGTCTTCAAAGGGATCCGAAATATCTGTTCTCAGATTCCACAGAAATAAGGCTAGCAAAGACATCCACGAAATACAGATGTAACTCTGTGAGTGGAAGTCACACATCACAGAGCATTTTCTCAGAAAGCTTACTTCCAGATTTCATCTGAGGATATTTCCTTTCTCACCATAGCCCTCTATGGGCTTCAAAATATCACTTTGCCAATTCTACAAGAACTGCCTTAGCGAAAGGCTTCTTGATGGGAAAGCTGTAATTCTGTGAGATGATTTCACAGAACACAAAGAAGTTTCTCAGAAAGCTTCTTTCTCTTTGTTATCGGAGGATATTTCCTTTGGCCCTATAGTCTTCAAAGGGATCCGAAATATCTGTTATCAGATTCCACAGAAAGAAGGCTAGCAAAGAGGTCCACGAAATACAGGTGTAACTTTGTGAGATGAATTAACAGAACACTAAGCAGTTTCTCAGAAAGCTTCTTTCCAGATTTCATCTGAGGATATTTCCTTTTTCACCATAGCCCTCTATGGGCTTGCAAATATCACTTTGCCAATTCCACAAGAACTGTCTTAGCGAAAGGCTTCTTGAGGGGAAAGCTGTAACTCTCTGAGTTGATTTCACAGAACACAAAGAAGTTTCTCAGAAAGCTTCTTTCTCTTTGTTATCGGAGGATATTTCCTTTGGCCCTTTAGTCTTCAAAGGGTTCTGAAATATCTGTTCTCAGATTCCACAGAAATAAGGCTAGCACTGAGATCCACGAAATACCGATGTAACTCTGTGAGATGAATTAACTGAACACGAAGGAGTTTCTCAGAAAGTTTCTTTCCAGATTCCATCTGAGGATATTTCGTTTTTCACCATAGCCCTCTATAGGCTTCCAAATATCACTTTGCCAATTCCACAAGAACTGTCTTAGCGAAAGGCTTCTTGAGGGGAAACCTGTAACTCTGTGAGATGATTTCACAGAACACAAAGAAGTTCTCAGAAAGCTTCTTTCTCTTTGTTATCGGAGGATATTTCCTTTGGCCCTATAGTCTTCAAAGGGATCCGAAATATCTGTTCTCAGATTCCACAGAAATAAGGCTAGCAAAGAGATCCATGAAATACAGATGTAACTCTGTGAGATGAATTAACAGAACACTAAGCAGTTTCTCAGAAAGCTTCTTTCCAGATTTCATCTGAGGATATTTCCTTTTTCACCATAGACCTCTATGGCTTCCAAATATCACTTTGCCAATTCCACGAGAACTGTCTTAGTGAAAGGCTTCTTGAAGGGAAAGCTGTAACTCTGTGAGATGATTTCACAGAACACAAAGAAGTATCTCAGAAAGCTTCTTTCTCTTTGTTATCGGAGGATATTTCCTTTGGTCCTATAGTCTTCATAGGCATCCAAAATATCTGTTCTCAGATTCCACAGAAATAAGGCTAGCAAAGAGATCCACGAAAAACAGATGTAACTCTGTGAGGGGAAGTCACACATCACAGAGCAGTTTCTCAGAAAGCTTCTTTCCAGATTTCATCTGAGGATATTTCCTTTTTCACCATAGCCCTCTATGGGCTTCCAAATATCACTTTGCCAATTCCACAAGAACTGTCTTAGCGAAAGGCTTCTTGAGGGGAAAGCTGTAACTCTGTGAGATGATTTCACAGAACACAAAGAAGTTTCTCAGAAAGCTTCTTTCTCTTTGTTATCGGAGGATATTTCCTTTGGCCCTATAGTCTTCAAAGGGATCCGAAATATCTATTCTCAGATTCCACAGAAATAAGGCTAGCAAAGAGATCCACGAAATACAGATGTAACTCTGTGAGATGAATTAACAGAACAGTAAGCAGTTTCTCAGAAAGCTTCTTTCCAGATTTCATCTGAGGATATTTCCTTTTTCACCATAGCCCTCTATGGGCTTCCAAATAACACTTTGCCAATTCCACAAGAACTGTCTTAGCGAAAGGTTTCTTGAGAAGAAAGCTGTAACTCTGTGAGAAGATTTCACAGAACACAAAGAAATTTCTCACAAAGCTTCTTTCTCTTTGTTATCGGAGGATATTTCCTTTGGCCCTAGAGTCTTCAAAGGGATCCAAAATATCTGTTCTCAGATTCCACAGAAATAAGCCTAGCAAAGACATCCACGAAATACAGATGTAACTCTGTGAGTGGAAGTCACACATCACAGAGCATTTTCTCAGAAAGCTTACTTCCAGATTTCATCTGAGGATATTTCCTTTCTCACCATAGCCCTCTATGGGCTTCAAAATATCACTTTGCCAATTCTACAAGAACTGCCTTAGCGAAAGGCTTCTTGATGGGAAAGCTGTAATTCTGTGAGATGATTTCACAGAACACAAAGAAGTTTCTCAGAAAGCTTCTTTCTCTTTGTTATCGGAGGATATTTCCTTTGGCCCTATAGTCTTCAAAGGGATCCGAAATATCTGTTATCAGATTCCACAGAAAGAAGGCTAGCAAAGAGGTCCACGAAATACAGGTGTAACTTTGTGAGATGAATTAACAGAACACTAAGCAGTTTCTCAGAAAGCTTCTTTCCAGATTTCATCTGAGGATATTTCCTTTTTCACCATAGCCCTCTATGGGCTTGCAAATATCACTTTGCCAATTCCACAAGAACTGTCTTAGCGAAAGGCTTCTTGAGGGGAAAGCTGTAACTCTCTGAGTTGATTTCACAGAACACAAAGAAGTTTCTCAGAAAGCTTCTTTCTCTTTGTTATCGGAGGATATTTCCTTTGGCCCTTTAGTCTTCAAAGGGTTCTGAAATATCTGTTCTCAGATTCCACAGAAATAAGGCTAGCACTGAGATCCACGAAATACCGATGTAACTCTGTGAGATGAATTAACTGAACACGAAGGAGTTTCTCAGAAAGTTTCTTTCCAGATTCCATCTGAGGATATTTCGTTTTTCACCATAGCCCTCTATAGGCTTCCAAATATCACTTTGCCAATTCCACAAGAACTGTCTTAGCGAAAGGCTTCTTGAGGGGAAACCTGTAACTCTGTGAGATGATTTCACAGAACACAAAGAAGTTCTCAGAAAGCTTCTTTCTCTTTGTTATCGGAGGATATTTCCTTTGGCCCTATAATCTTCAAAGGGATCCGAAATATCTGTTCTCAGATTCCACAGAAATAAGGCTAGCAAAGAGATCCATGAAATACAGATGTAACTCTGTGAGATGAATTAACAGAACACTAAGCAGTTTCTCAGAAAGCTTCTTTCCAGATTTCATCTGAGGATATTTCCTTTTTCACCATAGACCTCTATGGCTTCCAAATATCACTTTGCCAATTCCACGAGAACTGTCTTAGTGAAAGGCTTCTTGAAGGGAAAGCTGTAACTCTGTGAGATGATTTCACAGAACACAAAGAAGTATCTCAGAAAGCTTCTTTCTCTTTGTTATCGGAGGATATTTCCTTTGGTCCTATAGTCTTCATAGGCATCCAAAATATCTGTTCTCAGATTCCACAGAAATAAGGCTAGCAAAGAGATCCACGAAAAACAGATGTAACTCTGTGAGGGGAAGTCACACATCACAGAGCAGTTTCTCAGAAAGCTTCTTTCCAGATTTCATCTGAGGATATTTCCTTTTTCACCATAGCCCTCTATGGGCTTCCAAATATCACTTTGCCAATTCCACAAGAACTGTCTTAGCGAAAGGCTTCTTGAGGGGAAAGCTGTAACTCTGTGAGATGATTTCACAGAACACAAAGAAGTTTCTCAGAAAGCTTCTTTCTCTTTGTTATCGGAGGATAATTCCTTTGGCCCTATAGTCTTCAAAGGGATCCGAAATATCTGTTCTCAGATTCCACAGATACAAGGCTAACAAAGAGATCCACGAAATACAGATGTAACTCTGTGAGATGAATTAACAGAACACTAAGCAGTTTCTCAGAAAGCTTCTTTCCAGATTTCATCTGAGGATATTTCCTTTTTCACCATAGCCCTCTATGGGCTTCCAAATATCACTTTGCCAATTCCACAAGAACTGTCTTAGCGAAAGGCTTCTTGAAGGCAAAGCTGTAACTCTGTGAGATGATTTCACAGAACACAAAGAAGTTTCTCAGAAAGCTTCTTTCTCTTTGTTATCGGAGGATAATTCCTTTGGCCCTATAGTCTTCAAAGGGATCCGAATTATCTGTTCTCAGATTCCACAGATACAAGGCTAACAAAGAGATCCACGAAATACAGATGTAACTCTGTGAGATGAATTAACAGAACACTAAGCAGTTTCTCAGAAAGCTTCTTTCCAGATTTCATCTGAGGATATTTCCTTTTTCACCATAGCCCTCTATGGGCTTCCAAATATCACTTTGCCAATTCCACAAGAACTGTCGTAGCGAAAGGTTTATTGAGGGGAAAGCTGTAACTCTGTGAGATGATTTCACAGAACACAAAGAAGTTTCTCAGAAAGCTTCTTTCTCTTTGTTATAGGAGGATATTTCCTTTGGCCCTATAGTCTTCAAAGGGATACGAAATATCTGTTCTCAGATTCCACAGAAATAAGGCTAGCAAAGAGATCCACGAAATACAGATGTAACTCTGTGAGTGGAAGTCACACATAACAGGGCAGTTTCTCAGAAAGCTTCTTTCCAGATTTCATCTGAGGATATTTCCTTTTTCACCATAGCCCTCTATGGGCTTCCAAATATCTCTTTGCCAATTCCAAAAGAAGTGTATTAGCGAAAGACTTCTTGAGGGGAAACCTGTAACTCTGTGAGATGATTTCAAAGAACACAAAGTAGATTCTCAAAAAGCTTCTTTCTCTTTGTTATCGGAGGATATTTCCTTTGGCCCTATAGTCTTCAAAGGGATCCGAAATATCTGTTTTCAGATTCCACAGAAATAAGGCTAGCAAAGAGAGCCACGAAATACTGATGTAACTCTGTGAGATGAATTAACTGAACACTAAGGAGTTTCTCAGAAAGCTTCTTTCCAGATTTCATCTGAGGATACTTCCTTTTTCACCATAGCCCTCTATGGGCTTCCAAATATCACTTTGGCAATTCCACAAGAACTGTCTTAGCGAAAGGCTTATGGAGGGGAAAGCTGTAACTCTGTGAGATGATTTCACAGAACACAAAGAAGTTTCTCAGAAAGCTTCTTTCTCTTTGTTATCGGAGGATATTTCCTTTGGCCCTATAGTCTTCAAAGGGATCCGAAATATCTGTTCTCAGATTCCACAGAAATAAGGCTAGCAATGAGATCCACGAAATACAAATGTAACTCTGTGAGATGATTTGACAGAACACTAAGCAGTTTCTCAGAAAGCTTATTTCCAGATTTCATCTGAGGATATTTCCTTTTTCACCATAGCCCTCTATGGGCTTCCAAATATCACTTTGCCAATTCCACAAGAACTGTCTAGGCGAAAGGCTTCTTGAGGGGAAAGCTGTACCTCTGTGAGATAATTTCACAGAACACAAAGAAGTTTCTCAGAAAGCTTCTTTCTCTTTGTTATTGGAGGATATTTCCTTTGGCCCTATAGTCTTCAAAGGGATCCGAAATATCTGTTCTCAGATTCCACAGAAATAAGGCTAGCAAGGATACCCACGAAATACAGATGTAACTCTGTGAGATGAAGTAACACAACACTAAGCAGTTTCTCAGAAAGCTTCTTTCCAGATTTCATCTCAGGATATTTCCTTTTTCACCATAGCCCTCTATGGGCTTCCAAATATCACTTTGCCAATTCCACAAGAACTGTCTTAGCGAAAGGCTTCTTGAGGGGAAAGCTGTAACTCTGGGAGATGATTTCACAGAACACAAAGAAGTTTCTCGGAAAGCTTCTTTCTCTTTGTTTTCGAAGGATATTTCCTTTGGCCCTATAGTCTTCAAAGGGATCCGAAATATCTGTTCTCAGATTCCACAGAAATAAGGCTAGCAAAGAGATCCACGAAATACAGTTGTAACTCTGTGAGATGAATTAACAGAACACTAAGCAGTTTCTCAGAAAGCTTCTTTCCAGATTTCATCTGAGGATATTTCCTTTTTCACCATAGCCCTCTATGGGCTTCCAAATATCACTTTGCCAATTCCACAAGAACTGTCGTAGCGAAAGGTTTATTGAGGGGAAAGCTGTAACTCTGTGAGATGATTTCACAGAACACAAAGAAGTTTCTCAGAAAGCTTCTTTCTCTTTGTTATAGGAGGATATTTCCTTTGGCCCTATAGTCTTCAAAGGGATACGAAATATCTGTTCTCAGATTCCACAGAAATAAGGCTAGCAAAGAGATCCACGAAATACAGATGTAACTCTGTGAGTGGAAGTCACACATAACAGGGCAGTTTCTCAGAAAGCTTCTTTCCAGATTTCATCTGAGGATATTTCCTTTTTCACCATAGCCCTCTATGGGCTTCCAAATATCTCTTTGCCAATTCCAAAAGAAGTGTATTAGCGAAAGACTTCTTGAGGGGAAACCTGTAACTCTGTGAGATGATTTCAAAGAACACAAAGTAGATTCTCAAAAAGCTTCTTTCTCTTTGTTATCGGAGGATATTTCCTTTGGCCCTATAGTCTTCAAAGGGATCCGAAATATCTGTTTTCAGATTCCACAGAAATAAGGCTAGCAAAGAGAGCCACGAAATACTGATGTAACCCTGTGAGATGAATTAACTGAACACTAAGGAGTTTCTCAGAAAGCTTCTTTCCAGATTTCATCTGAGGATACTTCCTTTTTCACCATAGCCCTCTATGGGCTTCCAAATATCACTTTGGCAATTCCACAAGAACTGTCTTAGCGAAAGGCTTATGGAGGGGAAAGCTGTAACTCTGTGAGATGATTTCACAGAACACAAAGAAGTTTCTCAGAAAGCTTCTTTCTCTTTGTTATCGGAGGATATTTCCTTTGGCCCTATAGTCTTCAAAGGGATCCGAAATATCTGTTCTCAGATTCCACAGAAATAAGGCTAGCAATGAGATCCACGAAATACAAATGTAACTCTGTGAGATGATTTGACAGAACACTAAGCAGTTTCTCAGAAAGCTTATTTCCAGATTTCATCTGAGGATATTTCCTTTTTCACCATAGCCCTCTATGGGCTTCCAAATATCACTTTGCCAATTCCACAAGAACTGTCTAGGCGAAAGGCTTCTTGAGGGGAAAGCTGTACCTCTGTGAGATAATTTCACAGAACACAAAGAAGTTTCTCAGAAAGCTTCTTTCTCTTTGTTATTGGAGGATATTTCCTTTGGCCCTATAGTCTTCAAAGGGATCCGAAATATCTGTTCTCAGATTCCACAGAAATAAGGCTAGCAAGGATACCCACGAAATACAGATGTAACTCTGTGAGATGAAGTAACACAACACTAAGCAGTTTCTCAGAAAGCTTCTTTCCAGATTTCATCTCAGGATATTTCCTTTTTCACCATAGCCCTCTATGGGCTTCCAAATATCACTTTGCCAATTCCACAAGAACTGTCTTAGCGAAAGGCTTCTTGAGGGGAAAGCTGTAACTCTGGGAGATGATTTCACAGAACACAAAGAAGTTTCTCGGAAAGCTTCTTTCTCTTTGTTTTCGAAGGATATTTCCTTTGGCCCTATAGTCTTCAAAGGGATCCGAAATATCTGTTCTCAGATTCCACAGAAATAAGGCTAGCAAAGAGATCCACGAAATACAGTTGTAACTCTGTGAGATGAATTAACAGAACACTAAGCAGTTTCCAAGAAAGCTTCTTTCCAGATTTCACCTGAGGATATTTCCTTTTTCACCATAGCCCTCTATGGGCTTCAAAATATCACTTTGCCAATTCCACAAGAACTGTCTTAGCGAAAGGTTTCTTGAGGGGCAGGCTGTAACTCTGTGAGATGATTTCACAGAACACAAAGAAGTTTCTCAGAAAGCTTCTTTCTCTTTGTTATCGGAGGATATTTCCTTTGGCGCTATAGTCTTCAAAGGGTTCCGAAATATCTGTTCTCAGATTCCACAGAAATAAGGCAAGCAAAGAGATACACGAAATACAGATGTAACTCTGTGAGATGAATTAACAAAACACTAAGCAGTTTCTCAGAAAGCTTCTTTCCAGATTTCATCTGAGGATATTTCCTTTTTCACCATAGCCCTCTATGGGCTTCCAAATATCACCTTGCCAATTCCACGAGAACTGTCTTAGCGAAAGGCTTCTGGAGGGGAAAGCTGTAACTCTGTTAGATGATTTACGGAACACAAAGAAGTTTCTCAGAAAGCTTCTTTCTCTTTGTTATCGGAGGATATTTCCTTTGGCCCTATAGACTTTAAAGGGATCCGAAATATCTGTTCTCAGATTCCACAGAAATAAGGCTAGCAAAGAGATCCACGAAATACAGGTGTAACTCTGTGAGATGAATTAACAGAACACTAAGCAGTTTCTCAGAAAGATTCTTTGCAGATTTCATCTGAGGATATTTCCTTTTTCACCATAGACCTCTATGGGCTTCCAAATATCTCTTTGCCAATTCCACAAAAACTGTCTTAGCGAAAGGCTTCTTGAGGGGAAAGCTGTAACTCTGTGAGATGATTTCACAGAACACAAAGAAGTTTCTCAGAAAGCTTCTTTCTCTTTGTTGTCGGAGGATATTTCCTTTGACCCTATAGTCTTCAAAGGGATCCGAAATATCTGTTCTCAGAATCCACAGAAATAAGGCTAGCAAAGAGATCCACGAAATACAGGTGTAACTCTGTGAGATGAATTAACAGAACACTAAGCAGTTTCTCAGAAAGCTTCTTTCCAGATTTCATCTGAGTATATTTCCTTTTACACCATAGCCCTCTATGGGCTTCCAAATATCACTTTGCCAATTCCACAAGAACTGTCTTAGCGAAAGGCTTCTTGAGGGGAAAGCTGTAACTCTGTGAGATGATTTCACAGAACACAAAGAAGTTTCTCAGAAAGCTTCTTTCTCTTTGTTATCGGAGGATATTTCCTTTGGCCCTATAGTCTTCAAAGGGATACGAAATATCTGTTCTCAGATTCCACAGAAATAAGGCTAGCAAAGAGATCCACGAAATACAGATGTAACTCTGTGAGTGGAAGTCACACATAACAGAGCAGTTTCTCAGAAAGCTTCTTTCCAGATTTCATCTGAGGATATTTCCTTTTTCACCATAGCCCTCTATGGGCTTCCAAATATCTCTTTGCCAATTCCACAGGAAGTGTCTTAGCGAAAGGCTTCTTGAGGGGAAAGCTGTAACTCTGTGAGATGATTTCACAGAACACAAAGAAGTTTCTCAGAAAGCTTCTTTCTCTTTGTTATCGGAGGATATTTCCTTTGGCCCTATAGTCTTCAAAGGGATCCGAAATATCTGTTCTCAGATTCCACAGAAATAAGGCTAACAAAGAGTTCCACGAAATACAGATATAACTCTATGAGATGAATTAACAGAACACTAAGCAGTTTCTCAGAAAGCTTCTTTCCAGATTTCATCTGAGGATATTTGCTTTTTCGCCATAGCCCTCTATGAGCTTCCAAGTATCACTTTGCCAATTCCATAATAACTGTCTTAGCGAAAGGCTTTTTGAGGGGAAAGCTGTAACTCTGTGAGATGATTTCACAGTACACAAAGTAGTTTCTCAGAAAGCTTCTTTCTCTTTGTTATCGGAGGATATTACCTTTGCCCCTATAGTCTTCAAAGGGATCCGAAATATCTATTCTCAGATTCCACAGAAATAAGGCTAGCAAAGAGATCGACGAAATACATGTGTAACTCTGTGAGATGAATTAACAGAACACTAAGCAGTTTCTCAAAAGGTTTCTTTCCAGATTTCATCTGAGGATATTTCCTTTTTCAAAATAGCCCTCTATGGGCTTCTAAATATCACTTTTCCAATTCCACAAGAACTGTCTTAGCGAAAGGCTTCTTGAGTGTAAAGCTGTAACTCTGTGAGATGATTTCAGAGAACACAGAGAAGTTTCTCAGGAAGCTTCTTTCTCTTTGTTATCGGAGGATATTTCCTTTGGCCCTATAGTCTTCAAAGGGATCGGAAATATCTGTTCTCAGATACCACAGAAATAAGGCTAGCAAAGAGATACACGAAATACAGATGTAACTCTGTGAGTGGAAGTCACACATCACAGAGCAGTTTCTCAAAAGCTTCTTTCCAGATTTCAACTGAGGATATTACCTTTTTCAACATAGCCCTCTATGGGCTTCCAAATATAACTTTGCCAATTCCAAAAGAACTGTCTTAGCGAAAGGCTTCTTGAGGGGAAAGCTGTAACTCTGTGAGATTATTTCACAGAACACAAAGAAGTTTCTCTGAAAGCTTCTTTCTCTTTGTTATCGGAGGATATTTCCTTTGGCCCTATAGTCATCATAGGTTTCCGAAATATCTGTTCTCAGATTCCACAGAAATAAGGCTAGCAAAGAGATCCACGAAATACAGATGTAACTCTGTGAGCTGAATTAACAAAACACTAAGCAGGTTCTCAGAAAGCTTCTTTCCAGATTTCATCTGAGGATATTTCCTTTTTCACCATAGCCCTCTATGGGCTTCCAAATATCTCTTTGCCAATTCCACAAGAAGTGTATTAGCGAAAGGCTTCTTGAGGGGAAACCTGTAACTCTGTGAGATGATTTCAAAGAACACAAAGTAGATTCTCAAAAAGCTTCTTTCTCTTTGTTATCGGAGGATATTTCCTTTGGCCCTATAGTCTTCAAAGGGATCCGAAATATCTGTTCTCAGATTCCACAGAAATAAGGCTAGCAAAGAGAGCCACGAAATACTGATGTAACTCTGTGAGATGAATTAACTGAACACTAAGGAGTTTCTCAGAAAGCTTCTTTCCAGATTTCATCTGAGGATATTACCTTTTTCACCATAGCCCTCTATGGGCTTCCAAATATCACTTTGAAAATTCCACAAGAACTGTCTTAGCGAAAGGCTTCTTGATGGGAAAGCTGTAACTCTGTGAGATGATTTCACAGAACACAAAGAAGTTTCTCAGAAAGCTTCTTTCTCTTTGTTATCGGAGGATATTTCCTTTGGCCCTATAGTCTTCAAAGGGATCCGAAATATCTGTTCTCAGATTCCACAGAAATAAGGCTAGCAAAGAGATCCACGAAATACAGATGTAACTCTGTGAGATGAATTAACAGAACACTAAGCAGTTTCTCAGAAAGCTTCTTTCCAGATTTCATCTGAGGATATTTCCTTTTTCAAAATAGCCCTCTATGGGCTTCTAAATATCACTTTGCCAATTCCACAAGAACTGTCTAGGCGAAAGGCTTCTTGAGTGTAAAGCTGTAACTCTGTGAGATGATTTCAGAGAACACAGAGAAGTTTCTCAGGAAGCTTCTTTCTCTTTGTTATCGGAGGATATTTCCTTTGGCCCTATAGTCTTCAAAGGGATCGGAAATATCTGTTCTCAGATTCCACAGAAATAAGGCTAGCAAAGAGATACACGAAATACAGATGTAACTCTGTGAGTGGAAGTCACACATCACAGAGCAGTTTCTCAAAAGCTTCTTTCCAGATTTCATCTGAGGATATTACCTTTTTCACCATAGCCCTCTATGGGCTTCCAAATATAACTTTGCCAATTCCACAAGAAATGTCTTAGCGAAAGGCTTCTTGAGGGGAAAGCTGTAACTCTGTGAGATTATTTCACAGAACACAAAGAAGTTTCTCTGAAAGCTTCTTTCTCTTTGTTATCGGAGGATATTTCCTTTGGCCCTATAGTCATCAAAGGTTTCCGAAATATCTGTTCTCAGATTCCACAGAAATAAGGCTAGCAAAGAGATCCACGAAATACAGATGTAACTCTGTGAGCTGAATTAACAAAACACTAAGCAGGTTCTCAGAAAGCTTCTTTACAGATTTCATCTGAGGATATTTCCTTTTTCACCATAGCCCTCTATGGGCTTCCAAATATCTCTTTGCCAATTCCACAAGAAGTGTATTAGCGAAAGACTTCTTGAGGGGAAACCTGTAACTCTGTGAGATGATTTCAAAGAACACAAAGTAGATTCTCAAAAAGCTTCTTTCTCTTTGTTATCGGAGGATATTTCCTTTGGCCCTATAGTCTTCAAAGGGATCCGAAATATCTGTTTTCAGATTCCACAGAAATAAGGCTAGCAAAGAGAGCCACGAAATACTGATGTAACTCTGTGAGATGAATTAACTGAACACTAAGGAGTTTCTCAGAAAGCTTCTTTCCAGATTTCATCTGAGGATATTTCCTTTTTCACCATAGCCCTCTATGGGCTTCCAAATATCACTTTGGCAATTCCACAAGAACTGTCTTAGCGAAAGGCTTATGGAGGGGAAAGCTGTAACTCTGTGAGATGATTTCACAGAACACAAAGAAGTTTCTCAGAAAGCTTCTTTCTCTTTGTTATCGGAGGATATTTCCTTTGGCCCTATAGTCTTCAAAGGGATCCGAAATATCTGTTCTCAGATTCCACAGAAATAAGGCTAGCAATGAGATCCACGAAATACAAATGTAACTCTGTGAGATGAATTAACAGAACACTAAGCAGTTTCTCAGAAAGCTTCTTTCCAGATTTCATCTGAGGATATTTCCTTTTTCACCATAGCCCTCTATGGGCTTCCAAATATCACTTTGCCAATTCCACAAGAACTGTCTAGGCGAAAGGCTTCTTGAGGGGAAAGCTGTACCTCTGTGAGATGATTTCACAGAACACAAAGAAGTTTCTCAGAAAGCTTCTTTCTCTTTGTTATTGGAGGATATTTCCTTTGGCCCTATAGTCTTCAAAGGGATCCGAAATATCTGTTCTCAGACTCCACAGAAATAAGGCTAGCAAGGATACCCACGAAATACAGATGTAACTCTGTGAGATGAAGTAACACAACACTAAGCAGTTTCTCAGAAAGCTTCTTTCCAGATTTCACCTGAGGATATTTCCTTTTATACCATAGCCCTCTATGGGCTTTCAAATATCACTTTGCCAATTCCACAAGAACTGTCTTAGCGAAAGGCTTCTTGAGGGGAAAGCTGTAACTCTGTGAGATGATTTCACAGAACACAAAGAAGTTTCTCAGAAAACTTCTTTCTTTTTGTTATCGGAGGATATTTCCTTTGGCCCTATAGTCTTCAAAGGGATCCGAAATATCTGTTCTCCGATTCCACAGAAATAAGGCTAGCAAAGAGATCCACGAAATACAGGTGTAACTCTGTGAGATGAATTAACAGAACACTAAGCAGTTTCCAAGAAAGCTTCTTTCCAGATTTCACCTGAGGATATTTCCTTTTTCACCATAGCCCTCTATGGGCTTCCAAATATCACTTTGCCAATTCCACAAGAACTGTCTTAGCGAAAGGTTTCTTGAGGGGCAGGCTGTAACTCTGTGAGATGATTTCACAGAACACAAAGAAGTTTCTCAGAAAGCTTCTTTCTCTTTGTTATCGGAGGATATTTCCTTTGGCCCTATAGTCTTCAAAGGGTTCCGAAATATCTGTTCTCAGATTCCACAGAAATAAGGCAAGCAAAGAGATACACGAAATACAGATGTAACTCTGTGAGATGAATTAACAAAACACTAAGCAGTTTCTCAGAAAGCTTCTTTCCAGATTTCATCTGAGGATATTTCCTTTTTCACCATAGCCCTCTATTGGCTTCCAAATATCACTTTGCCAATTCCACGAGAACTGTCTTAGCGAAAGGCTTCTTGAGGGGAAAGCTGTAACTCTGTGAGATGATTTCACAGAACACAAAGAAGTTTCTCAGAAAGCTTCTTTCTCTTTGTTATCGGAGGATATTTCCTTTGGCCCTATAGTCTTCAAAGGAATCTGAAATATCTGTTCTCAGGTTCCACAGAAATAAGGCTAGCAAAGAGATCCACGAAATACAGATGTAACTCTGTGAGATGAATACACAGAACACTAAGCAGTTTCTCAGAAAGCTTCTTTCCAGATTTCATCTGAGGATATTTCCTTTTTCACCATAGCCCTCTATGGGCTTCCAAATATCACCTTGCCAATTCCACGAGAACTGTCTTAGCGAAAGGCTTCTGGAGGGGAATGCTGTAACTCTGTTAGATGATTTCACGGAACACAAAGAAGTTTCTCAGAAAGCTTCTTTCTCTTTGTTATCGGAGGATATTTCCTTTGGCCCTATAGACTTTAAAGGGATCCGAAATATCTGTTCTAAGATTCCACAGAAATAAGGCTAGCAAAGAGATCCACGAAATACAGATGTAACTCTGTGAGATGAATTAACAGAACACTAAGCAGTTTCTCAGAAAGCTTCTTTCCAGATTTCATCGGAGGATATTTCCTTTTTCACCATAGACCTCTATGGGCTTCCAAATATCTCCTTGCCAATTCCACAAAAACTGTCTTAGCGAAAGGCTTCTTGAGGTGAAAGCTGTAACTCTGTGAGATGATTTCACAGAACACAAAGAAGTTTCTCAGAAAGCTTCTTTCTCTTTGTTATCGGAGGATATTTCCCTTGACCCTATAGTCTTCAAAGGGATCCGAAATATCTGTTCTCAGAATCCACAGAAATAAGGCTAGCAAAGAGATCCACGAAATACAGGTGTAACTCTGTGAGATGAATTAACAGAACACTAAGCAGTTTCTCAGAAAGCTTCTTTCCAGATTTCATCTGAGTATATTTCCTTTTTCACCACAGACCTCTATGGGCTTCCAAATATCACTTTGCCAATTCCACAAGAACTGTCTTAGCGAAAGGCTTCTTGAGGGGAAAGGTGTAACTCTGTGAGATGATTTCACAGAACACAAAGAAGTTTCTCTGAAAGCTTCTTTCTCTTTTTTATCGGAGGATATTTCCTTTGGCCCTATAGTCTTCAAAGGGATCCGAAATATCTGTTCTCAGATTCCACAGAAATAAGGCTAGCAAAGAGATCCACGAAATACAGATGTAACTCTCTGAGATGAATTAACAGAACACTAAGCAATTTCTCAGAAAGCTTCTTTCCAGATTTCATCTGAGGATATTTCCTTTTATACCATAGCCCTCTATGGGCTTTCAAATATCACTTTGCCAATTCCACAAGAACTGTCTTAGCGAAAGGCTTCTGGAGGGGAAAGCTGTAACTCTGTGAGATGATTTCACAGAACACAAAGAAGTTTCTCAGAAAGCTTCTTTCTCTTTGTTATCGGAGGATATTTCCTTTGGCCCTATAGTCTTCAAAGAGATCCGAAATATCTGTTCTCCGATTCCACAGAAATAAGGCTAGCAAAGAGATCCACGAAATACAGGTGTAACTCTGTGAGATGAATTAACAGAACTCTAAGCAGTTTCTCAGAAAGCTTCTTTCCAGATTTCATCTGAGCATATTTCCTTTTTCACCATAGCCCTCTATGGGCTTCCAAATATCACTTTGCCAATTCCACAAGAACTGTCTTATCGAAAGGCTTCTTGAGGGGCACGCTGTAACTCTCTGAGATGATTTCATAGAACACAGAGAAGTTTCTCAAAAAGCTTCTTTCTCTTTGTTATCTGAGGATATTTCCTTTGGCCCTATAGTCTTCAAAGGGTTCCGAAATATCTGTTCTCAGATTCCACAGAAATAAGGCAAGCAAAGAGATACACGAAATACAGATGTAACTCTGTGAGTGGAAGTCACACATCACAGAGCAGTTTCTCAAAAGCTTCTTTCCAGATTTCATCTGAGGATATTACCTTTTTCACCATAGCCCTCTATGGGCTTCCAAATATAACTTTGCCAATTCCACAAGAAATGTCTTAGCGAAAGGCTTCTTGAGGGGAAAGCTGTAACTCTGTGAGATTATTTCACAGAACACAAAGAAGTTTCTCTGAAAGCTTCTTTCTCTTTGTTATCGGAGGATATTTCCTTTGGCCCTATAGTCATCAAATGTTTCCGAAATATCTGTTCTCAGATTCCACAGAAATAAGGCTAGCAAAGAGATCCACGAAATACAGATGTAACTCTGTGAGCTGAATTAACAAAACACTAAGCAGGTTCTCAGAAAGCTTCTTTACAGATTTCATCTGAGGATATTTCCTTTTTCACCATAGCCCTCTATGGGCTTCCAAATATCTCTTTGCCAATTCCACCAGAAGTGTATTAGCGAAAGACTTCTTGAGGGGAAACCTGTAACTCTGTGAGATGATTTCAAAGAACACAAAGTAGATTCTCAAAAAGCTTCTTTCTCTTTGTTATCGGAGGATATTTCCTTTGGCCCTATAGTCTTCAAAGGGATCCGAAATATCTGTTCTCAGATTCCACAGAAATAAGGCTAGCAAAGAGAGCCACGAAATACTGATGTAACTCTGTGAGATGAATTAACTGAACACTAAGGAGTTTCTCAGAAAGCTTCCTTCCAGATTTCATCTGAGGATATTACCTTTTTCAGCATAGCCCTCTATGGGCTTCGAAATATCACTTTGCCAATTCCACAAGAACTGTCTTAGCGAAAGGCTTCTTGATGGGAAAGCTGTAACTCTGTGAGAGGATTTCACAGAACACAAAGAAGTTTCTCAGAAAGCTTCTTTCTCTTTGTTATTGGAGGATAATTCCTTTGGCCCTATAGTCTTCAAAGGGATTCGAAATATCTGTTCTCAGATTCCACAGAAATAAGGCTAGCAAAGAGATCCACGAAATACAGATGTAACTCTGTGAGATGAATTAACAGAACACTAAGCAGTTTCTCAGAAAGCTTCTTTCCAGATTTCATCTGAGGATATTTCCTTTTTCACCATAGCCCTCTATGGGCTTCCAAATATCACTTTGCGAATTCCACAAGAACTGTCTAGGCGAAAGGCTTCTTGAGGGGAAAGCTGTAACTCTGTGAGATGATTTCACAGAACACAGAGAAGTTTTTCAGAAAGCTTCTTTCTCTTTGTTTTCCGAGGATATTTCCTTTGGCCCTATAGTCTTCAAAGGGATCCGAAATATCTGTTCTCAGATTCCACAGAAATAAGGCTAGCAAAGAGATCCACGAAATACAGGTGTAACTCTGTGAGATGAATTAACAGAACACTAAGCAGTTTCTCAGAAAGCTTCTTTCCAGATTTCATCTGAGGATATTTCCTTTTTCACCATAGCCCTCTATGGGCTTCCAAATATCACTTTGCCAATTCCACAAGAACTGTCTTAGCGAAAGGCTTCTTGAGGGGAAAGCTGTAACTCTGTGAGATGATTTCACAGAACACAAAGAAGTTTCTCAGAAAGCTTCTTTCTCTTTGTTATCGGAGGATATTTCCTTTGGCCCTATAGTCTTCAAAGGGATCCGAAATATCTGTTCTCAGATTCCACAGAAATAAGGCTAGCAAAGAGATCCACGAAATACAGTTGTAACTCTGTGAGATGAATTAACAGAACACTAAGCAGTTTCCAAGAAAGCTTCTTTCCAGATTTAACCTGAGGATATTTACTTTTTCACCATAGCCCTCTATGGGCTTCCAAATATCACTTTGCCAATTCCACAAGAACTGTCTTAGCGAAAGGTTTCTTGAGGGGCAGGCTGTAACTCTGTGAGATGATTTCACAGAACACAAAGAAGTTTCTCAGAAAGCTTCTTTCTCTTTGTTATCGGAGGATATTTCCTTTGGCCCTATAGTCTTCAAAGGGTTCCGAAATATCTGTTCTCAGATTCCACAGAAATAAGGCAAGCAAAGAGATACACGAAATACAGATGTAACTCTGTGAGATGAATTAACAAAACACTAAGCAGTTTTTCAGAAAGCTTCTTTCCAGATTTCATCTGAGGATATTTCCTTTTTCACCATAGCCCTCTATTGGCTTCCAAATATCACTTTGCCAATTCCACGAGAACTGTCTTAGCGAAAGGCTTCTTGAGGGGAAAGCTGTAACTCTGTGAGATAATTTCACAGAACACAAAGAAGTTTCTCAGAAAGCTTCTTTCTCTTTGTTATCGGAGGATATTTCCTTTGGCCCTATAGTCTTCAAAGGGATCCAAAATATCTGTTCTCAGGTTCCACAGAAATAAGGCTAGCAAAGAGATCCACGAAATACAGATGTAACTCTGTGAGATGAATACACAGAACACTAAGCAGTTTCTCAGAAAGCTTCTTTCCAGATTTCATCTGAGGATATTTCCTTTTTCACCATAGCCCTCTATGGGCTTCCAAATATCACCTTGCCAATTCCACGAGAAATGTCTTAGCGAAAGGCTTCTGGAGGGGAAAGCTGTAACTCTGTTAGGTGATTTCACGGAACACAAAGAAGTTTCTCAGAAAGCTTCTTTCTCTTTGTTATCGGAGGATATTTCCTTTGGCCCTATAGACTTTAAAGGGATCCGAAATATCTGTTCTCAGATTCCACAGAAATAAGGCTAGCAAAGAGATCCACGAAATACAGATGTAACTCTGTGAGATGAATTAACAGAACACTAAGCAGTTTCTCAGAAAGCTTCTTTCCAGATTTCATCGGAGGATATTTCCTTTTTCACCATAGACCTCTATGGGCTTCCAAATATCTCTTTGCCAATTCCACAAAAACTGTCTTAGCGAAAGGCTTCTTGAGGGGAAAGCTGTAACTCTGTGAGATGATTTCACAGAACACAAAGAAGTTTCTCAGAAAGCTTCTTTCTCTTTGTTATCGGAGGATATTTCCTTTGGCCCTATAGTCTTCAAAGGGATCCGAAATATCTGTTCTCAGATTCTACAGAAATAATGCTAGCAAAGAGATCCACGAAATACAGATGTAACTCTGTGAGATGAATTAACAGAACACTAAGCAGTTTCTCAGAAAGCTTCTTTCCAGATTTCATCTGAGGATATTTCCTTTTTCACCATAGCCCTCTATGGGCTTCCAAATATCACTTTGCCAATTCCACAAGAACTGTCTTAGCGAAAGGCTTCTTGAGGGGAAAGCTGTAACTCTGTGAGATGATTTCACAGAACACAAAGAAGTTTCTCAGAAAGCTTCTTTCTCTTTGTTATCGGAGGATATTTCCTTTGACCCTATAGTCTTCTAAGGGATCCTAAATATCTTTTCTCAGAATCCACAGAAATAAGGCTAGCAAAGAGATCCACGAAATACAGGTGTAACTCTGTGAGATGAATTAACAGAACACTAAGCAGTTTCTCAGAAAGCTTCTTTCCAGATTTCATCTGAGTATATTTCCTTTTTCACCATAGACCTCTATGGGCTTCCAAATATCACTTTGCCAATTCCACAAGAACTGTCTTAGCGAAAGGCTTCTTGAGGGGAAAGCTGTAACTCTGTGAGATGATTTCACAGAACACAAAGAAGTTTCTCTGAAAGCTTCTATCTCTTTTTTATCGGAGGATATTTCCTTTGGCCCTATAGTCTTCAAAGGGATCCGAAATATCTGTTCTCAGATTCCACAGAAATAAGGCTAGCAAAGAGATCCACGAAATACAGATGTAACTCTGTGAGATTAATTAACAGAACACTAAGCAATTTCTCAGAAAGCTTCTTTCCAGATTTCATCTGAGGATATTTCCTTTTATACCATAGCCCTCTATGGGCTTTCAAGTATCACTTTGCCAATTCCACGAGAACTGTCTTAGCGAAAGGCTTCTTGAGGGGAAAGCTGTAACTCTGTGAGATGATTTCACAGAACACAAAGAAGTTTCTCAGAAAGCTTCTTTCTCTTTGTTATCGGAGGATATTTCCTTTGGCCCTATAGTCTTCAAAGGGATCCGAAATATCTGTTCTCCGATTCCACAGAAATAAGGCTAGCAAAGAGATCCACGAAATACAGGTGTAACTCTGTGAGATGAATTAACAGAACTCTAAGCAGTTTCTCAGAAACCTTCTTTCCAGATTTCATCTGAGCATATTTCCTTTTTCACCATAGCCCTCTATGGGCTTCCAAATATCACTTTGCCAATTCCACAAGAACTGTCTTAGCGAAAGGCTTCTGGAGGGGAAAGCTGTAACTCTGTGAGATGATTTCACAGAACACAAAGAAGTTTCTCAGAAAGCTTCTTTCTCTTTGTTATCGGAGGATATTTCCTTTGGCCCTATAGTC
The DNA here is from genome assembly GCF_043159975.1 of Macaca nemestrina. Taxonomy (NCBI): domain Eukaryota; kingdom Metazoa; phylum Chordata; class Mammalia; order Primates; family Cercopithecidae; genus Macaca; species Macaca nemestrina. The sequence goes on along the minus strand of NC_092129.1, from coordinate 58,805,498 downwards.
TTCAAAGGGATCCGAAATATCTGTTCTCAGATTCCACAGAAATAAGGCTAGCAAAGAGATCCACGAAATACAAATGTAACTCTGTGAGATGATTTGACAGAACACTAAGCAGTTTCTCAGAAAGCTTCTTTCCAGATTTCATCGGAGGATATTTCCTTTCTCACCATAGCCCTCTATGGGCTTCCAAATATCACTTTGCCAATTCCACAAGAACTGTCTAGGCGAAAGGCTTCTTGAGGGGAAAGCTGTACCTCTGTGAGATGATTTCACAGAACACAAAGAAGTTTCTCAGAAAGCTTCTTTCTCTTTGTTATTGGAGGATATTTCCTTTGGCCCTATAGTCTTCAAAGGGATCCGAAATATCTGTTCTCAGATTCCACAGAAATAAGGCTAGCAAGGAGACCCACGAAATACAGATGTAACTCTGTGAGATGAAGTAACACAACACTAAGCAGTTTCTCAGAAAGCTTCTTTCCAGATTTCATCTCAGGATATTTCCTTTTTCACCATAGCCCTCTATGGGCTTCCAAATATCACTTTGCCAATTCCACAAGAACTGTCTTAGCGAAAGGCTTCTTGAGGGGAAAGGTGTAACTCTGTGAGATGATTTCACAGAACACAAAGAAGTTTCTCGGAAAGGTTCTTTCTCTTTGTTTTCGAAGGATATTTCCTTTGGCCCTATAGTCTTCAAAGGGATCCGAAATATCTGTTCTCAGATTCCACAGAAATAAGGCTAGCAAAGAGATCCTCGAAATACAGTTGTAACTCTGTGAGATGAATTAACAGAACACTAAGCAGTTTCCAAGAAAGCTTCTTTCCAGATTTAACCTGAGGATATTTCCTTTTTCACCATAGCCCTCTATGGGCTTCCAAATATCACTTTGCCAATTCCACAAGAACTGTCTTAGCGAAAGGTTTCTTGAGGGGCAGGCTGTAACTCTGTGAGATGATTTCACAGAACACAAAGAAGTTTCTCAGAAAGCTTCTTTCTCTTTGTTATCGGAGGATATTTCCTTTGGTTCTATAGTCTTCAAAGGGTTCCGAAATATCTGTTCTCAGATTCCACAGAAATAAGGCAAGCAAAGAGATACACGAAATACAGATGTAACTCTGTGAGATGAATTAACAATACACTAAGCAGTTTCTCAGAAAGCTTCTTTCCAGATTTCATCTGAGGATATTTCCTTTTTCAACATAGCCCTCTATTGGCTTCCAAATATCACTTTGCCAATTCCACGAGAACTGTCTTAGCGAAAGGCTTCTTGAGGGGAAAGCTGTAACTCTGTGAGATAATTTCACAGAACACAAAGAAGTTTCTCAGAAAGCTTCTTTCTCTTTGTTATCGGAGGATATTTCCTTTGGCCCTATAGTCTTCAAAGGGATCCGAAATATCTGTTCTCAGATTCTACAGAAATAATGCTAGCAAAGAGATCCACGAAATACAGATGTAACTCTGTGAGATGAATTAACAGAACACTAAGCAGTTTCTCAGAAAGCTTCTTTCCAGATTACATCTGAGGATATTTCCTTTTTCACCATAGCCCTCTATGGGCTTCCAAATATCACTTTGCCAATTCCACAAGAACTGTCTTAGCGAAAGGCTTCTTGAGGGGAAAGCTGTAACTCTGTGAGATGATTTCACAGAACACAAACAAGTTTCTCAGAAAGCTTCTTTCTCTTTGTTATCGGAGGATATTTCCTTTGACCCTATAGTCTTCAAAGGGATCCGAAATATCTCTTCTCAGAATCCACAGAAATAAGGCTAGCAAAGAGATCCACGAAATACAGGTGTAACTCTGTGAGATGAATTAACAGAACACTAAGCAGTTTCTCAGAAACCTTCTTTCCAGATTTCATCTGAGTATATTTCCTTTTTCAGCATAGACCTCTATGGGCTTCCAAATATCACTTTGCCAATTCCACAAGAACTGTCTTAGCGAAAGGCTTCTTGAGGGGAAAGCTGTAACTCTGTGAGATGATTTCACAGAACACAAAGAAGTTTCTCTGAAAGCTTCTTTCTCTTTTTTATCAGAGGATATTTCCTTTGGCCCTATAGTCTTCAAAGGGATCCGAAATATATGTTCTCAGGTTCCACAGAAATAAGGCTAGCAAAGAGATCCACGAAATACAGATGTAACTCTGTGAGATGAATACACAGAACACTAAGCAGTTTCTCAGAAAGCTTCTTTCCAGATTTCATCTGAGGATATTTCCTTTTATACCATAGCCCTCTATGGGCTTCCAAATATCACCTTGCCAATTCCACAATAACTGTCTTAGCGAAAGTCTTCTTGAGGGGAAAGCTGTAACTCTGTGAGATGATTTCACAGAACACAAAGAAGTTTCTCAGAAAGCTTCTTTCTCTTTGTTATCGGAGGATATTTCCTTTGGCCCTATAGTCTTCAAAGGGATCCGAAATATCTGTTCTCAGATTCTACAGAAATAATGCTAGCAAAGAGATCCACGAAATACAGATGTAACTCTGTGAGATGAATTAACAGAACACTAAGCAGTTTCTCAGAAAGCTTCTTTCCAGATTTCATCTGAGGATATTTCCTTTTTCACCATAGCCCTCTATGGGCTTCCAAATATCACTTTGCCAATTCCACAAGAACTGTCTTAGCGAAAGGCTTCTTGAGGGGAAAGCTGTAACTCTGTGAGATGATTTCACAGAACACAAAGAAGTTTCTCAGAAAGCTTCTTTCTCTTTGTTATCGGAGGATATTTCCTTTGACCCTATAGTCTTCTAAGGGATCCGAAATATCTGTTCTCAGAATCCACAGAAACAAGGCTAGCAAAGAGATCCACGAAATACAGGTGTAACTCTGTGAGATGAATTAACAGAACACTAAGCAGTTTCTCAGAAAGCTTCTTTCCAGATTTCATCTGAGTATATTTCCTTTTTCACCATAGACCTCTATGGGCTTCCAAATATCACTTTGCCAATTCCACAAGAACTGTCTTAGCGAAAGGCTTCTTGAGGGGAAAGCTGTAACTCTGTGAGATGATTTCACAGAACACAAAGAAGTTTCTCTGAAAGCTTCTTTCTCTTTTTTATCGGAGGATATTTCCTTTGGCCCTATAGTCTTCAAAGGGATCCGAAATATCTGTTCTCAGATTCCACAGAAATAAGGCTAGCAAAGAGATCCACGAAATACAGATGTAACTCTGTGAGATGAATTAACAGAACACTAAGCAATTTCTCAGAAAGCTTCTTTCCAGATTTCATCTGAGGATATTTCCTTTTATACCATAGCCCTCTATGGGCTTCCAAATATCACTTTGCCAATTCCACAAGAACTGTCTTAGCGAAAGGTTTCTTGAGGGGCAGGCTGTAACTCTGTGAGATGATTTCACAGAACACAAAGAAGTTTCTCAGAAAGCTTCTTTCTCTTTCTTATCGGAGGATATTTCCTTTGGTCCTATAGTCTTCAAAGGGTTCCGAAATATCTGTTCTCAGATTCCACAGAAATAAGGCAAGCAAAGAGATACACGAAATACAGATGTAACTCTGTGAGATGAATTAACAATACACTAAGCAGTTTCTCAGAAAGCTTCTTTCCAGATTTCATCTGAGGATATTTCCTTTTTCAACATAGCCCTCTTTGGCTTCCAAATATCACTTTGCCAATTCCACGAGAACTGTCTTAGCGAAAGGCTTCTTGAGGGGAAAGCTGTAACTCTGTGACATAATTTCACAGAACACAAAGAAGTTTCTCAGAAAGCTTCTTTCTCTTTGTTATCGGAGGATATTTCCTTTGGCCCTATAGTCTTCAAAGGGATCCGAAATATCTGTTCTCAGGTTCCACAGAAATAAGGCTAGCAAAGAGATCCACGAAATACAGATGTAACTCTGTGAGATGAATACACAGAACACTAAGCAGTTTCTCAGAAAGCTTCTTTCCAGATTTCATCTGAGGATATTTCCTTTTTCACCATAGCCCTCTATGGGCTTCCAAATATCACCTTGCCAATTCCACGAGAACTGTCTTAGCGAAAGGCTTCTGGAGGGGAAAGCTGTAACTCTGTTAGGTGATTTCACGGAACACAAAGAAGTTTCTCAGAAAGCTTCTTTCTCTTTGTTATCGGAGGATATTTCCTTTGGCCCTATAGACTTTAAAGGGATCCGAAATATCTGTTCTCAGATTCCACAGAAATAAGGTTAGCAAAGAGATCCACGAAATACAGATGTAACTCTGTGAGATGAATTAACAGAACACTAAGCAGTTTCTCAGAAAGCTTCTTTCCAGATTTCATCGGAGGATATTTCCTTTTTCACCATAGACCTCTATGGGCTTCCAAATATCTCTTTGCCAATTCCACAAAAACTGTCTTAGCGAAAGGCTTCTTGAGGGGAAAGCTGTAACTCTGTGAGATGATTTCACAGAACACAAAGAAGTTTCTCAGAAAGCTTCTTTCTCTTTGTTATCGGAGGATATTTCCTTTGGCCCTATAGTCTTCAAAGGGATCCGAAATATCTGTTCTCAGATTCTACAGAAATAATGCTAGCAAAGAGATCCACGAAATACAGATGTAACTCTGTGAGATGAATTAACAGAACACTAAGCAGTTTCTCAGAAAGCTTCTTTCCAGATTTCATCTGAGGATATTTCCTTTTTCACCATAGCCCTCTATGGGCTTCCAAATATCACTTTGCCAATTCCACAAGAACTGTCTTAGCGAAAGGCTTCTTGAGGGGAAAGCTGTAACTCTGTGAGATGATTTCACAGAACACAAACAAGTTTCTCAGAAAGCTTCTTTCTCTTTGTTATCGGAGGATATTTCCTTTGACCCTATAGTCTTCAAAGGGATCCGAAATGTCTCTTCTCAGAATCCACAGAAATAAGGCTAGCAAAGAGATCCACGAAATACAGATGTAACTCTGTGAGATGAATTAACAGAACACTAAGCAGTTTCTCAGAAAGCTTCTTTCCAGATTTCATCTGAGTATATTTCCTTTTTCACCATAGACCTCTATGGGCTTCCAAATATCACTTTGCCAATTCCACAAGAACTGTCTTAGCGAAAGGCTTCTTGAGGGGAAAGCTGTAACTCTGTGAGATGATTTCACAGAACACAAAGAAGTTTCTCTGAAAGCTTCTTTCTCTTTTCTATCGGAGGATATTTCCTTTGCCCCTATAGTCTTCAAAGGGATCCGAAATATCTGTTCTCAGATTCCACAGAAATAAGGCTCGCAAAGAGATCCACGAAATACAGATGTAACTCTGTGAGATGAATTAACAGAACACTAAGCAATTTCTCAGAAAGCTTCTTTCCAGATTTCATCTGAGGATATTTCCTTTTATACCATAGCCCTCTATGGGCTTTCAAATATCACTTTGCCAATTCCACGAGAACTGTCTTAGCGAAAGGCTTCTTGAGGGGAAAGCTGTAACTCTGTGAGATGATTTCACAGAACACAAACAAGTTTCTCAGAAAGCTTCTTTCTCTTTGTTATCGGAGGATATTTCCTTTGGCCCTATAGTCTTCAAAGGGATCCGAAATATCTGTTCTCAGATTCCACAGAAATAAGGCTAGCAAAGAGATCCACGAAATACAGGTGTAACTCTGTGAGATGAATTAACAGAACTCTAAGCAGTTTCTCAGAAACCTTCTTTCCAGATTTCATCTGAGCATATTTCCTTTTTCACCATAGCCCTCTATGGGCTTCCAAATATCACTTTGCCAATTCCACAAGAACTGTCTTAGCGAAAGGCTTCTTGAGGGGAAAGCTGTAACTCTGTGAGATGATTTCACAGAACACAAAGAAGTTTCTCAGAAAGCTTCTTTCTCTTTGTTATCGGAGGATATTTCCTTTGGCCCTATAGTCTTCAAAGGGATCCGAAATATCTGTTCTCAGATTCCACAGAAATAGGGCTAGCAAAGAGATCCACGAAATACAAATGTAACTCTGTGAGATGATTTGACAGAACACTAAGCAGTTTCTCAGAAAGCTTCTTTCCAGATTTCATCTGAGGATATTTCCTTTTTCACCATAGCCCTCTATGGGCTTCCAAATATCACTTTGCCAATTCCACAAGAACTGTCTAGGCGAAAGGCTTCTTGAGGGGAAAGCTGTACCTCTGTGAAATGATTTCACAGAACACAAAGAAGTTTCTCAGAAAGCTTCTTTCTCTTTGTTATTGGAGGATATTTCCTTTGGCCCTATAGTCTTCAAAGGGATCCGAAATATCTGTTCTCAGATTCCACAGAAATAAGGCTAGCAAGGAGACCCACGAAATACAGATGTAACTCTGTGAGATGAAGTAACACAACACTAAGCAGTTTCTCAGAAAGCTTCTTTCCAGATTTCATCTGAGGATATTTCCTTTTTCACCATAGCCCTCTATGGGCTTCGAAATATCACTTTGCCAATTCCACAAGAACTGTCTTAGCGAAAGGCTTCTTGAGGGGAAAGCTGTAACTCTGTGAGATGAGTTCACAGAACACAAACAAGTTTCTCAGAAAGCTTCTTTCTCTTTGTTATCGGAGGATATTTCCTTTGACCCTATAGTCTTCAAAGGGATCCGAAATATCTCTTCTCAGAATCCACAGAAATAAGGCTAGCAAAGAGATCCACGAAATACTGGTGTAACTCTGTGAGATGAATTAACAGAACACTAAGCAGTTTCTCAGAAAGCTTCTTTCCAGATTTCATCTGAGTATATTTCCTTTTTCACCATAGACCTCTATGGGCTTCCAAATATCACTTTGCCAATTCCACAAGAACTGACTTAGCGAAAGGCTTCTTGAGGCGAAAGCTGTAACTCTGTGAGATGATTTCACAGAACACAAAGAAGTTTCTCTGAAAGCTTCTTTCTCTTTTTTATCGGAGGATATTTCCTTTGGCCCTATAGTCTTCAAAGGGATCCGAAATATCTGTTCTCAGGTTCCACAGAAATAAGGCTAGCAAAGAGATCCACGAAATACAGATGTAACTCTGTGAGATGAATACACAGAACACTAAGCAGTTTCTCAGAAAGCTTCTTTCCAGATTTCATCTGAGGATATTTCCTTTTATACCATAGCCCTCTATGGGCTTCCAAATATCACCTTGCCAATTCCACAAGAACTGTCTTAGCGAAAGGCTTCTTGAGGGGAAAGCTGTAACTCTGTGAGATGATTTCACAGAACACAAAGAAGTTTCTCAGAAAGCTTCTTTCTCTTTGTTATCGGAGGATATTTCCTTTGGCCCTATAGTCTTCAAAGGGATCCGAAATATCTGTTCTCAGATTCTACAGAAATAATGCTAGCAAAGAGATCCACGAAATACAGATGTAACTCTGTGAGATGAATTAACAGAACACTAAGCAGTGTCTCAGAAAGCTTCTTTCCAGATTTCATCTGAGGATATTTCCTTTTTCACCATAGCCCTCTATGGGCTTCCAAATATCACTTTGCCAATTCCACAAGAACTGTCTTAGCGAAAGGCTTCTGGAGGGGAAAGCTGTAACTCTGTGAGATGATTTCACAGAACACAAAGAAGTTTCTCAGAAAGCTTCTTTCTCTTTGTTATCGGAGGATATTTCCTTTGACCCTATAGCCTTCTAAGGGATCCGAAATATCTGTTCTCAGAATCCACAGAAATAAGGCTAGCAAAGAGATCCACGAAATACAGGTGTAACTCTGTGAGATGAATTAACAGAACACTAAGCAGTTTCTCAGAAAGCTTCTTTCCAGATTTCATCTGAGTATATTTCCTTTTTCACCATAGACCTCTATGGGCTTCCAAATATCACTTTGCCAATTCCACAAGAACTGTCTTAGCGAAAGGCTTCTTGAGGGGAAAGCTGTAACTCTTTGAGATGATTTCACAGAACACAAAGAAGTTTCTCTGAAAGCTTCTTTCTCTTTTTTATCGGAGGATATTTCCTTTGGCCCTATAGTCTTCAAAGGGATCCGAAATATCTGTTCTCAGATTCCACAGAAATAAGGCTAGCAAAGAGATCCACGAAATACAGATGTAACTCTGTGAGATGAATTAACAGAACACTAAGCAATTTCTCAGAAAGCTTCTTTCCAGATTTCATCTGAGGATATTTCCTTTTATACCATAGCCCTCTATGGGCTTTCAAATATCACTTTGCCAATTCCACGAGAACTGTCTTAGCGAAAGGCTTCTTGAGGGGAAAGCTGTAACTCTGTGAGATGATTTCACAGAACACAAAGAAGTTTCTCAGAAAGGTTCTTTCTCTTTGTTATCGGAGGATATTTCCTTTGGCCCTATAGTCTTCAAAGGGATCCGAAATATCTGTTCTCCGATTCCACAGAAATAAGGCTAGCAAAGAGATCCACGAAATACAGGTGTAACTCTGTGAGATGAATTAACAGAACTCTAAGCAGTTTCTCAGAACCCTTCTTTCCAGATTTCATCTGAGCATATTTCCTTTTTCACCATAGCCCTCTATGGGCTTCCAAATATCACTTTGCCAATTCCACAAGAACTGTCTTAGCGAAAGGCTTCTTGATTGGAAAGCTGTAACTCTGTGAGATGATTTCACAGAACACAAAGAAGTTTCTCAGAAAGCTTCTTTCTCTTTGTTATCGGAGGATATTTCCTTTGGCCCTATAGTCTTCAAAGGGATCCGAAATATCTGTTCTCAGATTCCACAGAAATAATGCTAGCAAAGAGATCCACGAAATACAGATGTAACTCTGTGAGATGAATTAACAGAACACTAAGCAGTTTCTCAGAAAGCTTCTTTCCAGATTTCATCTGAGGATATTTCCTTTTTCACCATAGCCCTCTATGGGCTTCCAAATATCACTTTGCCAATTCCACAAGAACTGTCTTAGCGAAAGGCTTCTTGAGGGGAAAGCTGTAACTCTGTGAGATGATTTCACAGAACACAAACAAGTTTCTCAGAAAGCTTCTTTCTCTTTGTTATCGGAGGATATTTCCTTTGACCCTATAGTCTTCAAAGGGATCCGAAATATCTCTTCTCAGAATCCACAGAAATAAGGCTAGCAAAGAGATCCACGAAATACAGGTGTAACTCTGTGAGATGAATTAACAGAACACTAAGCAATTTCTCAGAAAGCTTCTTTCCAGATTTCATCTGAGTATATTTCCTTTTTCACCATAGACCTCTATGGGCTTCCAAATATCACTTTGCCAATTCCACAAGAACTGTCTTAGCGAAAGGCTTCTTGAGGGGAAAGCTGTAACTCTGTCAGATGATTTCACAGAACACAGAGAAGTTTCTCTGAAAGCTTCTTTCTCTTTTTTATCAGAGGATATTTCCTTTGGCCCTATAGTCTTCAAAGGGATCCGAAATATCTGTTCTCAGGTTCCACAGAAATAAGGCTAGCAAAGAGATCCACGAAATACAGATGTAACTCTGTGAGATGAATACACAGAACACTAAGCAGTTTCTCAGAAAGCTTCTTTCCAGATTTCATCTGAGGATATTTCCTTTTATACCATAGCCCTCTATGGGCTTCCAAATATCACCTTGCCAATTCCACAAGAACTGTCTTAGCGAAAGGCTTCTGGAGGGGAAAGCTGTAACTCTGTGAGATGATTTCACAGAACACAAAGAAGTTTCTCAGAAAGCTTCTTTCTCTTTGTTATCGGAGGATATTTCCTTTGGCCCTATAGTCTTCAAAGGGATCCGAAATATCTGTTCTCAGATTCTACAGAAATAATGCTAGCAAAGAGATCCACGAAATACAGATGTAACTCTGTGAGATGAATTAACAGAACACTAAGCAGTTTCTCAGAAAGCTTCTTTCCAGATTTCATCTGAGGATATTTCCTTTTTCACCATAGCCCTCTATGGGCTTCCAAATATCACTTTGCCAATTCCACAAGAACTGTCTTAGCGAAAGGCTTCTTGAGGGGAAAGCTGTAACTCTGTGAGATGATTTCACAGAACACAAAGAAGTTTCTCAGAAAGCTTCTTTCTCTTTGTTATCGGAGGATATTTCCTTTGACCCTATAGTCTTCTAAGGGATCCGAAATATCTGTTCTCAGAATCCACAGAAATAAGGCTAGCAAAGAGATCCACGAAATACAGGTGTAACTCTGTGAGATGAATTAACAGAACACTAAGCAGTTTCTCAGAAAGCTTCTTTCCAGATTTCATCTGAGTATATTTCCTTTTTCACCATAGACCTCTATGGGCTTCCAAATATCACTTTGCCAATTCCACAAGAACTGTCTTAGCGAAAGGCCTCTTGAGGGGAAAGCTGTAACTCTGTGAGATGATTTCACAGAACACAAAGAAGTTTCTCTGAAAGCTTCTTTCTCTTTTCTATCGGAGGATATTTCCTTTGCCCCTATAATCTTCAAAGGGATCCGAAATATCTGTTCTCAGATTCCACAGAAATAAGGCTCGCAAAGAGATCCACGAAATACAGATGTAACTTGTGAGATGAATTAACAGAACACTAAGCAATTTCTCAGAAAGCTTCTTTCCAGATTTCATCTGAGGATATTTCCTTTTATACCATAGCCCTCTATGGGCTTTCAAATATCACTTTGCCAATTCCACGAGAACTGTCTTAGCGAAAGGCTTCTTGAGGGGAAAGCTGTAACTCTGTGAGATGATTTCACAGAACACAAAGAAGTTTCTCAGAAAGCTTCTTTCTCTTTGTTATCGGAGGATATTTCCTTTGGCCCTATAGTCTTCAAAGGGATCCGAAATATCTGTTCTCCGATTCCACAGAAATAAGGCTAGCAAAGAGATCCACGAAATACAGGTGTAACTCTGTGAGATGAATTAACAGAACTCTAAGCAGTTTCTCAGAAACCTTCTTTCCAGATTTCATCTGAGCATATTTCCTTTTTCACCATAGCCCTCTATGGGCTTCCAAATATCACTTTGCCAATTCCACAAGAACTGTCTTAGCGAAAGGCTTCTTGAGGGGAAAGCTGTAACTCTGTGAGATGATTTCACAGAACACAAAGAAGTTTCTCAGAAAGCTTCTTTCTCTTTGTTATCGGAGGATATTTCCTTTGGCCCTATAGTCTTCAAAGGGATCCGAAATATCTGTTCTCAGATTCCACAGAAATAAGGCTAGCAAAGAGATCCACGAAATACAAATGTAACTCTGTGAGATGATTTGACAGAACACTAAGCAGTTTCTCAGAAAGCTTCTTTCCAGATTTCATCTGAGGATATTTCCTTTTTCACCATAGCCCTCTATGGGCTTCCAAATATCACTTTGCCAATTCCACAAGAACTGTCTAGGCGAAAGGCTTCTTGAGGGGAAAGCTGTACCTCTGTGAAATGATTTCACAGAACACAAAGAAGTTTCTCAGAAAGCTTCTTTCTCTTTGTTATTGGAGGATATTTCCTTTGGCCCTATAGTCTTCAAAGGGATCCGAAATATCTGTTCTCAGATTCCACAGAAATAAGGCTAGCAAGGAGACCCACGAAATACAGATGTAACTCTGTGAGATGAAGTAACACAACACTAAGCAGTTTCTCAGAAAGCTTCTTTCCAGATTTCATCTGAGGATATTTCCTTTTTCACCATAGCCCTCTATGGGCTTCCAAATATCACTTTGCCAATTCCACAAGAACTGTCTTAGCGAAAGGCTTCTTGAGGGGAAAGCTGTAACTCTGTGAGATGATTTCACAGAACACAAACAAGTTTCTCAGAAAGCTTCTTTCTCTTTGTTATCGGAGGATATTTCCTTTGACCCTATAGTCTTCAAAGGGATCCGAAATATCTCTTCTCAGAATCCACAGAAATAAGGCTAGCAAAGAGATCCACGAAATACTGGTGTAACTCTGTGAGATGAATTAACAGAACACTAAGCAGTTTCTCAGAAAGCTTCTTCCCAGATTTCATCTGAGTATATTTCCTTTTTCACCATAGACCTCTATGGGCTTCCAAATATCACTTTGCCAATTCCACAAGAACTGTCTTAGCGAAAGGCTTCTTGAGGGGAAAGCTGTAACTCTGTGAGATGATTTCACAGAACACAAAGAAGTTTCTCTGAAAGCTTCTTTCTCTTTTTTATCGGAGGATATTTCCTTTGGCCCTATAGTCTTCAAAGGGATCCGAAATATCTGTTCTCAGGTTCCACAGAAATAAGGCTAGCAAAGAGATCCACGAAATACAGATGTAACTCTGTGAGATGAATACACAGAACACTAAGCAGTTTCTCAGAAAGCTTCTTTCCAGATTTCATCTGAGGATATTTCCTTTTATACCATAGCCCTCTATGGGCTTCCAAATATCACCTTGCCAATTCCACAAGACCTGTCTTAGCGAAAGGCTTCTTGAGGGGAAAGCTGTAACTCTGTGAGATGATTTCACAGAACACAAAGAAGTTTCTCAGAAAGCTTCTTTCTCTTTGTTATCGGAGGATATTTCCTTTGGCCCTATAGTCTTCAAAGGGATCCGAAATATCTGTTCTCAGATTCTACAGAAATAATGCTAGCAAAGAGATCCACGAAATACAGATGTAACTCTGTGAGATGAATTAACAGAACACTAAGCAGTGTCTCAGAAAGCTTCTTTCCAGATTTCATCTGAGGATATTTCCTTTTTCACCATAGCCCTCTATGGGCTTCCAAATATCACTTTGCCAATTCCACAAGAACTGTCTTAGCGAAAGGCTTCTTGAGGGGAAAGCTGTAACTCTGTGAGATGATTTCACAGAACACAAAGAAGTTTCTAAGAAAGCTTCTTTCTCTTTGTTATCGGAGGATATTTCCTTTGACCCTATAGCCTTCTAAGGGATCCGAAATATCTGTTCTCAGAATCCACAGAAATAAGGCTAGCAAAGAGATCCACGAAATACAGGTGTAACTCTGTGAGATGAATTAACAGAACACTAAGCAGTTTCTCAGAAAGCTTCTTTCCAGATTTCATCTGAGTATATTTCCTTTTTCACCATAGACCTCTATGGGCTTCCAAATATCACTTTGCCAATTCCACAAGAACTGTCTTAGCGAAAGGCTTCTTGAGGGGAAAGCTGTAACTCTTTGAGATGATTTCACAGAACACAAAGAAGTTTCTCTGAAAGCTTCTTTCTCTTTTTTATCGGAGGATATTTCCTTTGGCCCAATAGTCTTCAAAGGGATCCGAAATATCTGTTCTCAGATTCCACAGAAATAAGGCTAGCAAAGAGATCCACGAAATACAGATGTAACTCTGTGAGATGAATTAACAGAACACTAAGCAATTTCTCAGAAAGCTTCTTTCCAGATTTCATCTGAGGATATTTCCTTTTATACCATAGCCCTCTATGGGCTTTCAAATATCACTTTGCCAATTCCACGAGAACTGTCTTAGCGAAAGGCTTCTTGAGGGGAAAGCTGTAACTCTGTGAGATGATTTCACAGAACACAAAGAAGTTTCTCAGAAAGGTTCTTTCTCTTTGTTATCGGAGGATATTTCCTTTGGCCCTATAGTCTTCAAAGGGATCCGAAATATCTGTTCTCCGATTCCACAGAAATAAGGCTAGCAAAGAGATCCACGAAATACAGGTGTAACTCTGTGAGATGAATTAACAGAACTCTAAGCAGTTTCTCAGAAACCTTCTTTCCAGATTTCATCTGAGCATATTTCCTTTTTCACCATAGCCCTCTATGGGCTTCCAAATATCACTTTGCCAATTCCACAAGAACTGTCTTAGCGAAAGGCTTCTTGAGGGGAAAGCTGTAACTCTGTGAGATGATTTCACAGAACACAAAGAAGTTTCTCAGAAAGCTTCTTTCTCTTTGTTATCGGAGGATATTTCCTTTGGCCCTATAGTCTTCAAAGGGATCCGAAATATCTGTTCTCAGATTCCACAGAAATAATGCTAGCAAAGAGATCCACGAAATACAGATGTAACTCTGTGAGATGAATTAACAGAACACTAAGCAGTTTCTCAGAAAGCTTCTTTCCAGATTTCATCTGAGGATATTTCCTTTTTCACCATAGCCCTCTATGGGCTTCCAAATATCACTTTGCCAATTCCACAAGAACTGTCTTAGCGAAAGGCTTCTTGAGGGGAAAGCTGTAACTCTGTGAGATGATTTCACAGAACACAAACAAGTTTCTCAGAAAGCTTCTTTCTCTTTGTTATCGGAGGATATTTCCTTTGACCCTATAGTCTTCAAAGGGATCCGAAATATCTCTTCTCAGAATCCACAGAAATAAGGCTAGCAAAGAGATCCACGAAATACAGGTGTAACTCTGTGAGATGAATTAACAGAACACTAAGCAGTTTCTCAGAAAGCTTCTTTCCAGATTTCATCTGAGTATATTTCCTTTTTCACCATAGACCTCTATGGGCTTCCAAATATCACTTTGCCAATTCCACAAGAACTGTCTTAGCGAAAGGCTTCTTGAGGGGAAAGCTGTAACTCTGTGAGATGATTTCACAGAACACAAAGAAGTTTCTCTGAAAGCTTCTTTCTCTTTTTTATCAGAGGATATTTCCTTTGGCCCTATAGTCTTCAAAGGGATCCGAAATATCTGTTCTCAGGTTCCACAGAAATAAGGCTAGCAAAGAGATCCACGAAATACAGATGTAACTCTGTGAGATGAATACACAGAACACTAAGCAGTTTCTCAGAAAGCTTCTTTCCAGATTTCATCTGAGGATATTTCCTTTTATACCATAGCCCTCTATGGGCTTCCAAATATCACCTTGCCAATTCCACAAGAACTGTCTTAGCGAAAGGCTTCTGGAGGGGAAAGCTGTAACTCTGTGAGATGATTTCACAGAACACAAAGAAGTTTCTCAGAAAGCTTCTTTCTCTTTGTTATCGGAGGATATTTCCTTTGGCCCTATAGTCTTCAAAGGGATCCGAAATATCTGTTCTCAGATTCTACAGAAATAAAGCTAGCAAAGAGATCCACGAAATACAGATGTAACTCTGTGAGATGAATTAACAGAACACTAAGCAGTTTCTCAGAAAGCTTCTTTCCAGATTTCATCTGAGGATATTTCCTTTTTCACCATAGCCCTCTATGGGCTTCCAAATATCACTTTGCCAATTCCACAAGAACTGTCTTAGCGAAAGGCTTCTTGAGGGGAAAGCTGTAACTCTGTGAGATGATTTCACAGAACACAAAGAAGTTTCTCAGAAAGCTTCTTTCTCTTTGTTATCGGAGGATATTTCCTTTGACCCTATAGTCTTCTAAGGGATCCGAAATATCTGTTCTCAGAATCCACAGAAATAAGGCTAGCAAAGAGATCCACGAAATACAGGTGTAACTCTGTGAGATGAATTAACAGAACACTAAGCAGTTTCTCAGAAAGCTTCTTTCCAGATTTCATCTGAGTATATTTCCTTTTTCACCATAGACCTCTATGGGCTTCCAAATATCACTTTGCCAATTCCACAAGAACTGTCTTAGCGAAAGGCTTCTTGAGGGGAAAGCTGTAACTCTGTGAGATGATTTCACAGAACACAAAGAAGTTTCTCTGAAAGCTTCTTTCTCTTTTCTATCGGAGGATATTTCCTTTGCCCCTATAGTCTTCAAAGGGATCCGAAATATCTGTTCTCAGATTCCACAGAAATAAGGCTCGCAAAGAGATCCACGAAATACAGATGTAACTCTGTGAGATGAATTAACAGAACACTAAGCAATTTCTCAGAAAGCTTCTTTCCAGATTTCATCTGAGGATATTTCCTTTTATACCATAGCCCTCTATGGGCTTTCAAATATCACTTTGCCAATTCCACGAGAACTGTCTTAGCGAAAGGCTTCTTGAGGGGAAAGCTGTAACTCTGTGAGATGATTTCCCAGAACACAAACAAGTTTCTCAGAAAGCTTCTTTCTCTTTGTTATCGGAGGATATTTCCTTTGGCCCTATAGTCTTCAAAGGGATCCGAAATATCTGTTCTCCGATTCCACAGAAATAAGGCTAGCAAAGAGATCCACGAAATACAGGTGTAACTCTGTGAGATGAATTAACAGAACTCTAAGCAGTTTCTCAGAAACCTTCTTTCCAGATTTCATCTGAGCATATTTCCTTTTTCACCATAGCCCTCTATGGGCTTCCAAATATCACTTTGCCAATTCCACAAGAACTGTCTTAGCGAAAGGCTTCTTGAGGGGAAAGCTGTAACTCTGTGAGATGATTTCACAGAACACAAAGAAGTTTCTCAGAAAGCTTCTTTCTCTTTGTTATCGGAGGATATTTCCTTTGGCCCTATAGTCTTCAAAGGGATCCGAAATATCTGTTCTCAGATTCCACAGAAATAAGGCTAGCAAAGAGATCCACGAAATACAAATGTAACTCTGTGAGATGATTTGACAGAACACTAAGCAGTTTCTCAGAAAGCTTCTTTCCAGATTTCATCTGAGGATATTTCCTTTTTCACCATAGCCCTCTATGGGCTTCCAAATATCACTTTGCCAATTCCACAAGAACTGTCTAGGCGAAAGGCTTCTTGAGGGGAAAGCTGTACCTCTGTGAAATGATTTCACAGAACACAAAGAAGTTTCTCAGAAAGCTTCTTTCTCTTTGTTATTGGAGGATATTTCCTTTGGCCCTATAGTCTTCAAAGGGATCCGAAATATCTGTTCTCAGATTCCACAGAAATAAGGCTAGCAAGGAGACCCACGAAATACAGATGTAACTCTGTGAGATGAAGTAACACAACACTAAGCAGTTTCTCAGAAAGCTTCTTTCCAGATTTCATCTGAGGATATTTCCTTTTTCACCATAGCCCTCTATGGGCTTCCAAATATCACTTTGCCAATTCCACAAGAACTGTCTTAGCGAAAGGCTTCTTGAGGGGAAAGCTGTAACTCTGTGAGATGATTTCACAGAACACAAACAAGTTTCTCAGAAAGCTTCTTTCTCTTTGTTATCGGAGGATATTTCCTTTGACCCTATAGTCTTCAAAGGGATCCGAAATATCTCTTCTCAGAATCCACAGAAATAAGGCTAGCAAAGAGATCCACGAAATACTGGTGTAACTCTGTGAGATGAATTAACAGAACACTAAGCAGTTTCTCAGAAAGCTTCTTTCCAGATTTCATCTGAGTATATTTCCTTTTTCACCATAGACCTCTATGGGCTTCCAAATATCACTTTGCCAATTCCACAAGAACTGTCTTAGCGAAAGGCTTCTTGAGGGGAAAGCTGTAACTCTGTGAGATGATTTCACAGAACACAAAGAAGTTTCTCAGAAAGCTTCTTTCTCTTTGTTATCGGAGGATATTTCCTTTGGCCCTATAGTCTTCAAAGGGATCCGAAATATCTGTTCTCAGATTCCACAGAAATAAGGCTAGCAAAGAGATCCACGAAATACAGATGTAACTCTGTGAGATGAATTAACAGAACACTAAGCAGTTTCTCAGAAAGCTTCTTTCCAGATTTCATCTGAGGATATTTCCTTTTTCACCATAGCCCTCTATGGGCTTCCAAATATCACTTTGCCAATTCCACAAGAACTGTCTTAGCGAAAGGCTTCTTGAGGGGAAAGCTGTAACTCTGTGAGATGATTTCACAGAACACAAACAAGTTTCTCAGAAAGCTTCTTTCTCTTTGTTATCGGAGGATATTTCCTTTGACCCTATAGTCTTCAAAGGGATCCGAAATATCTCTTCTCAGAATCCACAGAAATAAGGCTAGCAAAGAGATCCACGAAATACAGGTGTAACTCTGTGAGATGAATTAACAGAACACTAAGCAGTTTCTCAGAAAGCTTCTTTCCAGATTTCATCTGAGTATATTTCCTTTTTCACCATAGACCTCTATGGGCTTCCAAATATCACTTTGCCAATTCCACAAGAACTGTCTTAGCGAAAGGCTTCTTGAGGGGAAAGCTGTAACTCTGTGAGATGATTTCACAGAACACAAAGAAGTTTCTCTGAAAGCTTCTTTCTCTTTTTTATCAGAGGATATTTCCTTTGGCCCTATAGTCTTCAAAGGGATCCGAAATATCTGTTCTCAGGTTCCACAGAAATAAGGCTAGCAAAGAGATCCACGAAATACAGATGTAACTCTGTGAGATGAATACACAGAACACTAAGCAGTTTCTCAGAAAGCTTCTTTCCAGATTTCATCTGAGGATATTTCCTTTTATACCATAGCCCTCTATGGGCTTCCAAATATCACCTTGCCAATTCCACAAGAACTGTCTTAGCGAAAGGCTTCTGGAGGGGAAAGCTGTAACTCTGTGAGATGATTTCACAGAACACAAAGAAGTTTCTCAGAAAGCTTCTTTCTCTTTGTTATCGGAGGATATTTCCTTTGGCCCTATAGTCTTCAAAGGGATCCGAAATATCTGTTCTCAGATTCTACAGAAATAATGCTAGCAAAGAGATCCACGAAATACAGATGTAACTCTGTGAGATGAATTAACAGAACACTAAGCAGTTTCTCAGAAAGCTTCTTTCCAGATTTCATCTGAGGATATTTCCTTTTTCACCATAGCCCTCTATGGGCTTCCAAATATCACTTTGCCAATTCCACAAGAACTGTCTTAGCGAAAGGCTTCTTGAGGGGAAAGCTGTAACTCTGTGAGATGATTTCACAGAACACAAAGAAGTTTCTCAGAAAGCTTCTTTCTCTTTGTTATCGGAGGATATTTCCTTTGACCCTATAGTCTTCTAAGGGATCCGAAATATCTGTTCTCAGAATCCACAGAAATAAGGCTAGCAAAGAGATCCACGAAATACAGGTGTAACTCTGTGAGATGAATACACAGAACACTAAGCAGTTTCTCAGAAAGCTTCTTTCCAGATTTCATCTGAGGATATTTCCTTTTTCACCAAAGCCCTCTATGGGCTTCCAAATATCACCTTGCCAATTCCACGAGAACTGTCTTAGCGAAAGGCTTCTGGAGGGGAAAGCTGTAACTCTGTTAGGTGATTTCACGGAACACAAAGAAGTTTCTCAGAAAGCTTCTTTCTCTTTGTTATCGGAGGATATTTCCTTTGGCCCTATAGACTTTAAAGGGATCCGAAATATCTGTTCTCAGATTCCACAGAAATAAGGCTAGCAAAGAGATCCACGAAATACAGATGTAACTCTGTGAGATGAATTTACAGAACACTAAGCAGTTTCTCAGAAAGCTTCTTTCCAGATTTCATCGGAGGATATTTCCTTTTTCACCATAGACCTCTAAGGGCTTCCAAATATCTCTTTGCCAATTCCACAAAAACTGTCTTAGCGAAAGGCTTCTTGAGGGGAAAGCTGTAACTCTGTGAGATGATTTCACAGAACACAAAGAAGTTTCTCAGAAAGCTTCTTTCTCTTTGTTATCGGAGGATATTTCCTTTGGCCCTATAGTCTTCAAAGGGATCCGAAATATCTGTTCTCAGATTCTACAGAAATGCTAGCAAAGAGATCCACGAAATACAGATGTAACTCTGTGAGATGAATTAACAGAACACTAAGCAGTTTCTCAGAAAGCTTCTTTCCAGATTTCATCTGAGGATATTTCCTTTTTCACCATAGCCCTCTATGGGCTTCCAAATATCACTTTGCCAATTCCACAAGAACTGTCTTAGCGAAAGGCTTCTTGAGGGGAAAGCTGTAACTCTGTGAGATGATTTCACAGAACACAAACAAGTTTCTTAGAAAGCTTCTTTCTCTTTGTTATCGGAGGATATTTCCTTTGACCCTATAGTCTTCAAAGGGATCCGAAATATCTCTTCTCAGAATCCAGAGAAATAAGGCTAGCAAAGAGATCCACGAAATACAGGTGTAACTCTGTGAGATGAATTAACAGAACACTAAGCAGTTTCTCAGAAAGCTTCTTTCCAGATTTCATCTGAGGATATTTCCTTTTATACCATAGCCCTCTATGGGCTTCCAAATATCACCTTGCCAATTCCACAAGAACTGTCTTAGCGAAAGGCTTCTTGAGGGGAAAGCTGTAACTCTGTGAGATGATTTCACAGAACACAAAGAAGTTTCTCAGAAAGCTTCTTTCTCTTTGTTATCGGAGGATATTTCCTTTGGCCCTATAGTCTTCAAAGGGATCCGAAATATCTGTTCTCCGATTCCACAGAAATAAGGCTAGAAAAGAGATCCACGAAATACAGGTGTAACTCTGTGAGATGAATTAACAGAACTCTAAGCACTTTCTCAGAAACCTTCTTTCCAGATTTCATCTGAGCATATTTCCTTTTTCACCATAGCCCTCTATGGGCTTCCAAATATCACTTTGCCAATTCCACAAGAACTGTCTTATCGAAAGGCTTCTTGAGGGGCACGCTGTAACTCTCTGAGATGATTTCACAGAACACAAAGAAGTTTCTCAGAAAGCTTCTTTCTCTTTGTTATCGGAGGATATTTCCTTTGGCCCTATAGTCTTCAAAGGGATCCGAAATATCTGTTCTCAGATTCCACAGAAATAAGGCTAGAAAAGAGATCCACGAAATACAGGTGTAACTCTGTGAGATGAATTAACAGAACTCTAAGCAGTTTCTCAGAAACCTTCTTTCCAGATTTCATCTGAGCATATTTCCTTTTTCACCATAGCCCTCTATGGGCTTCCAAATATCACTTTGCCAATTCCACAATAACTGTCTTAGCGAAAGGTTTCTTGAGGGGCAGGCTGTAACTCTGAGAGATGATTTCACAGAACACAAAGAAGTTTCTCAGAAAGCTTCTTTCTCTTTGTTATTGGAGGATATTTCCTTTGGCCCTATAGTCTTCAAAGGGTTCCGAAATATCTGTTCTCAGATTCCACAGAAATAAGGCAAGCAAAGAGATACACGAAATACAGATGTAACTCTGTGAGATGAATTAACAAAACACTAAGCAGTTTCTCAGAAAGCTTCTTTCCAGATTTCATCTGAGGATATTTCCTTTTTCACCATAGCCCTCTATTGGCTTCCAAATATCACTTTGCCAATTCCACGAGAACTGTCTTAGCGAAAGGCTTCTTGAGGGGAAAGCTGTAACTCTGTGAGATGATTTCACAGAACACAAAGAAGTTTCTCAGAAAGCTTCTTTCTCTTTGTTATCGGAGGATATTTCCTTTGGCCCTATAGTCTTCAAAGGGATCCGAAATATCTGTTCTCAGGTTCCACAGAAATAAGGCTAGCAAAGAGATCCACGAAATACAGATGTAACTCTGTGAGATGAATACACAGAACACTAAGCAGTTTCTCAGAAAGCTTCTTTCCAGATTTCATCTGAGGATATTTCCTTTTTCACCAAAGCCCTCTATGGGCTTCCAAATATCACCTTGCCAATTCCACGAGAACTGTCTTAGCGAAAGGCTTCTGGAGGGGAAAGCTGTAACTCTGTTAGGTGATTTCACGGAACACAAAGAAGTTTCTCAGAAAGCTTCTTTCTCTTTGTTATCGGAGGATATTTCCTTTGGCCCTATAGACTTTAAAGGGATCCGAAATATCTGTTCTCAGATTCCACAGAAATAAGGCTAGCAAAGAGATCCACGAAATACAGATGTAACTCTGTGAGATGAATTAACAGAACACTAAGCAGTTTCTCAGAAAGCTTCTTTCCAGATTTCATCGGAGGATATTTCCTTTTTCACCATAGACCTCTATGGGCTTCCAAATATCTCTTTGCCAATTCCACAAAAACTGTCTTAGCGAAAGGCTTCTTGAGGGGAAAGCTGTAATTCTGTGAAATGATTTCACAGAACACAAAGAAGTTTCTCAGAAAGCTTCTTTCTCTTTGTTATCGGAGGATATTTCCTTTGGCCCTATAGTCTTCAAAGGGATCCGAAATATCTGTTCTCAGATTCCACAGAAATAAGGCTAGCAAAGAGATCCACGAAATACAGATGTAACTCTGTGAGATGAATTAACAGAACACTAAGCAATTTCTCAGAAAGCTTCTTTCCAGATTTCATCTGAGGATATTTCCTTTTATACCATAGCCCTCTAAGGGCTTTCAAATATCACTTTGCCAATTCCACAAGAACTGTCTTAGCGAAAGGCTTCTTGAGGGGAAAGCTGTAACTCTGTGAGATGATTTCACAGAACACAAAGAAGTTTCTCAGAAAGCTTCTTTCTCTTTGTTATCGGAGGATATTTCCTTTGGCCCTATAGTCTTCAAAGGGATCCGAAATATCTGTTCTCCGATTCCACAGAAATAAGGCTAGCAAAGAGATCCACGAAATACAGGTGTAACTCTGTGAGATGAATTAACAGAACTCTAAGCAGTTTCTCAGAAAGCTTCTTTCCAGATTTCATCTGAGCATATTTCCTTTTTCACCATAGCCCACTATGGGCTTCCAAATATCACTTTGCCAATTCCACAAGAACTGTCTTATCGAAAGGCTTCTTGAGGGGCACGCTGTAACTCTCTGAGATGATTTCATAGAACACAGAGAAGTTTCTCAAAAAGCTTCTTTCTCTTTGTTATCGGAGGATATTTCCTATGGCCCTATAGTCTTCAAAGGGTTCCGAAATATCTGTTCTCAGATTCCACAGAAATAAGGCAAGCAAAGAGATACACGAAATATAGATGTAACTCTGTGAGATGAATTAACAAAACACTAAGCAGTTTCTCAAAAAGCTACTTTCCAGATTTCATCTGAGGATATTTCCTTTTTCACCATAGCCCTCTATGGGCTTCCAAATATCTCTTTGCCAATTCCACAAGAAGTGTCTTTGCGAAAGGCTTCTTGAGGGGAAAGCTGTAACTCTGTGAGATGATTTCACAGAGCACAAAGAAGTTTCTCAGAAAGCTTCTTTCTTTTTGTTATCGGAGGATATTTCCTTTGGCCCTATAGTCTTCAAAGGGATCCGAAGTATCTGTTTTCAGATTCCACAGAAATAAGGCTAGCAAAGAGATCCACGAAATACAGAGGTAACTCTGTGAGACGAATTAACAGAACACTAAGCAGTTTCTCAGAAAGCTTCTTTCCAGATTTCATCTGAGGATATTTCCTTTTTCACCATAGCCCTCTATTGGCTTCCAAATATCACTTTGCCAATTCCACGAGAACTGTCTTAGCGAAAGGCTTCTTGAGGGGAAAGCTGTAGCTCTGTGAGATAATTTCACAGAACACAAAGAAGTTTCTCAGAAAGCTTCTTTCTCTTTGTTATCGGAGGATATTTCCTTTGGCCCTATAGTTCTCAAAGGGATCCGAAATATCTGTTCTCAGATTCCACAGAAATAAGGCTAGCAAAGAGATCCACGAAATACAGATGTAACTCTGTGAGATGAATCAACGGAACACTAAGCATTTTCTCAGAAAGCTTCTTTCCAGATTTCATCTGAGGATATTTCCTTTCTCACCTTAGCCCTCTATGGACTTCCAAATATCACTTTGCCAATTCCACGAGAACTGTCTGAGCGAAAGGTTTCTTTAGGGGAAAGCTGTAACTCTGTGAGATGAAATCACGGAACACAAAGAAGTTTCTCAGAAAGCTTCTTTCTCTTTGTTATCGGAGGATATTCCCTTTGGCCCTATAGTCTTCAAAGGGATCCGAAATTTCTGTTCTCAGATTCCACAGAAATAAGGCTAGCAAAGAGATCCACGAAATACTGATGTAACTCTGTGAGATGAATTAACAGAACCCTAAGCAGTTTCTCAGAAAGCTTCTTTCCAGATTTCATCTGAGGATATTTCCGTTCTCACCCTAGCCCTCTATGGGCTTCCAAATATCACTTTGCCAATTCCACAAGAAGTGTCTTAGCGAAAGGCTTCTTGAGGGGAAAGCTGTAACTCTGTGAGATGATTTCACAGAACACAAAGAAGTTTCTCAGAAAGCTTCTTTCTCTTTGTTATCGGAGGATAATTCCTTTGGCCCTATAGTCTTGAAAGGGATCCGAAATATCTGTTCTCAGATTCCACAGAAATAAGGCAAGCAAAGAGATACACGAAATACAGATGTAACTCTGTGAGATGAATTAACAAAAAAAATAAGCAGTTTCTCAGAAAGCTTCTTTCCAGATTTCATCTGAGGATATTTCCTTTCTCACCATAGCCCTCTGTGGGCTTCCAAATATCTCTTTGCCAATTCCACAAGAAGTGTCTTTGCGAAAGGCTTCTTGAGGGGAAAGCTGTAACTCTGTGAGATGATTTCACAGAACACAAGGAAGTATCTCAGAAAGCTTCTTTCTCTTTGTTATCGGAGGATATTTCCTTTGGCCCTATAGTCTTCAAAGGGATCCGAAATATCTGTTTTCAGATTCCACAGAAATAAGGCTAGCAAAGAGATCCACGAAATACAGATGTAACTCTGTGAGATGAATTAACAGAACACTAAGCAGTTTCTCAGAAAGCTTCTTTCCAGATTTCATCTGAGAATATTTCCTTTTTCACCATAGCCCTCTATTGGCTTCCAAATATCACTTTGCCAATTCCACGAGAACTGTCTTAGCGAAAGGCTTCTTGAGGGGAAAGCTGTAACTCTGTGAGATAATTTCACAGAACACAAAGAAGTTTCTCAGAAAGCTTCTTTCTCTTTGTTATCGGAGGATATTTCCTTTGGCCCTATAGTCTTCAAAGGGATCCGAAATATCTCTTCTCAGGTTCCACAGAAATAAGGCTAGCAAAGAGATCCAAGAAATACAGATGTAACTCTGTGAGATGAATACACAGAACACTAAGCAGTTTCTCAGAATGCTTCTTTCCAGATTTCATCTGAGGATATTCCTTTTTCACCATAGCCCTCTATGGGCTTCCAAATATCACCTTGTCAATTCCACGAGAACTGTCTTAGCGAAAGGCTGCTGGAGGGGAAAGCTGTAACTCTGTTAGATGATTTCACGGAACACAAAGAAGTTTCTCAGAAAGCTTCTTTCTCTTTGTTATCGGAGGATATTTCCTTTGGCCCTATAGACTTTAAAGGGATCCGAAATATCTGTTCTCAGATTCCACAGAAATAAGGCTAGCAAAGAGATCCACGAAATACAGATGTAACTCTGTGAGATGAATTAACAGAACACTAAGCAGTTTCTCAGAAAGCTTCTTTCCAGATTTCATCTGAGGATATTTTCTTTTTCACCATAGACCTCTACGGGATTCCAAATATCTCTTAGCCAATTCCAAAAAAACTGTCTTAGCGAAAGGCTTCTTGAGGGAAAAGCTGTAACTCTGTGAGATGATTTCACAGAACACAAAGAAGTTTCTCAGAAAGCTTCTTTCTCTTTTTTATCGGAGGATATTTCCTTTGGCCCTATAGTCTTCAACGGGATCCGAAATATCTGTTCTCAGATTCTACAGAAATAATGCTAGCAAAGAGATCCACGAAATACAGACGTAACTCTGTGAGATGAATTAACAGAACACTAAGCAGTTTCTCAGAAAGCTTCTTTCCAGATTTCATCTGAGGATATTTCCTTTTTCACCATAGCCGTCTATGGGCTTCCAAATATCACTTTGCCAATTCCACAAGAACTGTCTTAGGGAAAGGCTTCTTGAGGGGAAAGCTGTAACTCTGTGAGATGATTTCACAGAACACAAAGAAGTTTCTCAGAAAGCTTCTTTCTCTTTGTTATCGGAGGATATTTCCTTTGGCCCTATAGTCTTCAAAGGGATCCGAAATATCTGTTCTCCGATTCCACAGAAATAAGGCTAGCAAAGAGATCCACGAAATACAGGTGTAACTCTGTGAGATGAATTAACAGAACTCTAAGCAGTTTCTCAGAAAGCTTCTTTCCAGATTTCATCTGTGGATATTTCCTTTTTCACCATAGCCCTCTATGGGCTTCCAAATATCACTTTGCCAATTCCACAAGAACTGTCTTATCGAAAGGCTTCTTGAGGGGCACGCTGTAACTCTCTGAGATGATTTCACAGAACACAGAGAAGTTTCTCAAAAAGCTTCTTTCTCTTTGTTATCGGAGGATATTTCCTTTAGCCCTATAGTCTTCAAAGGGTTCCGAAATATCTGTTCTCAGATTCCACAGAAATAAGGCAAGCAAAGAATACACGAAATACAGATGTAACTCTGTGAGATGAATTAACAAAACACTAAGCAGTTTCTCAAAAAGCTACTTTCCAGATTTCATCTGAGGATATTTCCTTTTTCACCATAGCCCTCTATGGGCTTCCAAATATCTCTTTGTCAATTCCACAAGAAGTGTCTTTGCGAAACGCTTCTTGAGTGGAAAGCTGTAACTCTGTGAGATGATTTCACAGAACACAAAGAAGTTTCTCAGAAACCTTCTTTCTCTTTGTTATCGGAGGATATTTCCTTTGGCCCTATAGTCTTCAAAGGGATCCGAAATATCTGTTTTCAGATTCCACAGAAATAAGGCTAGCAAAGAGATCCACGAAATACAGATGTAACTCTGTGAGATGAATTAACAGAACACTAAGCAGTTTCTCAGAAAGCATCTTTCCAGATTTCATCCGAGGATAGTTCCTTTTTCACCATAGCGCTCTATGGGCTTCCAAATATCTCTTTGCCCATTCCACAGGAAGTGTCTTAGAGAAAGGCTTCTTGAGGGGAAAGCTGTAACTCTGTGAGATGATTTCACAGAACACAAAGAAGTTTCTCAGAAAGCTTCTTTCTCTTTGTTATCGGAGGATATTCCCTTTGGCACTATAGTCTTCAAAGGGATCCGAAATATTTGTTCTCAGATGCCAAAGAAATAAGGCTACCAAAGAGATCCATGAAATACAGGTGTAACTCTGTGAGATGAATGAACAGAACACTAAGCAGTTTCTCAGAAAGCTTCTTTCCAGATTTCATCTGAGGATATTTCCTTTTTCACCACAGCCCTCTATGGGCTTCCAAATATCTCTTTGCCAATACCACAAGAAGTGTCTAAGCGAAAGGCTTCTTGAGGGGAAAGCTGTAACTCTGCGAGATGATTTCACAGAACACAAAGAATTTTCTCCGAAAGCTTCTTTCTCTTTGATATCGGAGGATATGTCCTTTGGACCTATAGTCTTCAAAGGGATCTGAAATATCTGTTCTCAGATTCCACAGAAATAAGGCTAGCAAACAGATCCACGAAATACAGATGTAAGTCTGTGAGATGAATTAACAGAACACTAAGCAGATTCTCAGAAAGCTTCTTTCCAGATTTCATCTGAGGATATTTCCTTTTTCACCATAGCCCTCTATGGACTTCCAAATATCACTTTGCCAATTCCACAAGAACAGTCTTAGCGAAAGGCTTCTTGAGGGGAAAGCTGTAACTCTGTGAGATGATTTCACAGAACACAAAGAAGTTTCTCAGAAAGCTTCTTTCTCTTGGTTATCGGAGGATATTTCCTTTGGCCCTATAGTCTTCAAAGGGATCCGAAATATCTGTTCTCAGATTCCACAGAAATAAGGCTAGCAAAGAGATTCAAGAAATACAGGTGTAACTCTGTGAGATGAATTAACAGAACACTAATCAGTTTCTCAGAAAGCTTCTTTCCAGATTTCATCTGAGGATATTTCCTTTTTCACCATAGCCCTCTAAGGGCTTCCAAATATCACTTTGCCAATTCCACGAGAACTGTCTTAGCGAAAGGCTTCTTGAGGGGAAACCTGTAAATCTGTGAGATGATTTCACAGAACAAAAGAAGTTTCTCAGAAAGCTTCTTTCTCTTTGTTATCGGAGGATATTTCCTTTGGCCCTATAGTTCTCAAAGGGATCCGAAATATCTGTTCTCAGATTCCGCAGAAATAAGGCTAGCAAAGAGATCCACGAAATACAGATGTAACTCTGTGAGATGAATCAACGGAACACTAAGCAGTTTCTCAGAAAGCTTCTTTCCAGATTTCATCTGAGGATATTTCCTTTTTCACCATAGACGTCTAAGGGCTTACAAATATCTCTTTGCCAATTCCCCAAGAACTGTCTTAGCGAAAGGCTTCTTGAGGGGAAAGCTGTAACTCTGTGAGATGATTTCACAGAACACAAAGAAGTTTCTCAAAAGCTTCTTTCTCTTTGTTATCGGAGGATATTTCCTTTGGCCCTACAGTCTTCAAAGGGATCCGAAATATCTGTTCTCAGATTCCACAGAAATAAGGCTAGCAAAGAGATCCACGAAATACAGATGTAACTCTGTGAGATGAATTAACAGAACACTAAGCTGTTTCTCAGAAAGCTTCTTTCGAGATTTCATCTGAGGATATTTCCTTTCTCACCCTAGCCCTCTATCGGCTTCCAAATATCACTTTGCCAATTCCACAAGAAGTGTCTTAGCGAAAGGCTTATTGAGGGGAAAGCTGTAACTCTGTGAGATGATTTCACGGAACACAAAGAATTTTCTCAGAAAGCTTCTTTCTCTTTGTTATCGGAGGATATGTCCTTTGGCCCTACAGTCTTCAAAGGGATCTGAAATATCTGTTCTCAGATTCCACAGAAATAAGGCTAGCAAAGAGATCCACGAAATACAGATATAACTCTGTGAGATGAATTCACAGAACACTAAGCAGTTTCTCAGAAAGCTTCTTTCCAGATTTCATCTGAGATTATTTCCTTTTTCACCATAGCCCTCTATGGGCATCCAAATATCACTTTGCCAATTCCAGAAGAACTGTCTTAGCGAAAGTCTTCTTGAGGGGAAAGCTGTAACTCTTTGAGATGATTTCACAGAACGCAAAGAAGTTTCTCAGAAAGCTTCTTTCTCTTTGTTATCGGAGGATATTTCCTTTGGCCCTATAGACTTTAAAAGGATCCGAAATATCTGTTCTCAGATTCCACAGAAATAAGGCTAGCAAAGAGATACACGAAATATAGATGTAACTCTGTGAGATGAATTACCAGAACACTAAGCAGTTTCTCAGAAGGCTTCTTTCCAGATTTCATCTGATGATATTTCCTTTTTCACCATAGCCTTCTCTTGGCTTCCAAATATCACTTTGCCAATTCCACAAGAACTGTCTTAGCGAAAGGCTTCCTGAGGGGAAAGCTGTAACTCTGTGAGATGATTTCACAGAACACGAAGAAGTTTCTCAGAAAGCTTCTTTCTCTTTGTTATCGGAGGATATTTACTTTGGCCCTATAGTCTTCAAAGGGATCCGAAATATCTGTTCTCAGATTCCACAGAAATAAGGCTAGCAAAGAGATCCACGAAATACAGATGTAACACTGTGAGATGAATTAACAGAACACTAAGCAGTTTCTCAGAAAGCTTCTTTCCAGATTTAATCTGAGGATATTTCCTTTTTCACCGTAGCCCTCTATGGGCTTCCAAATATCACTTTGCCAATTCCACAAGAACTGTCTTAGCGAAAGGCTTCTTGAGGGGAAACCTGTAACTCTGTGAGATGATTTCACAGAACACAAAGAAGTTTCTCAGAAAGCTTCTTTGTCTTTGTTATCGGAGGATATTTCCTTTGGCCCTATAGACTTTAAAGAGATCCGAAATATCTGTTCTCAGATTCCACAGAAATAAGGCTAACAAAGAGATCCACGAAATATAGATGTAACTCTGTGAGATGAATTAACAGAACACTAAGCATTTTCTCAGAAAGCTTCTTTCCAGATTTCATCTGAGGATATTTCCTTTTTCACCATAGCCCTCTAAGGGCTTCCAAATATCACTTTGTCAATTCCACAAGAACTGTCTTAGCGAAAGGCTTCTTGAGGGGAAAGCTGTAACTCTGTGAGATGATTTCACAGAACACAAAGAAGTTTCTCAGAAAGCTTCTTTCTCTTTGTTATCGGAGGATATTTCCTTTGGCCCTATAGTCTTCAAAGGGATCCGAAATATCTGTTCTCAGATTCCACAGAAATAAGGCTAGCAAAGAGATCCACGAAATACAGATGTAACTCTGTGAGATGAATTAACAGAACACTAAGCAGTTTCTCAGAAAGCTTCTTTCCAGATTTCATCTCTGGATATTTCCTTTCTCACCATAGACCTCTATGTGCTTCCAAATATCACTTTGCCAATTCCACAAGAACTGTCTTAGCGAAAGCCTTCTTGAGAGGAAAGCTGTAACTCTGTGAGATGATTTCACAGAACACAAAGAAGTTTCTCAGAAAGCTTCTTTCTCTTTGTTATCTGAGGATATTTCCTTTGGGCCTATAGACTTCAAAGGGATCCGAAATATCTGTTCTCAGATTCCACAGAAATAAGGCTAGCAAAGAGATCCACGAAATACAGATATAACTCTGTGAGATGAATTAACAGAACACTAAGCAGTTTCTCAGAAAGCTTCATTCCAGATTTCATCTGAGGATATTTCCTTTTTCACCATAGCCCTCTATGGGCTTCCAAATATCTCTTTGCCAATTCCACAAGAACTGTCTTAGCGAAAGTCTTCTTGAGGGGAAAGCTGTAACTCTGTGAGATGATTTCACAGAACACAAAGAAGTTTCTCAGAAAGCTTCTTTCTCTTTGTTATCGGAGGATATTTCCTTTGGCCCTATAGTCTTCAAAGGGATCCGAAATATCTGTTCTCAGATTACACAGAAAAAAGGCTAGCAAAGAGATCCAGGAAATATAGATGTAACTCTGTGAGATGAATTAACAGAACACTAAGCAGTTTCTCAGAAAGCTTCGTTCCAGATTTCATCTGAGGATATTTCCTTTTTCACCATAGCCCTCTATGGGCTTCCAAATATCACTTTGCCAATTCCACAAGAACTGTCTTAGCGAAAGGCTTCTTGAGGGGAAAGCTGTAACTCTGTGAGATGATTTCACAGAACACAAAGAAGTTTCTCAGAAAGCTTCTTTCTCTTTGTTATCTGAGGATATTTCTTTGGCCCTATATTCTTCAAAGGGATCCGAAATTTCTGTTCTCAGATTCCACAGAAATAAGGCTAGCAAGGAGATCCACGAAATACAATTGTAACTCTGTGAGATGAATTAACAGAACACTAAGCAGTTTCTCAGAAAGCTTCTTTCCAGATTTCATCTGAGGATATTTCCTTTTTCACCATAGCCCTCTATGGGCTTCCAAATATCTCTTTGCCAATTACACAAGAACTGTCTTAGCGAAAGGCTTCTTGAGGGGAAAGCTGTAACTCTGTGAGATGATTTCACAGAACACGAAGAAGTTTCTCAGAAAGCTTCTTTCTCTTTGTTATCGGAGGATATTTCCTTTGGCCCTATAGTCTTCAAGGGGATCCGAAATATCTGTTCTCAGATATCAAAGAAATAAGGCTAGCAAAGAGATCCACGAAATACAGATGTAACTCTGTGAGATGAATTAACAGAACTGTCTTAGCGAAAGGCTTCTTGAGGGGAAAGCTGTAACTTTGTGAGATGATTTCACAGAACACAAAGAAGTTTCTCAGAAAGCTTCTTTCTCTTTGTTATCGGAGGATATTTCCTTTGGCCCTATAGTCTTCAAGGGGATCCGAAATATCTGTTCTCAGATATCAAAGAAATAAGGCTAGCAAAGAGATCCACGAAATACAGATGTAACTCTGTGAGATGAATTAACAGAACTGTCTTAGCGAAAGGCTTCTTGAGGGGAAAGCTGTAATTTTGTGAGATGATTTCACAGAACACAAAGAAGTTTCTCAGAAAGCTTCTTTCTCTTTGTTATCGGAGGATATTTCCTTTGGCCCTATAGTCTTCAAAGGGATCCGAAATATCTGTTCTCAGATTCCACAGAAATAAGGCTAGCAAAGAGATCCACGAAATAAAGGTGTAACTCTGTGAGATGAATTAACAGAACATTAAGCAGTTTCTCAGAAATCTTCTTTCCAGATTTCATCTGAGGATATTTCCTTTTTCACCGTTGCCCTCTATGGGCTTCCAAATATCTCTTTGCCAATTCCACAGGGAGTGTCTTAGCGAAAGGCTTCTTGAGGGGAAAGCTGTAACTCTGTGAGATGATTTCACAGTATACCAAGAAGTTTCTCAGAAAACTTCTTTCTCTTTGTTAACGGAGAATATTTCGTTTGGCCCTGTAGTCTTCAAAGGGATCCGAAATATCTGTTCTCAGATACCACAGAAATAAGGCTAGCAAAGAGATACACGAAATACAGATGTAACTCTGTGAGATGAATTAACAGAACACTAAGCAGTTTCTCAGAAGGCTTCTTTCCAGATTTCATCTGAGGATATTTCCTTTTTCACCATAGCCTTCTATGGGCTTCCAAATATCACTTTGCCAATTCCACAAGAACTGTCTTAGCGAAAGGCTTCCTGAGGGGAAAGCTGTAACTCTTTGAGATGGTTTCACAGAACACAAAGAAGTTTCTCAGAAAGCTACTTTCTCTTTGTTATCGGAGGATATTTCCTTTGGCCCTATAGTCTTCAAAGGGATCCGAAATATCTGTTCTCAGATTCCACAGAAATAAGGCTAGCAAAGAGATCCAGGAAATACAGATGTAACTCTGTGAGATGAATTAACAGAACACTAAGCAGTTTCTCAGAAAGCTTCTTTCCAGATTTCATCTGAGGATATTTCCTTTTTCACCATAGCCCTCTATGGGCTTCCAAATATCACTTTGCCAATTCCACAAGAACTGTCTTAGCGAAAGTCTTCTTGAGGGGAAAGCTGTAACTCTGTGAGATGATTTCACAGAACACAAAGAAGTTTCTCAGAAAGCTTCTTTCTCTTTGTTATCGGAGGATATTTCCTTTGGCCCTATAGTCTTCAAAGGGATCCGAAATATCTGTTCTCAGATTCCACAGAAAAAAGGCTAGCAAAGAGATCCAGGAAATATAGATGTAACTCTGTGAGATGAATTAACAGAACACTAAGCAGTTTCTCAGAAAGCTTCGTTCCAGATTTCATCTGAGGATATTTCCTTTTTCACCATAGCCCTCTATGGGCTTCCAAATATCACTTTGCCAATTCCACAAGAACTGTCTTAGCGAAAGGCTTCTTGAGGGGAAAGCTGTAACTCTGTGAGATGATTTCACAGAACACAAAGAAGTTTCTCAGAAAGCTTCTTTCTCTTTGTTATCTGAGGATATTTCCTTTGGCCCTATATTCTTCAAAGGGATCCGAAATTTATGTTCCCAGATTCCACAGAAATAAGGCTAGCAAGGAGATCCACGAAATACAATTGTAACTCTGTGAGATGAATTAACAGAACACTAAGCAGTTTCTCAGAAAGCTTCTTTCCAGATTTCATCTGAGGATATTTCCTTTTTCACCATAGCCCTCTATGGGCTTCCAAATATCTCTTTGCCAATTCCACAAGAACTGTCTTAGCGAAAGGCTTCTTGAGGGGAAAGCTGTAACTCTGTGAGATGATTTCACAGAACACGAAGAAGTTTCTCAGAAAGCTTCTTTCTCTTTGTTATCGGAGGATATTTCCTTTGGCCCTATAGTCTTCAAGGGGATCCGAATTATCTGTTCTCAGATATCAAAGAAATAAGGCTAGCAAAGAGATCCACGAAATACAGATGTAACTCTGTGAGATGAATTAACGGAACTGTCTTAGCGAAAGGCTTCTTGAGGGGAAAGCTGTAACTTTGTGAGATGATTTCACAGAACACAAAGAAGTTTCTCAGAAAGCTTCTTTCTCTTTGTTATCGGAGGATATTTCCTTTGGCCCTATAGTCTTCAAAGGGATCCGAAATATCTGTTCTCAGATTCCACAGAAATAAGGCTAGCAAAGAGATCCACGAAATAAAGGTGTAACTCTGTGAGATGAATTAACAGAACATTAAGCAGTTTCTCAGAAAGCTTCTTTCCAGATTTCATCTGAGGATATTTCCTTTTTCACCGTTGCCCTCTATGGGCTTCCAAATATCTCTTTGCCAATTCCACAGGGAGTGTCTTAGCGAAAGGCTTCTTGAGGGGAAAGCTGTAACTCTGTGAGATGATTTCACAGTATACCAAGAAGTTTCTCAGAAAACTTCTTTCTCTTTGTTAACGGAGGATATTTCCTTTGGCCCTGTAGTCTTCAAAGGGATCCGAAATATCTGTTCTCAGATACCACAGAAATAAGGCTAGCAATGAGATACACGAAATACAGATGTAACTCTGTGAGATGAATTAACAGAACACTAAGCAGTTTCTCAGAAGGCTTCTTTCCAGATTTCATCTGAGGATATTTCCTTTTTCTCCATAGCCTTCTAAGGGCTTCCAAATATCACTTTGCCAATTCCACAAGAACTGTCTTAGCGAAAGGCTTACTGAGGGGAAAGCTGTAACTCTTTGAGATGGTTTCACAGAACACAAAGAAGTTTCTCAGAAAGCTTCTTTCTCTTTGTTATCGGAGGATATTTCCTTTGGCCCTATAGTCTTCAAAGGGATCCGAAATATCTGTTCTCAGATTCCACAGAAATAAGGCTAGCAAAGAGATCCAGGAAATACAGATGTAACTCTGTGAGATGAATTAACAGAACACTAAGCAGTTTCTCAGAAAGCTTCTTTCCAGATTTCATCTGAGGATATTTCCTTTTTCACCATAGCCCTCTATGGGCTTCCAAATATCACTTTGCCAATTCCACAAGAACTGTCTTAGCGAAAGGCTTCTTGAGGGGAAAGCTGTAACTCTGTGAGATGATTTCACAGAACACAAAGAAGTTTCTCAGAAAGCTTCTTTGTCTTTGTTATCGGAGGATATTTCCTTTGGCCCTATAGTCTTCAAAGGGATCCGAAATATCTGGTCTCAGATTCCACAGAAATAAGGCTAGCAAAGAGATCCACGAAATACAGATGTAACTCTGTGAGATGAATTAACAGAACACTAAGCAGTTTCTCAGAAAGCTTCTTTCCAGATTTCATCTGAGGATATTTCCTTTCTCACCATAGCCCTCTATGGGCTTCCAAATATCACTTTGCCAATTCCACAAGAACTGTCTGAGCGAAAGGCTTCTTTAGGGGAAAGCTGTAACTCTGTGAAATGAAATCACGGAACACAAAGAAGTTTCTCAGAAAGCTTCCTTCTCTTTGTTATCGGAGGATATTCCCTTTGGCCCTATAGTCTTCAAAGGGATCCGAAATATCTGTTCTCAGATTCCACAGAAATAAGGCTAGCAAAGAGATCCACGAAATACTGATGTAACTCTGTGAGATGAATTAACAGAACACTAAGCAGTTTCTCAGAAAGCATCTTTCCAGATTTCATCCGAGGATATTTCCTTTTTCACCATAGCGCTCTATGGGCTTCCAAATATCTCTTTGCCCATTCCACATGAAGTGTCTTAGAGAAAGGCTTCTTGAGGGGAAAGCTGTAACTCTGTGAGATGATTTCACAGAACACAAAGAAATTTCTCAGAAAGCTTCTTTCTCTTTGTTATCGGAGGATATTCCCTTTGGCACTATAGTCTTCAAAGGGATCCGAAATATCTGTTCTCAGATGCCAAAGAAATAAGGCTAGCAAAGAGATCCATGAAATACAGGTGTAACTCTGTGAGATGAATGAACAGAACACTAAGCAGTTTCTCAGAAAGCTTCTTTCCAGATTTCATCTGAGGATATTTCCTTTTTCACCACAGCCCTCTATGGGCTTCCAAATATCTCTTTGCCAATACCACAAGAAGTGTCTAAGCGAAAGGTTTCTTGAGGGGAAAGCTGTAACTCTGCGAGATGATTTCACGGAACACAAAGAATTTTTTCCGAAAGCTTCTTTCTCTTTGATATCGGAGGATATGTCCTTTGGCCCTATAGTCTTCAAAGGGATCTGAAATATCTGTTCTCAGATTCCACAGAAATAAGGCTAGCAAAGAGATCCACGAAATACAGATGTAAGTCTGTGAGATGAATTAACAGAACACTAAGCAGATTCTCAGAAAGCTTCTTTCCAGATTTCATCTGAGGATATTTCCTTTTTCACCATAGCCCTCTATGGACTTCCAAATATCACTTTGCCAATTCCACAAGAACTGTCTTAGCGAAAGGCTTCTTGAGGGGAAAGCTGTAACTCTGTGAGATGATTTCACAGAACACAAAGAAGTTTCTCAGAAAGCTTCTTTCTCTTTGTTATCGGAGGATATTTCCTTTGGCCCTATAGTTCTCAAAGGGATCCGAAATATCTGTTCTCAGATTCCACAGAAATAAGGCTAGCAAAGAGATCCACGAAATACAGATGTAACTCTGTGAGATGAATCAACGGAACACTAAGCAGTTTCTCAGAAAGCTTCTTTCCAGATTTCATCTGAGGATATTTCCTTTTTCACCATAGACCTCTATGGGCTTCCAAATATCTCTTTGCCAATTCCCCAAGAACTGTCTTAGCGAAAGGCTTCTTGAGGGGAAAGCTGTAACTCTGTGAGATGATTTCACAGAACACAAAGAAGTTTCTCAGAAAGCTTCTTTCTCTTTGTTATCGGAGGATATTTCCTTTGGCCCTATAGTCTTCAAAGGGATCCGAAATATCTGTTCTCAGATTCCACAGAAATAAGGCTAACAAAGAGATCCACGAAATACAGATGTAACTCTGTGAGATGAATTAACAGAACACTAAGCTGTTTCTCAGAAAGCTTCTTTCGAGATTTCATCTGAGGATATTTCCTTTTTCACCATAGCCCTCTAAGGGCTTCCAAATATCACTTTGTCAATTCCACAAGAACTGTCTTAGCGAAAGGCTTCTTGAGGGGAAAGCTGTAACTCTGTGAGATGATTTCACAGAACACAAAGAAGTTTCTCAGAAAGCTTCTTTCTCTTTGTTATCGGAGGATATTTCCTTTGGCCCTATAGTCTTCAAAGGGATCCGAAATATCTGTTCTCAGATTCCACAGAAATAAGGCTAGCAAAGAGATCCACGAAATACAGATGTAACTCTGTGAGATGAATTAACAGAACACTAAGCAGTTTCTCAGAAAGCTTCTTTCCAGATTTCATCTCTGGATATTTCCTTTCTCACCATAGACCTCTATGTGCTTCCAAATATCACTTTGCCAATTCCACAAGAACTGTCTTAGCGAAAGCCTTCTTGAGAGGAAAGCTGTAACTCTGTGAGATGATTTCACAGAACACAAAGAAGTTTCTCAGAAAGCTTCTTTCTCTTTGTTATCTGAGGATATTTCCTTTGGGCCTATAGACTTCAAAGGGATCCGAAATATCTGTTCTCAGATTCCACAGAAATAAGGCTAGCAAAGAGATCCACGAAATACAGATATAACTCTGTGAGATGAATTAACAGAACACTAAGCAGTTTCTCAGAAAGCTTCATTCCAGATTTCATCTGAGGATATTTCCTTTTTCACCATAGCCCTCTATGGGCTTCCAAATATCTCTTTGCCAATTCCACAAGAACTGTCTTAGCGAAAGTCTTCTTGAGGGGAAAGCTGTAACTCTGTGAGATGATTTCACAGAACACAAAGAAGTTTCTCAGAAAGCTTCTTTCTCTTTGTTATCGGAGGATATTTCCTTTGGCCCTATAGTCTTCAAAGGGATCCGAAATATCTGTTCTCAGATTACACAGAAAAAAGGCTAGCAAAGAGATCCAGGAAATATAGATGTAACTCTGTGAGATGAATTAACAGAACACTAAGCAGTTTCTCAGAAAGCTTCGTTCCAGATTTCATCTGAGGATATTTCCTTTTTCACCATAGCCCTCTATGGGCTTCCAAATATCACTTTGCCAATTCCACAAGAACTGTCTTAGCGAAAGGCTTCTTGAGGGGAAAGCTGTAACTCTGTGAGATGATTTCACAGAACACAAAGAAGTTTCTCAGAAAGCTTCTTTCTCTTTGTTATCTGAGGATATTTCTTTGGCCCTATATTCTTCAAAGGGATCCGAAATTTCTGTTCTCAGATTCCACAGAAATAAGGCTAGCAAGGAGATCCACGAAATACAATTGTAACTCTGTGAGATGAATTAACAGAACACTAAGCAGTTTCTCAGAAAGCTTCTTTCCAGATTTCATCTGAGGATATTTCCTTTTTCACCATAGCCCTCTATGGGCTTCCAAATATCTCTTTGCCAATTACACAAGAACTGTCTTAGCGAAAGGCTTCTTGAGGGGAAAGCTGTAACTCTGTGAGATGATTTCACAGAACACGAAGAAGTTTCTCAGAAAGCTTCTTTCTCTTTGTTATCGGAGGATATTTCCTTTGGCCCTATAGTCTTCAAGGGGATCCGAAATATCTGTTCTCAGATATCAAAGAAATAAGGCTAGCAAAGAGATCCACGAAATACAGATGTAACTCTGTGAGATGAATTAACAGAACTGTCTTAGCGAAAGGCTTCTTGAGGGGAAAGCTGTAACTTTGTGAGATGATTTCACAGAACACAAAGAAGTTTCTCAGAAAGCTTCTTTCTCTTTGTTATCGGAGGATATTTCCTTTGGCCCTATAGTCTTCAAGGGGATCCGAAATATCTGTTCTCAGATATCAAAGAAATAAGGCTAGCAAAGAGATCCACGAAATACAGATGTAACTCTGTGAGATGAATTAACAGAACTGTCTTAGCGAAAGGCTTCTTGAGGGGAAAGCTGTAATTTTGTGAGATGATTTCACAGAACACAAAGAAGTTTCTCAGAAAGCTTCTTTCTCTTTGTTATCGGAGGATATTTCCTTTGGCCCTATAGTCTTCAAAGGGATCCGAAATATCTGTTCTCAGATTCCACAGAAATAAGGCTAGCAAAGAGATCCACGAAATAAAGGTGTAACTCTGTGAGATGA
Organism: Macaca nemestrina; assembly: GCF_043159975.1. Lineage (NCBI taxonomy): Eukaryota > Metazoa > Chordata > Mammalia > Primates > Cercopithecidae > Macaca > Macaca nemestrina. The sequence goes on along the minus strand of NC_092129.1, from coordinate 58,767,212 downwards.
ATTAACAGAACATTAAGCAGTTTCTCAGAAATCTTCTTTCCAGATTTCATCTGAGGATATTTCCTTTTTCACCGTTGCCCTCTATGGGCTTCCAAATATCTCTTTGCCAATTCCACAGGGAGTGTCTTAGCGAAAGGCTTCTTGAGGGGAAAGCTGTAACTCTGTGAGATGATTTCACAGTATACCAAGAAGTTTCTCAGAAAACTTCTTTCTCTTTGTTAACGGAGAATATTTCGTTTGGCCCTGTAGTCTTCAAAGGGATCCGAAATATCTGTTCTCAGATACCACAGAAATAAGGCTAGCAAAGAGATACACGAAATACAGATGTAACTCTGTGAGATGAATTAACAGAACACTAAGCAGTTTCTCAGAAGGCTTCTTTCCAGATTTCATCTGAGGATATTTCCTTTTTCACCATAGCCTTCTATGGGCTTCCAAATATCACTTTGCCAATTCCACAAGAACTGTCTTAGCGAAAGGCTTCCTGAGGGGAAAGCTGTAACTCTTTGAGATGGTTTCACAGAACACAAAGAAGTTTCTCAGAAAGCTACTTTCTCTTTGTTATCGGAGGATATTTCCTTTGGCCCTATAGTCTTCAAAGGGATCCGAAATATCTGTTCTCAGATTCCACAGAAATAAGGCTAGCAAAGAGATCCAGGAAATACAGATGTAACTCTGTGAGATGAATTAACAGAACACTAAGCAGTTTCTCAGAAAGCTTCTTTCCAGATTTCATCTGAGGATATTTCCTTTTTCACCATAGCCCTCTATGGGCTTCCAAATATCACTTTGCCAATTCCACAAGAACTGTCTTAGCGAAAGTCTTCTTGAGGGGAAAGCTGTAACTCTGTGAGATGATTTCACAGAACACAAAGAAGTTTCTCAGAAAGCTTCTTTCTCTTTGTTATCGGAGGATATTTCCTTTGGCCCTATAGTCTTCAAAGGGATCCGAAATATCTGTTCTCAGATTCCACAGAAAAAAGGCTAGCAAAGAGATCCAGGAAATATAGATGTAACTCTGTGAGATGAATTAACAGAACACTAAGCAGTTTCTCAGAAAGCTTCGTTCCAGATTTCATCTGAGGATATTTCCTTTTTCACCATAGCCCTCTATGGGCTTCCAAATATCACTTTGCCAATTCCACAAGAACTGTCTTAGCGAAAGGCTTCTTGAGGGGAAAGCTGTAACTCTGTGAGATGATTTCACAGAACACAAAGAAGTTTCTCAGAAAGCTTCTTTCTCTTTGTTATCTGAGGATATTTCCTTTGGCCCTATATTCTTCAAAGGGATCCGAAATTTATGTTCCCAGATTCCACAGAAATAAGGCTAGCAAGGAGATCCACGAAATACAATTGTAACTCTGTGAGATGAATTAACAGAACACTAAGCAGTTTCTCAGAAAGCTTCTTTCCAGATTTCATCTGAGGATATTTCCTTTTTCACCATAGCCCTCTATGGGCTTCCAAATATCTCTTTGCCAATTCCACAAGAACTGTCTTAGCGAAAGGCTTCTTGAGGGGAAAGCTGTAACTCTGTGAGATGATTTCACAGAACACGAAGAAGTTTCTCAGAAAGCTTCTTTCTCTTTGTTATCGGAGGATATTTCCTTTGGCCCTATAGTCTTCAAGGGGATCCGAATTATCTGTTCTCAGATATCAAAGAAATAAGGCTAGCAAAGAGATCCACGAAATACAGATGTAACTCTGTGAGATGAATTAACGGAACTGTCTTAGCGAAAGGCTTCTTGAGGGGAAAGCTGTAACTTTGTGAGATGATTTCACAGAACACAAAGAAGTTTCTCAGAAAGCTTCTTTCTCTTTGTTATCGGAGGATATTTCCTTTGGCCCTATAGTCTTCAAAGGGATCCGAAATATCTGTTCTCAGATTCCACAGAAATAAGGCTAGCAAAGAGATCCACGAAATAAAGGTGTAACTCTGTGAGATGAATTAACAGAACATTAAGCAGTTTCTCAGAAAGCTTCTTTCCAGATTTCATCTGAGGATATTTCCTTTTTCACCGTTGCCCTCTATGGGCTTCCAAATATCTCTTTGCCAATTCCACAGGGAGTGTCTTAGCGAAAGGCTTCTTGAGGGGAAAGCTGTAACTCTGTGAGATGATTTCACAGTATACCAAGAAGTTTCTCAGAAAACTTCTTTCTCTTTGTTAACGGAGGATATTTCCTTTGGCCCTGTAGTCTTCAAAGGGATCCGAAATATCTGTTCTCAGATACCACAGAAATAAGGCTAGCAATGAGATACACGAAATACAGATGTAACTCTGTGAGATGAATTAACAGAACACTAAGCAGTTTCTCAGAAGGCTTCTTTCCAGATTTCATCTGAGGATATTTCCTTTTTCTCCATAGCCTTCTAAGGGCTTCCAAATATCACTTTGCCAATTCCACAAGAACTGTCTTAGCGAAAGGCTTACTGAGGGGAAAGCTGTAACTCTTTGAGATGGTTTCACAGAACACAAAGAAGTTTCTCAGAAAGCTTCTTTCTCTTTGTTATCGGAGGATATTTCCTTTGGCCCTATAGTCTTCAAAGGGATCCGAAATATCTGTTCTCAGATTCCACAGAAATAAGGCTAGCAAAGAGATCCAGGAAATACAGATGTAACTCTGTGAGATGAATTAACAGAACACTAAGCAGTTTCTCAGAAAGCTTCTTTCCAGATTTCATCTGAGGATATTTCCTTTTTCACCATAGCCCTCTATGGGCTTCCAAATATCACTTTGCCAATTCCACAAGAACTGTCTTAGCGAAAGGCTTCTTGAGGGGAAAGCTGTAACTCTGTGAGATGATTTCACAGAACACAAAGAAGTTTCTCAGAAAGCTTCTTTGTCTTTGTTATCGGAGGATATTTCCTTTGGCCCTATAGTCTTCAAAGGGATCCGAAATATCTGGTCTCAGATTCCACAGAAATAAGGCTAGCAAAGAGATCCACGAAATACAGATGTAACTCTGTGAGATGAATTAACAGAACACTAAGCAGTTTCTCAGAAAGCTTCTTTCCAGATTTCATCTGAGGATATTTCCTTTCTCACCATAGCCCTCTATGGGCTTCCAAATATCACTTTGCCAATTCCACAAGAACTGTCTGAGCGAAAGGCTTCTTTAGGGGAAAGCTGTAACTCTGTGAAATGAAATCACGGAACACAAAGAAGTTTCTCAGAAAGCTTCCTTCTCTTTGTTATCGGAGGATATTCCCTTTGGCCCTATAGTCTTCAAAGGGATCCGAAATATCTGTTCTCAGATTCCACAGAAATAAGGCTAGCAAAGAGATCCACGAAATACTGATGTAACTCTGTGAGATGAATTAACAGAACACTAAGCAGTTTCTCAGAAAGCATCTTTCCAGATTTCATCCGAGGATATTTCCTTTTTCACCATAGCGCTCTATGGGCTTCCAAATATCTCTTTGCCCATTCCACAGGAAGTGTCTTAGAGAAAGGCTTCTTGAGGGGAAAGCTGTAACTCTGTGAGATGATTTCACAGAACACAAAGAAATTTCTCAGAAAGCTTCTTTCTCTTTGTTATCGGAGGATATTCCCTTTGGCACTATAGTCTTCAAAGGGATCCGAAATATCTGTTCTCAGATGCCAAAGAAATAAGGCTAGCAAAGAGATCCATGAAATACAGGTGTAACTCTGTGAGATGAATGAACAGAACACTAAGCAGTTTCTCAGAAAGCTTCTTTCCAGATTTCATCTGAGGATATTTCCTTTTTCACCACAGCCCTCTATGGGCTTCCAAATATCTCTTTGCCAATACCACAAGAAGTGTCTAAGCGAAAGGTTTCTTGAGGGGAAAGCTGTAACTCTGCGAGATGATTTCACGGAACACAAAGAATTTTTTCCGAAAGCTTCTTTCTCTTTGATATCGGAGGATATGTCCTTTGGCCCTATAGTCTTCAAAGGGATCTGAAATATCTGTTCTCAGATTCCACAGAAATAAGGCTAGCAAAGAGATCCACGAAATACAGATGTAAGTCTGTGAGATGAATTAACAGAACACTAAGCAGATTCTCAGAAAGCTTCTTTCCAGATTTCATCTGAGGATATTTCCTTTTTCACCATAGCCCTCTATGGACTTCCAAATATCACTTTGCCAATTCCACAAGAACTGTCTTAGCGAAAGGCTTCTTGAGGGGAAAGCTGTAACTCTGTGAGATGATTTCACAGAACACAAAGAAGTTTCTCAGAAAGCTTCTTTCTCTTTGTTATCGGAGGATATTTCCTTTGGCCCTATAGTTCTCAAAGGGATCCGAAATATCTGTTCTCAGATTCCACAGAAATAAGGCTAGCAAAGAGATCCACGAAATACAGATGTAACTCTGTGAGATGAATCAACGGAACACTAAGCAGTTTCTCAGAAAGCTTCTTTCCAGATTTCATCTGAGGATATTTCCTTTTTCACCATAGACCTCTATGGGCTTCCAAATATCTCTTTGCCAATTCCCCAAGAACTGTCTTAGCGAAAGGCTTCTTGAGGGGAAAGCTGTAACTCTGTGAGATGATTTCACAGAACACAAAGAAGTTTCTCAGAAAGCTTCTTTCTCTTTGTTATCGGAGGATATTTCCTTTGGCCCTATAGTCTTCAAAGGGATCCGAAATATCTGTTCTCAGATTCCACAGAAATAAGGCTAGCAAAGAGATCAACGAAATACAGATGTAACTCTGTGAGATGAATTAACAGAACACTAAGCTGTTTCTCAGAAAGCTTCTTTCGAGATTTCATCTGAGGATATTTCCTTTCTCACCCTAGCCATCTATCGGCTTCCAAATATCACTTTGCCAATTCCACAAGAAGTGTCTTAGCGAAAGGCTTCTTGAGGGGAAAGCTGTAACTCTGTGAGATGATTTCACGGAACACAAAGAATTTTCTCAGAAAGCTTCTTTCTCTTTGTTATCGGAGGATATGTCCTTTGGCCCTACAGTCTTCAAAGGGATCTGAAATATCTGATCTCAGATTCCACAGAAATAAGGCTAGCAAAGAGATCCACGAAATACAGATATAACTCTGTGAGATGAATTCACAGAACACTAAGCAGTTTCTCAGAAAGCTTCTTTCCAGATTTCATCTGAGATTATTTCCTTTTTCACCATAGCCCTCTATGGGCTTCCAAATATCACTTTGCCAATACCAGAAGAACTGTCTTAGCGAAAGTCTTCTTGAGGGGAAAGCTGTAACTCTTTGAGATGATTTCACAGAACGCAAAGAAGTTTCTCAGAAAGCTTCCTTCTCTTTGTTATCGGAGGATATTTCCTTTGGCCCTATAGACTTTAAAAGGATCCGAAATATCTGTTCTCAGATTCCACAGAAATAAGGCTAGCAAAGAGATCCAAGAAATATAGATGTAACTCTGTGAGATGAATTACCAGAACACTAAGCAGTTTCTCAGAAGGCTTCTTTCCATATTTCATCTGATGATATTTCCTTTTTCACCATAGCCTTCTATTGGCTTCCAAATATCACTTTGCCAATTCCACAAGAACTGTCTTAGCGAAAGGCTTCCTGAGGGGAAAGCTGTAACTCTGTGAGATGATTTCACAGAACACAAAGAAGTTTCTCAGAAAGCTTCTTTCTCTTTGTTATCGGAGGATATTTCCTTTGGCCCTATAGTCTTCAAAGGATCCGAAATATCTGTTCTCAGATTCCACAGAAATAAGGCTAGCAAAGAGATCCACGAAATACAGATATAACTCTGTGAGATGAATTAACAGAACACTAAGCAGTTTCTCAGAAAGCTTCTTTCCAGATTTCATCTGAGGATATTTCCTTTTTCACCATAGCCCTCTATGGCCTTCCAAATATCACTAGGCCAATTCCACAAGAACTGTCATAGCGAAAGGCTTCTTGAGGGGAAAGCTGTAACTCCGTGAGATGATTTCACAGAACACAAAGAAGTTTCTCAGAAAGCTTCTTTCTCTTTGTTATCGGAGGATATTTCCTTTGGCCCTATAGTCTTCAAAGGGATCCGAAATATCTGTTCTCAGATTCCACAGAAATAAGGCTAGCAAAGAGATCCACGAAATACAGATGTAACACTGTGAGATGAATTAACAGAACACTAAGCAGTTTCTCAGAAAGCTTCTTTCCAGATTTCATCTGAGGATATTTCCTTTTTCACCATAGCCCTCTAAGGGCTTCCAAATATCACTTTGCCAATTCCACAAGAACTGTCTTAGCGAAAGGCTTCTTGAGGGGAAACCTGTAACTCTGTGAGATGATTTCACAGAACACAGAGAAGTTTCTCAGAAAGCTTCTTTCTCTTTGTTATCGGAGGATATTTCCTTTGGCCCTATAGACTTTAATGGGATCCGAAATATCTGTTCTCGGATTCCACAGAAATAAGGCTAACAAAGAGATCCACGAAATATAGATGTAACTCTCTGAGATGAATTAACAGAACACTAAGCAGTTTCTCAGAAAGCTTCTTTCCAGATTTCATCTGAGGATATTTCCTTTTTCACCATAGCCCTCTATGGGCTTCCAAATATCACTTTGTCAATTCCACAAGAACTGTCTTAGCGAAAGGCTTCTCGAGGGGAAAGCTGTAACTCTGTGAGATGATTTCACAGAACACAAAGAAGTTTCTCAAAAAGCTTCTTTCTCTTTGTTATCGGAGGATATTTCCTTTGGCCCTATAGTCTTCAAAGGGATCCGAAATATCTGTTCTCAGATTCCATAGAAATAAGGCTAGTAAAGGGATCCACGAAATACAGATGTAACTCTGTGAGATGAATTAACACAACACTAAGCAGTTTCTCAGAAAGCTTCTTTCCAGATTTCATCTCTGGATATTTCCTTTCTCACCATAGACCTCTATGGGCTTCCAAATATCACTTTGCCAATTCCACAAGAACTGTCTTAGCGAAAGGATTCTTGAGAGGAAAGCTGTAACTCTGTGAGATGATTTCACAGAACACAAAGAAGTTTCTCAGAAAGCTTCTTTCTCTTTGTTATCTGAGGATATTACCTTTGGGCCTATAGTCTTCAAAGGGATCCGAAATATCTGTTCTCAGATACCACAGAAATAAGGCTAGCAAAGAGATCCACGAAATACAGATATAACTCTGTGAGATGAATTAACAGAACACTAAGCAGTTTCTCAGAAAGCTTCATTCCAGATTTCATCTGAGGATATTTCCTTTTTCACCATAGCCCTCTATGGGCTTCCAAATATCTCTTTGCCAATTCCACAAGAACTGTCTTAGCGAAAGGCTTCTTGAGGGGAAAGCTGTAACTCTGTGAGATGATTTCACAGAACACAAAGAAGTTTCTCAGAAAGCTTCTTTCTCTTTGTTATCGGAGGATATTTCCTTTGGCCCTATAGTCTTCAAAGGGATCCGAAATATCTGTTCTCAGATTCCACAGAAAAATGGCTAGCAAAGAGAACCAGGAAATACAGATGTAACTCTGTGAGATGAATTAACAGAACACTAAGCAGTTTCTCAGAAAGCTTCGTTCCAGATTTCATCTGAGGATATTTCCTTTTTCACCATAGCCCTCTATGGGCTTCGAAATATCACTTTGCCAATTCCACAAGAACTGTCTTAGCGAAAGGCTTCTTGAGGGGAAAGCTGTAACTCTGTGAGATGATTTCACAGAACACAAAGAAGTTTCTCAGAAAGCTTCTTTCTCTTTGTTATCTGAGGATATTTCCTTTGGCCCTATATTCTTCAAAGGGATCCGAAATTTCTGTTCTCAGATTCCACAGAAATAAGGCTAGCAAGGAGATCCACGAAATACAATTGTAACTCTGTGAGATGAATTAACAGAACACTAAGCAGTTTCTCAGAAAGCTTCTTTCCAGATTTCATCTGAGGATATTTCCTTTTTCACCATAGCCCTCTATGGGCTTCCAAATATCTCTTTGCCAATTCCACAAGAACTGTCTTAGCGAAAGGCTTCTTGAGGGGAAAGCTGTAACTCTGTGAGATGATTTCACAGAACACGAAGAAGTTTCTCAGAAAGCTTCTTTCTCTTTATTTTCGGAGGATATTTCCTTTGGCCCTATAGTCTTCAAGGGGATCCGAAATATCTGTTCTCAGATATCAAAGAAATAAGGCTAGCAAAGAGATCCACGAAATACAGATGTAACTCTGTGAGATGAATTAACAGAACTGTCTTAGCGAAAGGCTTCTTGAGGGGAAAGCTGTAACTTTGTGAGATGATTTCACAGAACACATAGAAGTTTCTCAGAAAGCTTCTTTCTCTTTGTTATCGGAGGATATTTCCTTTGGCCCTATAGTCTTCAAAGGGATCCGAAATATCTGTTCTCAGATTCCACAGAAATAAGGCTAGCAAAGAGATCCACGAAATAAAGGTGTAACTCTGTGAGATGAATTAACAGAACATTAAGCAGTTTCTCAGAAATCTTCTTTCCAGATTTCATCTGAGGATATTTCCTTTTTCACCGTTGCCCTCTATGGGCTTCCAAATATCTCTTTGCCAATTCCACAGGGAGTGTCTTAGAGAAAGGCTTCTTGAGGGGAAAGCTGTAACTCTGTGAGATGATTTCACAGTATACCAAGAAGTTTCTCAGAAAACTTCTTTCTCTTTGTTAACGGAGGATATTTCCTTTGGCCCTGTAGTCTTCAAAGGGATCCGAAATATCTGTTCTCAGATACCACAGAAATAAGGCTAGCAAAGAGACACACGAAATACAGATGTAACTCTGTGAGATGAATTAACAGAACACTAAGCAGTTCTCAGAAGGCTTCTTTCCAGATTTCATCTGAGGATATTTCCTTTTTCACCATAGCCTTCTATGGGCTTCCAAATATCACTTTGCCAATTCCACAAGAACTGTCTTAGCGAAAGGCTTCCTGCGGGGAAAGCTGTAACTCTTTGAGATGGTTTCACAGAACACAAAGAAGTTTCTCAGAAAGCTTCTTTCTCTTTGTTATGGGAGGATATTTCCTTTGGCCCTATAGTCTTCAAAGGGATCCGAAATATCTGTTCTCAGATTCCACAGAAATAAGGCTAGCAAAGAGATCCAGGAAATACAGATGTAACTCTGTGAGATGAATTAACAGAACACTAAGCAGTTTCTCAGAAAGCTTCTTTCCAGATTTCATCTGAGGATATTTCCTTTTTCACCATAGCCTTCTATAGGCTTCCAAATATCACTTTGCCAATTCCACAAGAACTGTCTTAGCGAAAGGCTTCCTGAGGGGAAAGCTGTAACTCTTTGAGATGGTTTCACAGAACACAAAGAAGTTTCTCAGAAAGCTACTTTCTCTTTGTTATCGGAGGATATTTCCTTTGGCCCTATAGTCTTCAAAGGGATCCGAAATATCTGTTCTCAGATTCCACAGAAATAAGGCTAGCAAAGAGATCCAGGAAATACAGATGTAACTCTGTGAGATGAATTAACAGAACACTAAGCAGTTTCTCAGAAAACTTCTTTCCAGATTTCATGTGAGGATATTTCCTTTTTCACCATAGCCCTCTATGGGCTTCGAAATATCACTTTGCCAATTCCACAAGAACTGTCTTAGCGAAAGTCTTCTTGAGGGGAAAGCTGTAACTCTGTGAGATGATTTCACAGAACACAAAGAAGTTTCTCAGAAAGCTTCTTTCTCTTTGTTATCGGAGGATATTTCCTTTGGCCCTATAGTCTTCAAAGGGATCCGAAATATCTGTTCTCTGATTCCACAGAAAAAAGGCTAGCAAAGAGATCCAGGAAATATAGATGTAACTCTGTGAGATGAATTAACAGAACACTAAGCAGTTTCTCAGAAAGCTTCGTTCCAGATTTCATCTGAGGATATTTCCTTTTTCACCATAGCCCTCTATGGGCTTCCAAATATCACTTTGCCAATTCCACAAGAACTGTCTTAGCGAAAGGCTTCTTGAGGGGAAAGCTGTAACTCTGTGAGATGATTTCACAGAACACAAAGAAGTTTCTCAGAAAGCTTCTTTCTCTTTGTTATCTGAGGATATTTCCTTTGGCCCTATATTCTTCAAAGGGATCAGAAATTTCTGTTCTCAGATTCCACAGAAATAAGGCTAGGAAGGAGATCCACGAAATACAATTGTAACTCTGTGAGATGAATTAACAGAACACTAAGCAGTTTCTCAGAAATCTTCTTTCCAGATTTCATCTGAGGATATTTCCTTTTTCACCATAGCCCTCTATGGGCTTCCAAATATCTCTTTGCCAATTCCACAAGAACTGTCTTAGCGAAAGGCTTCTTGAGGGGAAAGCTGTAACTCTGTGAGATGATTTCACAGAACACGAAGAAGTTTCTCAGAAAGCTTCTTTCTCTTTGTTATCGGAGGATATTTCCTTTGGCCCTATAGTCTTCAAGGGGATCCGAATTATCTGTTCTCAGATATCAAGGAAATAAGGCTAGCAAAGAGATCCACGAAATACAGATGTAACTCTGTGAGATGAATTAACAGAACTGTCTTAGCGAAAGGCTTCTTGAGGGGAAAGCTGTAACTTTGTGAGATGATTTCACAGAACACAAAGAAGTTTCTCAGAAAGCTTCTTTCTCTTTGTTATCGGAGGATATTTCCTTTGGCCCTATAGTCTTCAAAGGGATCCGAAATATCTGTTCTCAGATTCCACAGAAATAAGGCTAGCAAAGAGATCCACGAAATAAAGCTGTAACTCTGTGAGATGAATTAACAGAACATTAAGCAGTTTCTCAGAAAGCTTCTTTCCAGATTTCATCTGAGGATATTTCCTTTTTCACCGTTGCCCTCTATGGGCTTCCAAATATCTCTTTGCCAATTCCACAGGGAGTGTCTTAGCGAAAGGCTTCTTGAGGGGAAAGCTGTAACTCTGTGAGATGATTTCACAGAACACGAAGAAGTTTCTCAGAAAGCTTCTTTCTCTTTGTTATCGGAGGATATTTCCTTTGGCCCTATAGTCTTCAAGGGGATCCGAAATATCTGTTCTCAGATATCAAAGAAATAAGGCTAGCAAAGAGATCCACGAAATACAGATGTAACTCTGTGAGATGAATTAACAGAACTGTCTTAGCGAAAGGCTTCTTGAGGGGAAAGCTGTAACTTTGTGAGATGATTTCACAGAACAGAAAGAAGTTTCTCAGAAAGCTTCTTTCTCTTTGTTATCGGAGGATATTTCCTTTGGCCCTATAGTCTTCAAAGGGATCCGAAATATCTGTTCTCAGATTCCACAGAAATAAGGCTAGCAAAGAGATCCACGAAATAAAGGTGTAACTCTGTGAGATGAATTAACAGAACATTAAGCAGTTTCTCAGAAAGCTTCTTTCCAGATTTCATCTGAGGATATTTCCTTTTTCAACGTTGCCCTCTATGGGATTCCAAATATCTCTTTGCCAATTCCACAGGGAGTGTCTTAGCGAAAGGCTTCTTGAGGGGAAAGCTGTAACTCTGTGAGATGATTTCACAGTATACCAAGAAGTTTCTCAGAAAACTTCTTTCTCTTTGTTAACGGAGGATATTTCCTTTGGCCCTGTAGTCTTCAAAGGGATCCGAAATATCTGTTCTCAGATACCACAGAAATAAGGCTAGCAAAGAGATACACGAAATACAGATGTAACTCTGTGAGATGAATTAACAGAACACTAAGCAGTTTCTCAGAAGGCTTCTTTCCAGATTTCATCTGAGGATATTTCCTTTTTCTCCATAGCCTTCTACGGGCTTCCAAATATCACTTTGCCAATTCCACAAGAACTGTCTTAGCGAAAGGCTTCCTGAGGGGAAAGCTGTAACTCTTTGAGATGGTTTCACAGAACACAAAGAAGTTTCTCAGAAAGCTTCTTTCTCTTTGTTATCGGAGGATATTTCCTTTGGCCCTATAGTCTTCAAAGGGATCCGAAATATCTGTTCTCAGATTCCACAGAAATAAGGCTAGCAAAGAGATCCAGGAAATACAGATGTAACTCTGTGAGATGAATTAACAGAACACTAAGCAGTTTCTCAGAAAGCTTCTTTCCAGATTTCATCTGAGGATATTTCCTTTTTCACCATAGCCCTCTATGGGCTTCCAAATATCACTTTGCCAATTCCACAAGAACTGTCTTAGCGAAAGGCTTCTTGAGGGGAAAGCTGTAACTCTGTGAGATGATTTCACAGAACACAAAGAAGTTTCTCAGAAAGCTTCTTTGTCTTTGTTATCGGAGGATATTTCCTTTGGCCCTATAGTCTTCAAAGGGATCCGAAATATCTGTTCTCAGATTCCACAGAAATAAGGCTAGCAAAGAGATCCACGAAATACAGATGTAACTCTGTGAGATGAATTAACAGAACACTAAGCAGTTTCTCAGAAAGCTTCTTTCCAGATTTCATCTGAGGATATTTCCTTTCTCACCATAGCCCTCTATGGGCTTCCAAATATCACTTTGCCAATTCCATGAGAACTGTCTGAGCGAAAGGCTTCTTTAGGGGAAAGCTGTAACTCTGTGAAATGAAATCACGGAACACAAAGAAGTTTCTCAGAAAGCTTCCTTCTCTTTGTTATCGGAGGATATTCCCTTTGGCCCTATAGTCTTCAAAGGGATCCGAAATATCTGTTCTCAGATTCCACAGAAATAAGGCTAGCAAAGAGATCCACGAAATACTGATGTAACTCTGTGAGATGAATTAACAGAACACTAAGCAGTTTCTCAGAAAGCTTCTTTCCAGATTTCATCTGAGGATATTTCCGTTCTCACCCTAGCCCTCTATGGGCTTCCAAATATATCTTTGCCAATACCACAAGAAGTGTCTTAGCGAAAGGCTTCTTGAGGGGAAAGCTGTAACTCTGTGAGATGATTTCACAGAACACAAAGAAGTTTCTCAGAAAGCTTCTTTCTCTTTGTTATCGGAGGATATTTCCTTTGGCCCTATAGTCTTCAAAGGGATCCGAAATATCTGTTCTCAGATTCCACAGAAATAAGGATAGCAAAGAGATCCACGAAATACAGATGTAACTCTGTGAGATGAATCAACGGAACACTAAGCAGTTTCTCAGAAAGCTTCTTTCCAGATTTCATCTGAGGATATTTCCTTTTTCACCATAGCCCTCTATGGGCTTCCAAATATCACTTTGCCAATTCCACGAGAACTGTCTTAGCGAAAGGCTTCTTGAGGGGAAACCTGTAAATCTGTGAGATGATTTCACAGAACAAAAGAAGTTTCTCAGAAAGCTTCTTTCTCTTTGTTATCGGAGGATATTTCCTTTGGCCCTATAGTTCTCAAAGGGATCCGAAATATCTGTTCTCAGATTCCACAGAAATAAGGCTAGCAAAGAGATCCACGAAATACAGATGTAACTCTGTGAGATGAATCAACGGAACACTAAGCAGTTTCTCAGAAAGCTTCTTTCCAGATTTCATCTGAGGATATTTCCTTTTTCACCATAGACCTCTATGGGCTTCCAAATATCTCTTTGCCAATTCCCCAAGAACTGTCTTAGCGAAAGGCTTCTTGAGGGGAAAGCTGTAACTCTGTGAGATGATTTCACAGAACACAAAGAAGTTTCTCAGAAAGCTTCTTTCTCTTTGTTATCGGAGGATATTTCCTTTGGCCCTATAGTCTTCAAAGGGATCCGAAATATCTGTTCTCAGATTCCACAGAAATAAGGCTAGCAAAGAGATCCACGAAATACAGGTTTAACTCTGTGAGATGAATTAACAGAACACTAAGCAGTTTCTCAGAAAGCTCCTTTCCAGATTTCATCTGAGGATATTTCCTTTTTCACCATAGCCCTCTAAGGGCTTCCAAATATCTCTTTGCCAATTCCACAGGAAGTGTCTTAGAGAAAGGCTTCTTGAGGGGAAAGCTGTAACTCTGTGAGATGATTTCACAGAACACAAAGAAGTTTCTCAGAAAGCTTCTTTCTCTTTGTTATCGGAGGATATTCCCTTTGGCCCTATAGTCTTCAAAGGGATCCGAAATATCTGTTCTCAGATTCCACAGAAATAAGGCTAGCAAAGAGATCCACGAAATACAGATGTAACTCTGTGAGATGAATTAACAGAACACTAAGCTGTTTCTCAGAAAGCTTCTTTCGAGATTTCATCTGAGGATATTTCCTTTCTCACCCTAGCCCTCTATCGGCTTCCAAATATCACTTTGCCAATTCCACAAGAAGTGTCTTAGCGAAAGGCTTCTTGAGGGGAAAGCTGTAACTCTGTGAGATGATTTCACGGAACACAAAGAATTTTCTCAGAAAGCTTCTTTCTCTTTGTTATCGGAGGATATTTCCTTTGGCCCTACAGTCTTCAAAGGGATCTGAAATATCTGTTCTCAGATTCCACAGAAATAAGGCTAGCAAAGAGATCCACGAAATACAGATATAACTCTGTGAGATGAATTCACAGAACACTAAGCAGTTTCTCAGAAAGCTTCTTTCCAGATTTCATCTGAGATTATTTCCTTTTTCACCATAGCCCACTATGGGCTTCCAAATATCACTTTGCCAATTCCAGAAGAACTGTCTTAGCGAAAGTCTTCTTGAGGGGAAAGCTGTAACTCTTTGAGATGATTTCACAGAACGCAAAGAAGTTTCTCAGAAAGCTTCTTTCTCTTTATTATCGGAGGATATTTCCTTTGGCCCTATAGACTTTAAAAGGATCCGAAATATCTGTTCTCAGATTCCACAGAAATAAGGCTAGCAAAGAGATACACGAAATATAGATGTAACTCTGTGAGATGAATTACCAGAACACTAAGCAGTTTCTCAGAAGGCTTCTTTCCAGATTTCATCTGATGATATTTCCTTTTTCACCATAGCCTTCTATTGGCTTCCAAATATCACTTTGCCAATTCCACAAGAACTGTCTTAGCGAAAGGCTTCCTGAGGAGAAAGCTGTAACTCTGTGAGATGATTTCACAGAACACAAAGAAGTTTCTCAGAAAGCTTCTTTCTCTTTGTTATCGGAGGATATTTCCTTTGGCCCTATAGTCTTCAAAGGGATCCGAAATATCTGTTCTCAGATTCCACAGAAATAAGGCTAGCAAAGAGATCCACGAAATACAGATGTAACACTGTGAGATGAATTAACACAACACTAAGCAGTTTCTCAGAAAGCTTCTTTCCAGATTTCATCTCTGGATATTTCCTTTCTCACCATAGACCTCTATGGGCTTCCAAATATCACTTTGCCAATTCCACAAGAACTGTCTTAGCGAAAGGCTTCTTGAGAGGAAAGCTGTAACTCTGTGAGATGATTTCACAGAACACAAAGAAGTTTCTCAGAAAGCTTCTTTCTCTTTGTTATCTGAGGATATTTCCTTTGGGCCTATAGTCTTCAAAGGGATCCGAAATATCTGTTCTCAGATTCCACAGAAATAAGGCTAGCAAAGAGATCCACGAAATACAGATATAACTCTGTGAGATGAATTAACAGAACACTAAGCAGTTTCTCAGAAAGCTTCATTCCAGATTTCATCTGAGGATATTTCCTTTTTCACCATGGCCCTCTATGGACTTCCAAATATCTCTTTGCCAATTCCACAAGAACTGTCTTAGCGAAAGGCTTCTTGAGGGGAAAGCTGTAACTCTGTGAGATGATTTCACAGAACACAAAGAAGTTTCTCAGAAAGCTTCTTTCTCTTTGTTATCGGAGGATATTTCCTTTGGCCCTATATTCTTCAAAGGGATCCGAAATATCTCTTCTCAGATTCCACAGAAAAAAGGCTAGCAAAGAGATCCACGAAATACAGATGTAACTCTGTGAGATGAATTAACAGAACACTAAGCAGTTTCTCAGAAAGCTTCTTTCCAGATTTCATCTGAGGATATTTCCTTTTTCACCATAGCCCTCTATGGGCTTCCAAATATCTCTTTGCCAATTCCACAAGAACTGTCTTAGCGAAAGGCTTCTTGAGGGGAAAGCTGTAACTCTGTGAGATGATTTCACAGAACACGAAGAAGTTTCTCAGAAAGCTTCTTTCTCTTTGTTATCGGAGGATATTTCCTTTGGCCCTATAGTCTTCAAAGGGATCCGAAATATCTGTTCTCAGATTCCACAGAAATAAGGCTAGCAAAGAGATCCACGAAATAAAGGTGTAACTCTGTGAGATGAATTAACAGAACATTAAGCAGTTTCTCAGAAATATTCTTTCCAGATTTCATCTGAGGATATTTCCTTTTTCACCGTTGCCCTCTATGGGCTTCCAAATATCTCTTTGCCAATTCCACAGGGAGTGTCTTAGCGAAAGGCTTCTTGAGGGGAAAGCTGTAACTCTGTGAGATGATTTCACAGTATACCAAGAAGTTTCTCAGAAAACTTCTTTCTCTTTGTTAACGGAGGATATTTCCTTTGGCCCTGTAGTCTTCAAAGGGATCCGAAATATCTGTTCTCAGATACCACAGAAATAAGGCTAGCAAAGAGATACACGAAATACAGATGTAACTCTGTGAGATGAATTAACAGAACACTAAGCAGTTTCTCAGAAGGCTTCTTTCCAGATTTCATCTGAGGATATTTCCTTTTTCACCATAGCCTTCTATGCGCTACCAAATATCACTTTGCCAATTCCACAAGAACTGTCTTAGCGAAAGGCTTCCTGAGGGGAAAGCTGTAACTCTTTGAGATGGTTTCACAGAACACAAAGAAGTTTCTCAGAAAGCTACTTTCTCTTTGTTATCGGAGGATATTTCCTTTGGCCCTATAGTCTTCAAAGGGATCCGAAATATCTGTTCTCAGATTCCACAGAAATAAGGCTAGCAAAGAGATCCAGGAAATACAGATGTAACTCTGTGAGATGAATTAACAGAACACTAAGCAGTTTCTCAGAAAACTTCTTTCCAGATTTCATGTGAGGATATTTCCTTTTTCACCATAGCCCTCTATGGGCTTCGAAATATCACTTTGCCAATTCCACAAGAACTGTCTTAGCGAAAGTCTTCTTGAGGGGAAAGCTGTAACTCTGTGAGATGATTTCACAGAACACAAAGAAGTTTCTCAGAAAGCTTCTTTCTCTTTGTTATCGGAGGATATTTCCTTTGGCCCTATAGTCTTCAAAGGGATCCGAAATATCTGTTCTCAGATTCCACAGAAAAAAGGCTAGCAAAGAGATCCAGGAAATATAGATGTAACTCTGTGAGATGAATTAACAGAACACTAAGCAGTTTCTCAGAAAGCTTCGTTCCAGATTTCATCTGAGGATATTTCCTTTTTCACCATAGCCCTCTATGGGCTTCCAAATATCACTTTGCCAATTCCAGAAGAACTGTCTTAGCGAAAGGCTTCTTGAGGGGAAAGCTGTAACTCTGTGAGATGATTTCACAGAACACAAAGAAGTTTCTCAGAAAGCTTCTTTCTCTTTGTTATCTGAGGATATTTCCTTTGGCCCTATATTCTTCAAAGGGATCCGAAATTTCTGTTCTCAGATTCCACAGAAATAAGGCTAGGAAGGAGATCCACGAAATACAATTGTAACTCTGTGAGATGAATTAACAGAACACTAAGCAGTTTCTCAGAAATCTTCTTTCCAGATTTCATCTGAGGATATTTCCTTTTTCACCATAGCCCTCTATGGGCTTCCAAATATCTCTTTGCCAATTCCACAAGAACTGTCTTAGCGAAAGGCTTCTTGAGGGGAAAGCTGTAACTCTGTGAGATGATTTCACAGAACACGAAGAAGTTTCTCAGAAAGCTTCTTTCTCTTTGTTATCGGAGGATATTTCCTTTGGCCCTATAGTCTTCAAGGGGATCCGAATTATCTGTTCTCAGATATCAAGGAAATAAGGCTAGCAAAGAGATCCACGAAATACAGATGTAACTCTGTGAGATGAATTAACAGAACTGTCTTAGCGAAAGGCTTCTTGAGGGGAAAGCTGTAACTTTGTGAGATGATTTCACAGAACACAAAGAAGTTTCTCAGAAAGCTTCTTTCTCTTTGTTATCGGAGGATATTTCCTTTGGCCCTATAGTCTTCAAAGGGATCCGAAATATCTGTTCTCAGATTCCACAGAAATAAGGCTAGCAAAGAGATCCACGAAATAAAGGTGTAACTCTGTGAGATGAATTAACAGAACATTAAGCAGTTTCTCAGAAAGCTTCTTTCCAGATTTCATCTGAGGATATTTCCTTTTTCACCATTGCCCTCTATGGGCTTCCAAATATCTCTTTGCCAATTCCACAGGGAGTGTCTTAGCGAAAGGCTTCTTGAGGGGAAAGCTGTAACTCTGTGAGATGATTTCACAGAACACGAAGAAGTTTCTCAGAAAGCTTCTTTCTCTTTGTTATCGGAGGATATTTCCTTTGGCCCTATAGTCTTCAAGGGGATCCGAAATATCTGTTCTCAGATATCAAAGAAATAAGGCTAGCAAAGAGATCCACGAAATACAGATGTAACTCTGTGAGATGAATTAACAGAACTGTCTTAGCGAAAGGCTTCTTGAGGGGATAGCTGTAACTTTGTGAGATGATTTCACAGAACACAAAGAAGTTTCTCAGAAAGCTTCTTTCTCTTTGTTATCGGAGGATATTTCCTTTGGCCCTATAGTCTTCAAAGGGATCCGAAATATCTGTTCTCAGATTCCACAGAAATAAGGCTAGCAAAGAGATCCACGAAATAAAGGTGTAACTCTGTGAGATGAATTAACAGAACATTAAGCAGTTTCTCAGAAAGCTTCTTTCCAGATTTCATCTGAGGATATTTCCTTTTTCACCTTTGCCCTCTATGGGCTTCCAAATATCTCTTTGCCAATTCCACAGGGAGTGTCTTAGCGAAAGGCTTCTTGAGGGGAAAGCTGTAACTCTGTGAGATGATTTCACAGTATACCAAGAAGTTTCTCAGAAAACTTCTTTCTCTTTGTTAACGGAGGATATTTCCTTTGGCCCTGTAGTCTTCAAAGGGATCCGAAATATCTGTTCTCAGATACCACAGAAATAAGGCTAGCAAAGAGATACACGAAATACAGATGTAACTCTGTGAGATGAATTAACAGAACACTAAGCAGTTTCTCAGAAGGCTTCTTTCCAGATTTCATCTGAGGATATTTCCTTTTTCTCCATAGCCTTCTACGGGCTTCCAAATATCACTTTGCCAATTCCACAAGAACTGTCTTAGCGAAAGGCTTCCTGAGGGGAAAGCTGTAACTCTTTGAGATGGTTTCACAGAACACAAAGAAGTTTCTCAGAAAGCTTCTTTCTCTTTGTTATCGGAGGATATTTCCTTTGGCCCTATAGTCTTCAAAGGGATCCGAAATATCTGTTCTCAGATTCCACAGAAATAAGGCTAGCAAAGAGATCCAGGAAATACAGATGTAACTCTGTGAGATGAATTAACAGAACACTAAGCAGTTTCTCAGAAAGCTTCTTTCCAGATTTCATCTGAGGATATTTCCTTTTTCACCATAGCCCTCTATGGGCTTCCAAATATCACTTTGCCAATTCCACAAGAACTGTCTTAGCGAAAGGCTTCTTCAGGGGAAAGCTGTAACTCTGTGAGATGATTTCACAGAACACAAAGAAGTTTCTCAGAAAGCTTCTTTGTCTTTGTTATCGGAGGATATTTCCTTTGGCCCTATAGTCTTCAAAGGGATCCGAAATATCTGTTCTCAGATTCCACAGAAATAAGGCTAGCAAAGAGATCCACGAAATACAGATGTAACTCTGTGAGATGAATTAACAGAACACTAAGCAGTTTCTCAGAAAGCTTCTTTCCAGATTTCATCTGAGGATATTTCCTTTCTCACCATAGCCCTCTATGGGCTTCCAAATATCACTTTGCCAATTCTACGAGAACTGTCTGAGCGAAAGGCTTCTTTAGGGGAAAGCTGTAACTCTGTGAAATGAAATCACGGAACACAAAGAAGTTTCTCAGAAAGCTTCCTTCTCTTTGTTATCGGAGGATATTCCCTTTGTCCCTATAGTCTTCAAAGGGATCCGAAATATCTGTTCTCAGATTCCACAGAAATAAGGCTAGCAAAGAGATCCACGAAATACTGATGTAACTCTGTGAGATGAATTAACAGAACACTAAGCAGTTTCTCAGAAAGCTTCTTTCCAGATTTCATCTGAGGATATTTCCGTTCTCACCCTAGCCCTCTATGGGCTTCCAAATATATCTTTGCCAATACCACAAGAAGTGTCTTAGCGAAAGGCTTCTTGAGGGGAAAGCTGTAACTCTGTGAGATGATTTCACAGAACACAAAGAAGTTTCTCAGAAAGCTTCTTTCTCTTTGTTATCGGAGGATATTTCCTTTGGCCCTATAGTCTTCAAAGGGATCCGAAATATCTGTTCTCAGATTCCACAGAAATAAGGCTAGCAAAGAGATCCACGAAATACAGATGTAACTCTGTGAGATGAATCAACGGAACACTAAGCAGTTTCTCAGAAAGCTTCTTTCCAGATTTCATCTGAGGATATTTCCTTTTTCACCATAGCCCTCTATGGGCTTCCAAATATCACTTTGCCAATTCCACGAGAACTGTCTTAGCGAAAGGCTTCTTGAGGGGAAACCTGTAAATCTGTGAGATGATTTCACAGAACAAAAGAAGTTTCTCAGAAAGCTTCTTTCTCTTTGTTATCGGAGGATATTTCCTTTGGCCCTATAGTTCTCAAAGGGATCCGAAATATCTGTTCTCAGATTCCACAGAAATAAGGCTAGCAAAGAGATCCACGAAATACAGATGTAACTCTGGAGATGAATCAACGGAACACTAAGCAGTTTCTCAGAAAGCTTCTTTCCAGATTTCATCTGAGGATATTTCCTTTTTCACCATAGACCTCTATGGGCTACCAAATATCTCTTTGCCAATTCTTCAAGAACTGTCTTAGCGAAAGGCTTCTTGAGGGGAAAGCTGTAACTCTGTGAGATGATTTCACAGAACACAAAGAAGTTTCTCAGAAAGCTTCTTTCTCTTTGTTATCGGAGGATATTTCCTTTGGCCCTATAGTCTTCAAAGGGATCCGAAATATCTGTTCTCAGATTCCACAGAAATAAGGCTAGCAAAGAGATCCACGAAATACAGGTTTAACTCTGTGAGATGAATTAACAGAACACTAAGCAGTTTCTCAGAAAGCTCCTTTCCAGATTTCATCTGAGGATATTTCCTTTTTCACCATAGCCCTCTAAGGGCTTCCAAATATCTCTTTGCCAATTCCACAGGAAGTGTCTTAGAGAAAGGCTTCTTGAGGGGAAAGCTGTAACTCTGTGAGATGATTTCACAGAACACAAAGAAGTTTCTCAGAAAGCTTCTTTCTCTTTGTTATCGGAGGATATTCCCTTTGGCCCTATAGTCTTCAAAGGGATCCGAAATATCTGTTCTCAGATTCCACAGAAATAAGGCTAGCAAAGAGATCCACGAAATACAGATGTAACTCTGTGAGATGAATTAACAGAACACTAAGCTGTTTCTCAGAAAGCTTCTTTCGAGATTTCATCTGAGGATATTTCCTTTCTCACCCTAGCCCTCTATCGGCTTCCAAATATCACTTTGCCAATTCCACAAGAAGTGTCTTAGCGAAAGGCTTCTTGAGGGGAAAGCTGTAACTCTGTGAGATGATTTCACGGAACACAAAGAATTTTCTCAGAAAGCTTCTTTCTCTTTGTTATCGGAGGATATGTCCTTTGGCCCTACAGTCTTCAAAGGGATCTGAAATATCTGTTCTCAGATTCCACAGAAATAAGGCTAGCAAAGAGATCCACGAAATACAGATATAACTCTGTGAGATGAATTCACAGAACACTAAGCAGTTTCTCAGAAAGCTTCTTTCCAGATTTCATCTGAGATTATTTCCTTTTTCACCATTGCCCTCTATGGGCTTCCAAATATCACTTTGCCAATTCCAGAAGAACTGTCTTAGCGAAAGTCTTCTTGAGGGGAAAGCTGTAACTCTTTGAGATGATTTCACAGAACGCAAAGAAGTTTCTCAGAAAGCTTCTTTCTCTTTGTTATCGGAGGATATTTCCTTTGGCCCTATAGACTTTAAAAGGATCCGAAATATCTGTTCTCAGATTCCACAGAAATAAGGCTAGCAAAGAGATACACGAAATATAGATGTAACTCTGTGAGATGAATTACCAGAACACTAAGCAGTTTCTCAGAAGGCTTCTTTCCAGATTTCATCTGATGATATTTCCTTTTTCACCATAGCCTTCTATTGGCTTCCAAATATCACTTTGCCAATTCCACAAGAACTGTCTTAGCGAAAGGCTTCTTGAGGGGAAACCTGTAACTCTGTGAGATGATTTCACAGAACACAGAGAAGTTTCTCAGAAAGCTTCTTTCTCTTTGTTATCGGAGGATATTTCCTTTGGCCCTATAGTCTTCAAAGGGATCCGAAATATCTGTTCTCAGATTCCACAGAAATAAGGCTAGCAAAGAGATCCACGAAATAAAGGTGTAACTCTGTGAGATGAATTAACAGAACATTAAGCAGTTTCTCAGAAATCTTCTTTCCAGATTTCATCTGAGGATATTTCCTTTTTCACCGTTGCCCTCTATGGGCTTCCAAATATCTCTTTGCCAATTCCACAGGGAGTGTCTTAGCGAAAGGCTTCTTGAGGGGAAAGCTGTAACTCTGTGAGATGATTTCACAGTATACCAAGAAGTTTCTCAGAAAACTTCTTTCTCTTTGTTAACGGAGGATATTTCCTTTGGCCCTGTAGTCTTCAAAGGGATCCGAAATATCTGTTCTCAGATACCACAGAAATAAGGCTAGCAAAGAGATACACGAAATACAGATGTAACTCTGTGAGATGAATTAACAGAACACTAAGCAGTTTCTCAGAAGGCTTCTTTCCAGATTTCATCTGAGGATATTTCCTTTTTCACCATAGCCTTCTATGGGCTTCCAAATATCACTTTGCCAATTCCACAAGAACTGTCTTAGCGAAAGGCTTCCTGAGGGGAAAGCTGTAACTCTTTGAGATGGTTTCACAGAACACAAAGAAGTTTCTCAGAAAGCTACTTTCTCTTTGTTATCGGAGGATATTTCCTTTGGCCCTATAGTCTTCAAAGGGATCCGAAATATCTGTTCTCAGATTCCACAGTAATAAGGCTAGCAAAGAGATCCAGGAAATACAGATGTAACTCTGTGAGATGAATTAACAGAACACTAAGCAGTTTCTCAGAAAACTTCTTTCCAGATTTCATGTGAGGATATTTCCTTTTTCACCATAGCCCTCTATGGGCTTCGAAATATCACTTTGCCAATTCCACAAGAACTGTCTTAGCGAAAGTCTTCTTGAGGGGAAAGCTGTAACTCTGTGAGATGATTTCACAGAACACAAAGAAGTTTCTCAGAAAGCTTCTTTCTCTTTGTTATCGGAGGATATTTCCTTTGGCCCTATAGTCTTCAAAGGGATCCGAAATATCTGTTCTCAGATTCCACAGAAAAAAGGCTAGCAAAGAGATCCAGGAAATATAGATGTAACTCTGTGAGATGAATTAACAGAACACTAAGCAGTTTCTCAGAAAGCTTCGTTCCAGATTTCATCTGACGATATTTCCTTTTTCACCATAGCCCTCTATGGGCTTCCAAATATCACTTTGCCAATTCCACAAGAACTGTCTTAGCGAAAGGCTTCTTGAGGGGAAAGCTGTAACTCTGTGAGATGATTTCACAGAACACAAAGAAGTTTCTGAGAAAGCTTCTTTCTCTTTGTTATCTGAGGATATTTCCTTTGGCCCTATATTCTTCAAAGGGATCCGAAATTTCTGTTCTCAGATTCCACAGAAATAAGGCTAGCAAGGAGATCCACGAAATACAATTGTAACTCTGTGAGATGAATTAACAGAACACTAAGCAGTTTCTCAGAAAGCTTCTTTCCAGATTTCATCTGAGGATATTTCCTTTTTCACCATAGACCTCTATGGGCTTCCAAATATCTCTTTGCCAATTCCACAAGAACTGTCTTAGCGAAAGGCTTCTTGAGGGGAAAGCTGTAACTCTGTGAGATGATTTCACAGAACACGAAGAAGTTTCTCAGAAAGCTTCTTTCTCTTTGTTATCGGAGGATATTTCCTTTGGCCCTATAGTCTTCAAGGGGATCCGAAATATCTGTTCTCAGATATCAAGGAAATAAGGCTAGCAAAGGGATCCACGAAATACAGATGTAACTCTGTGAGATGAATTAACAGAACTGTCTTAGCGAAAGGCTTCTTGAGGGGAAAGCTGTAACTTTGTGAGATGATTTCACAGAACACAAAGAAGTTTCTCAGAAAGCTTCTTTCTCTTTGTTATCGGAGGATATTTCCTTTGGCCCTATAGTCTTCAAAGGGATCCGAAATATCTGTTCTCAGATTCCACAGAAATAAGGCTAGCAAAGAGATCCACGAAATAAAGGTGTAACTCTGTGAGATGAATTAACAGAACATTAAGCAGTTTCTCAGAAAGCTTCTTTCCAGATTTCATCTGAGGATATTTCCTTTTTCACCGTTGCCCTCTATGGGCTTCCAAATATCTCTTTGCCAATTCCACAGGGAGTGTCTTAGCGAAAGGCTTCTTGAGGGGAAAGCTGTAACTCTGTGAGATGATTTCACAGTATACCAAGAAGTTTCTCAGAAAACTTCTTTCTCTTTGTTAACGGAGGATATTTCCTTTGGCCCTGTAGTCTTCAAAGGGATCCGAAATATCTGTTCTCAGATATCACAGAAATAAGGCTAGCAAAGAGATCCACGAAATACAGATGTAACTCTGTGAGATGAATTAACAGAACACTAAGCAGTTTCTCAGAAGGCTTCTTTCCAGATTTCATCTGAGGATATTTCCTTTTTCTCCATAGCCTTCTACGGGCTTCCAAATATCACTTTGCCAATTCCACAAGAACTGTCTTAGCGAAAGGCTTCCTGAGGGGAAAGCTGTAACTCTTTGAGATGGTTTCACAGAACACAAAGAAGTTTCTCAGAAAGCTTCTTTCTCTTTGTTATCGGAGGATATTTCCTTTGGCCCTATAGTCTTCAAAGGGATCCGAAATATCTGTTCTCAGATTCCACAGAAATAAGGCTAGCAAAGAGATCCAGGAAATACAGATGTAACTCTGTGAGATGAATTAACAGAACACTAAGCAGTTTCTCAGAAAGCTTCTTTCCAGATTTCATCTGAGTATATTTCCTTTTTCACCATAGCCCTCTATGGGCTTCCAAATATCACTTTGCCAATTCCACAAGAACTGTCTTAGCGAAAGGCTTCTTCAGGGGAAAGCTGTAACTCTGTGAGATGATTTCACAGAACACAAAGAAGTTTCTCAGAAAGCTTCTTTCTCTTTGTTATCGGAGGATATTTCCTTTGGCCCTATAGTCTTCAAAGGGATCCGAAATATCTGTTCTCAGATTCCACAGAAATAAGGCTAGCAAAGAGATCCACGAAATAAAGGTGTAACTCTGTGAGATGAATTAACAGAACATTAAGCAGTTTCTCAGAAAGCTTCTTTCCAGATTTCATCTGAGGATATTTCCTTTTTCACCGTTGCCCTCTATGGGCTTCCAAATATCTCTTTGCCAATTCCACAGGGAGTGTCTTAGCGAAAGGCTTCTTGAGGGGAAAGCTGTAACACTGTGAGATGATTTCACAGTATACCAAGAAGTTTCTCAGAAAACTTCTTTCTCTTTGTTAACGGAGGATATTTCCTTTGGCCCTGTAGTCTTCAAAGGGATCCGAAATATCTGTTCTCAGATATCACAGAAATAAGGCTAGCAAAGAGATCCACGAAATACAGATGTAACTCTGTGAGATGAATTAACAGAACACTAAGCAGTTTCTCAGAAGGCTTCTTTCCAGATTTCATCTGAGGATATTTCCTTTTTCTCCATAGCCTTCTACGGGCTTCCAAATATCACTTTGCCAATTCCACAAGAACTGTCTTAGCGAAAGGCTTCCTGAGGGGAAAGCTGTAACTCTTTGAGATGGTTTCACAGAACACAAAGAAGTTTCTCAGAAAGCTTCTTTCTCTTTGTTATCGGAGGATATTTCCTTTGGCCCTATAGTCTTCAAAGGGATCCGAAATATCTGTTCTCAGATTCCACAGAAATAAGGCTAGCAAAGAGATCCACGAAATACAGATGTAACTCTGTGAGATGAATTAACAGAACACTAAGCAGTTTCTCAGAAAGCTTCTTTCCAGATTTCATCTGAGGATATTTCCTTTCTCACCATAGCCCTCTATGGGCTTCCAAATATCACTTTGCCAATTCCACGAGAACTGTCTGAGCAAAAGGCTTCTTGAGGGGAAAGCTGTAACTCTGTGAAATGAAATCACGGAACACAAAGAAGTTTCTCAGAAAGCTTCCTTCTCTTTGTTATCGGAGGATATTCCCTTTGGCCCTATAGTCTTCAAAGGGATCCGAAATATCTGTTCTCAGATTCCACAGAAATAAGGCTAGCGAAGAGATCCACGAAATACTGATGTAACTCTGTGAGATGAATTAACAGAACACTAAGCAGTTTCTCAGAAAGCTTCTTTCCAGATTTCATCTGAGGATATTTCCGTTCTCACCCTAGCCCTCTATGGGCTTCCAAATATATCTTTGCCAATACCACAAGAAGTGTCTTAGCGAAAGGCTTCTTGAGGGGAAAGCTGTAACTCTGTGAGATGATTTCACAGAACACAAAGAAGTTTCTCAGAAAGCTTCTTTCTCTTTGTTATCGGAGGATATTTCCTTTGGCCCTATAGTCTTCAAAGGGATCCGAAATATCTGTTCTCAGATTCCACAGAAATAAGGCTAGGAAAGAGATCCACGAAATACAGATGTAACTCTGTGAGATGAATCAACGGAACACTAAGCAGTTTCTCAGAAAGCTTCTTTCCAGATTTCATCTGAGGATATTTCCTTTTTCACCATAGTCCTCTATGGGCTTCCAAATATCACTTTGCCAATTCCACGAGAACTGTCTTAGCGAAAGGCTTCTTGAGGGGAAACCTGTAAATCTGTGAGATGATTTCACAGAAGAAAAGAAGTTTCTCAGAAAGCTTCTTTCTCTTTGTTATCGGAGGATATTTCCTTTGGCCCTATAGTTCTCAAAGGGATCTGAAATATCTGTTCTCAGATTCCACAGAAATAAGGCTAGCAAAGAGATCCACGAAATACAGATGTAACTCTGGAGATGAATCAACGGAACACTAAGCAGTTTCTCAGAAAGCTTCTTTCCAGATTTCTTCTGAGGATATTTCCTTTTTCACCATAGACCTCTATGGGCTTCCAAATATCTCTTTGCCAATTCTTCAAGAACTGTCTTAGCGAAAGGCTTCTTGAGGGGAAAGCTGTAACTCTGTGAGATGATTTCACAGAACACAAAGAAGTTTCTCAGAAAGCTTCTTTCTCTTTGTTATCGGAGGATATTTCCTTTGGCCCTATAGTCTTCAAAGGGATCCGAAATAACTGTTCTCAGATTCCACAGAAATAAGGCTAGTAAAGAGATCCACGAAATACAGGTTTAACTCTGTGAGATGAATTAACAGAACACTAAGCAGTTTCTCAGAAAGCTCCTTTCCAGATTTCATCTGAGGATATTTCCTTTTTCACCATAGCCCTCTAAGGGCTTCCAAATATCTCTTTGCCAATTCCACAGGAAGTGTCTTAGAGAAAGGCTTCTTGAGGGGAAAGCTGTAACTCTGTGAGATGATTTCACAGAACACAAAGAAGTTTCTCAGAAAGCTTCTTTCTCTTTGTTATCGGAGGATATTCCCTTTGGCCCTATAGTCTTCAAAGGGATCCGAAATATCTGTTCTCAGATTCCACAGAAATAAGGCTAGCAAAGAGATCCACGAAATACAGATGTAACTCTGTGAAATGAATTAACAGAACACTAAGCTGTTTCTCAGAAAGCTTCTTTCGAGATTTCATCTGAGGATATTTCCTTTCTCACCCTAGCCCTCTATCGGCTTCCAAATATCACTTTGCCAATTCCACAAGAAGTGTCTTAGCGAAAGGCTTCTTGAGGTGAACGTTGTAACTCTGTGAGATGATTTCACGGAACACAAAGAATTTTCTCAGAAAGCTTCTTTCTCTTTGTTATCGGAGGATATGTCCTTTGGCCCTACAGTCTTCAAAGGGATCTGAAATATCTGTTCTCAGATTCCACAGAAATAAGGCTAGCAAAGAGATCCACGAAATACAGATATAACTCTGTGAGATGAATTCACAGAACACTAAGCAGTTTCTCAGAAAGCTTCTTTCCAGATTTCATCTGAGATTATTTCCTTTTTCACCATAGCCCTCTATGGGCTCCAAATATCACTTTGCCAATTCCAGAAGAACTGTCTTAGCGAAAGTCTTCTTGAGGGGAAAGCTGTAACTCTTTGAGATGATTTCACAGAACGCAAAGTAGTTTCTCAGAAAGCTTCTTTCTCTTTGTTATCGGAGGATATTTCCTTTGGCCCTATAGACTTTAAAAGGATCCGAAATATCTGTTCTCAGATTCCACAGAAATAAGGCTAGCAAAGAGATACATGAAATATAGATGTAACTCTGTGAGATGAATTACCAGAACACTAAGCAGTTTCTCAGAAGGCTTCTTTCCAGATTTCATCTGATGATATTTCCTTTTTCACCATAGCCTTCTATTGGCTTCCAAATATCACTTTGCCAATTCCACAAGAACTGTCTTAGCGAAAGGCTTCCTGAGGGGAAAGCTGTAACTCTGTGAGATGATTTCACAGAACACAAAGAAGTTTCTCAGAAAGCTTCTTTCTCTTTGTTATCGGAGGATATTTCCTTTGGCCCTATAGTCTTCAAAGGGATCCGAAATATCTGTTCTCAGATTCCACAGAAATAAGGCTAGCAAAGAGATCCACGAAATACAGATGTAACACTGTGAGATGAATTAACAGAACACTAAGCAGTTTCTCAGAAAGCTTCTTTCCAGATTTAATCTGAGGATATTTCCTTTTTCACCGTAGCCCTCTATGGGCTTCCAAATATCACTTTGCCAATTCCACAAGAACTGTCTTAGCGAAAGGCTTCTGGAGGGGAAACCTGTAACTCTGTGAGATGATTTCACAGAACACAAAGAAGTTTCTCAGAAAGCTTCTTTCTCTTTGTTATCGGAGGATATTTCCTTTGGCCCTATAGACTTTAAAGGGATCCGAAATATCTGTTCTCAGATTCCACAGAAATAAGGCTAACAAAGAGATCCACGAAACATAGATGTAACTCTGTGAGATGAATTAACAGAACACTAAGCATTTTCTCAGAAAGCTTCTTTCCTGATTTCATCTGAGGATATTTCCTTTTTCACCATAGCCCTCTATGGGCTTCCAAATATCACTTTGTCAATTCCACAAGAACTGTCTTAGCGAAAGGCTTCTTGAGGGGAAAGCTGTAACTCTGTGAGATGATTTCACAGAACACAAAGAAGTTTCTCAGAAAGCTTCTTTCTCTTTGTTATCGGAGGATATTTCCTTTGGCCCTATAGTCTTCAAAGGGATCCGAAATATCTGTTCTCAGATTCCACAGAAATAAGGCTAGCAAAAAGATCCACGAAATACAGATGTAAGTCTGTGAGATGAATTAACAGAACACTAAGCAGTTTCTCAGAAAGCTTCTTTCCAGATTTCATCTGAGGATATTTCCTTTTTCACCATAGCCCTCTATGGCCTTCCAAATATCACTTTGCCAATTCCACAAGAACTGTCCTAGCGAAAGGCTTCTTGAGGGGAAAGCTGTAACTCCGTGAGATGATTTCACAGAACACAAAGAAGTTTCTCAGAAAGCTTCTTTCTCTTTGTTATCTGAGGATATTTCCTTTGGCCCTATATTCTTCAAAGGGATCCGAAATTTCTGTTCTCAGATTCCACAGAAATAAGGCTAGCAAGGAGATCCACGAAATACAATTGTAACTCTGTGAGATGAATTAACAGAACACTAAGCAGTTTCTCAGAAAGCTTCTTTCCAGATTTCATCTGAGGATATTTCCTTTTTCACCATAGCCCTCTATGGGCTTCCAAATATCTCTTTGCCAATTCCACAAGAACTGTCTTAGCGAAAGGCTTCTTGAGGGGAAAGCTGTAACTCTGTGAGATGATTTCACAGAACACGAAGAAGTTTCTCAGAAAGCTTCTTTCTCTTTGTTATCGGAGGTTATTTCCTTTGGCCCTATAGTCTTCAAGGGGATCCGAAATATCTGTTCTCAGATATCAAGGAAATAAGGCTAGCAAAGAGATCCACGAAATACAGATGTAACTCTGTGAGATGAATTAACAGAACTGTCTTAGCGAAAGGCTTCTTGAGGGGAAAGCTGTAACTTTGTGAGATGATTTCACAGAACACAAAGAAGTTTCTCAGAAAGCTTCTTTCTCTTTGTTATCGGAGGATATTTCCTTTGGCCCTATTGTCTTCAAAGGGATCCGAAATATCTGTTCTCAGATTCCACAGAAATAAGGCTAGCAAAGAGATCCACGAAATAAAGGTGTAACTCTGTGAGATGAATTAACAGAACATTAAGCAGTTTCTCAGAAATCTTCTTTCCAGATTTCATCTGAGGATATTTCCTTTTTCACCGTTGCCCTCTATGGGCTTCCAAATATCTCTTTGCCAATTCCACAGGGAGTGTCTTAGCGAAAGGCTTCTTGAGGGGAAAGCTGTAACTCTGTGAGATGATTTCACAGTATACCAAGAAGTTTCTCAGAAAACTTCTTTCTCTTTGTTAACGGAGGATATTTCCTTTGGCCCTGTAGTCTTCAAAGGGATCCGAAATATCTGTTCTCAGATATCACAGAAATAAGGCTAGCAAAGAGATCCACGAAATACAGATGTAACTCTGTGAGATGAATTAACAGAACACTAAGCAGTTTCTCAGAAGGCTTCTTTCCAGATTTCATCTGAGGATATTTCCTTTTTCTCCATAGCCTTCTACGGGCTTCCAAATATCACTTTGCCAATTCCACAAGAACTGTCTTAGCGAAAGGCTTCCTGAGGGGAAAGCTGTAACTCTTTGAGATGGTTTCACAGAACACAAAGAAATTTCTCAGAAAGCTTCTTTCTCTTTGTTATCGGAGGATATTTCCTTTGGCCCTATAGTCTTCAAAGGGATCCGAAATATCTGTTCTCAGATTCCACAGAAATAAGGCTAGCAAAGAGATCCAGGAAATACAGATGTAACTCTGTGAGATGAATTAACAGAACACTAAGCAGTTTCTCAGAAAGCTTCTTTCCAGATTTCATCTGAGGATATTTCCTTTTTCACCATAGCCCTCTATGGGCTTCCAAATATCACTTTGCCAATTCCACAAGAACTGTCTTAGCGAAAGGCTTCTTGAGGGGAAAGCTGTAACTCTGTGAGATGATTTCACAGAACACAAAGAAGTTTCTCAGAAAGCTTCTTTCTCTTTGTTATCGGAGGATATTTCCTTTGGCCCTATAGTCTTCAAAGGGATCCGAAATATCTGTTCTCAGATTCCACAGAAATAAGGCTAGCAAAGAGATCCACGAAATACAGATGTAACTCTGTGAGATGAATTAACAGAACACTAAGCAGTTTCTCAGAAAGCTTCTTTCCAGATTTCATCTGAGGATATTTCCTTTCTCACCATAGCCCTCTATGGGCTTCCAAATATCACTTTGCCAATT
Organism: Macaca nemestrina; assembly: GCF_043159975.1. Classification (NCBI taxonomy): domain Eukaryota; kingdom Metazoa; phylum Chordata; class Mammalia; order Primates; family Cercopithecidae; genus Macaca; species Macaca nemestrina. The sequence goes on along the minus strand of NC_092129.1, from coordinate 58,735,754 downwards.
CCACGAGAACTGTCTGAGCGAAAGGCTTCTTTAGGGGAAAGCTATAACTCTGTGAAATGAAATCACGGAACACAAAGAAGTTTCTCAGAAAGCTTCCTTCTCTTTGTTATCGGAGGATATTCCCTTTGGCCCTATAGTCTTCAAAGGGATCCGAAATATCTGTTCTGAGATTCCACAGAAATAAGGCTAGCACAGAGATCCACGAAATACTGATGTAACTCTGTGAGATGAATTAACAGAACACTAAGCAGTTTCTCAGAAAGCTTCTTTCCAGATTTCATCTGAGGATATTTCCGTTCTCACCCTAGCCCTCTATGGGCTTCCAAATATCTCTTTGCCAATTCCACAAGAACTGTCTTAGCGAAAGGCTTCTTGAGGGGAAAGCTGTAACTCTGTGAGATGATTTCACAGAACACAAAGAAGTTTCTCAGAAAGCTTCTTTCTCTTTGTTATCTGAGGATATTTCCTTTGGCCCTATAGTCTTCAAAGGGATCCGAAATATCTGTTCTCAGATTCCACAGAAATAAGGATAGCAAAGAGATCCACGAAATACAGATGTAACTCTGTGAGATGAATCAACGGAACACTAAGCAGTTTCTCAGAAAGCTTCTTTCCAGATTTCATCTGAGGATATTTCCTTTTTCACCATAGCCTTCTATGGGCTTCCAAATATCACTTTGCCAATTCCACGAGAACTGTCTTAGCGAAAGGCTTCTTGAGGGGAAACCTGTAAATCTGTGAGATGATTTCACAGAACAAAAGAAGTTTCTCAGAAAGCTTCTTTCTCTTTGTTATCGGAGGATATTTCCTTTGGCCCTATAGTCTTCAAAGGGATCCGAAATATCTGTTCTCAGATTCCACAGAAATAAGGCTAGCAAAGAGATCAACGAAATACAGGTGTAACTCTGTGAGATGAATTAACAGAACACTAAGCAGTTTCTCAGAAAGCATCTTTCCAGATTTCATCTGAGGATATTTCCTTTTTCACCATAGCCCTCTAAGGGCTTCCAAATATCTCTTTGCCAATTCCACAGGAAGTGTCTTAGAGAAAGGCTTCTTGAGGGGAAAGCTGTAACTCTGTGAGATGATTTCACAGAACACAAAGAAGTTTCTCAGAAAGCTTCTTTCTCTTTGTTATCGGAGGATATTCCCTTTGGCCCCATAGTCTTCAAAGGGATCCGAAATATCTGTTCTCAGATTCCACAGAAATAAGGCTAGCAAAGAGATCCACGAAATACAGATGTAACTCTGTGAGATGAATTAACAGAACACTAAGCAGTTTTTCAGAAAGCTTCTTTCAAGATTTCATCTGAGAATATTTCATTCTCACCCTAGCCCTCTATCGGCTTCCAAATATCACTTTGCCAATTCCACAAGAAGTGTCTTAGCGAAAGGCTTCTTGAGGGGAAAGCTGTAACTCTGTGAGATGATTTCACAGAACAGAAAGAAGTTTCTCAGAAAGCTTCTTTCTCTTTCTTATCGGAGGATATTTCCTTTGGCCCTATAGTCTTCAAAGGGATCCGAAATATCTGTTCTCAGATTCCACAGAAATAAGGCTAGCAAAGAGATCCACGAAATACAGATATAACTCTGTGAGATGAATTAACAGAACACTAAGCAGTTTCTCAGAAAGCTTCTTTCCAGATTTCATCTGAGGATATTTCCTTTTTAACCATAGCCCTCTATGGTCTTCCAAATATCTCTATGCAAATTCCACAAGAAGTGTCTTAGCGAAAGGCTTCTTGAGGGGAAAGCTGTAACTCTATGAGATGATTTCACAGAACACAGAGAAGTTTCTCAGAAAGCTTCTTTCTCTTTGTTATCGGAGGATATTTCCTTTGGCCCTAGAGTCTTCATAGGGATCCGACATATCTGTTCTCAGATTCCACAGAAGTAAGGCTAGCAAAGAGATCCACGAAATACAGATGTAACTCTGTCAGGTGAATTAACAGAACACTAAGCAGTTTCTCAGAAAGCTTTTTTCCAGATTTCATCTGAGGATATTTCCTTTGTCACCAAAGCCCTCTAGGGGCTTCCAAATATCACTTTGCCAATTCCACAAGAACTGTCTTAGCGAAAGGCTTCTTGAGGGGAAACCTGTAACTCTGTGAGATGATTTCACAGAACATAAAGAAGTTTCTCAGAAAGCTTCTTTCTCTTTGTTGTCGGATGATATTTCCTTTGGCCCTATAGACTTTAAAGGGATCCGAAATATCTATTCTCAGATTCCACAGAAATAAGGCTAGCAAAGAGATCCACGAAATATAGATGTAACTCTGTGAGATGAATTAACTGAACACTAAGCAGTTTCTCGGAAAGCTTCTTTCCAGATTTCATCTGAGGATATTTCCTTTTTCACCATAGCCCTCTATGGGCTTCCAAATATCACGTTGCCAATTCCACAAGAACTGTCTTAGCGAAAGGCTTTTTGAGGGCAAAGCTGTAACTCTGTGAGATGATTTCACAGAACACAAAGAAGTTTCTCCGAAAGCTTCTTTCTCTTTGTTATCGGAGGATATTTCCTTTGGCCCTATAGTCTTCAACGGGATCCGAAATATCTGTTCTCAGATTCCACAGAAATAAGGCTAGCAAAGAGATCCACGAAATGCAGATGTAACTCTGTGAGATGAATTAACAGAACACTAAGCAGTTTCTAAGAAAGCTTCTTTCCATATTTCGTTTGAGGATATTTACTTTTTCACCATAGCCCTCTAAGGGCTTCCAAATATCACTTTGCCAATTCCACAAGAACTCTCTTAGCGAAAGGCTTCTTGAGGGGAAAGCTGTAACTCTGTGAGATGATTTCCCAGAACACAAAGAAGTTTCTCAGAAAGCTTCTTTCTCTTTTTTATCGGAGGATATTTCCTTTGGCCCTATAGTCTTCAAAGGGATCCGAAATATCTTTTCTCAGATTCCACAGAAATAAGGCTAGCAAAGAGATCCTCGAAATACAGGTGTAACTCTGTGAGATGAATTAACAGAACACTAAGCAGTTTCTCAGAAAGCCTCTTTCCAGATTTCATCTGAGGATATTTCCTTTTTCACCATAGCCCTCTATGGGCTTCCAAATATCTCATTGCCAATTCCACAAGAACTGTCTTAGCGAAAGTCTTCTTGAGGGGAAAGCTGTAACTCTGTGAGATGATTTCACAGAACACAAAGAAGTTTCTCAGAAAGCTTCTTTCTCTTTGTTATCGGAGGATATTTCTTTGGCCCTATTGTCTTCAAAGGGATCCGACATATCTGTTCTCAGATTCCACAGAAATAAGGCTAGCAAAGAGATCCACGAAATACAGGTTTAACTCTGTGAGATGAATTAACAGAACACTAAGCAGTTTCTCAGAAAGCTCCTTTCCAGATTTCATCTGAGGATATTTCCTTTTTCACCATAGCCCTCTAAGGGCTTCCAAATATCTCTTTGCCAATTCCACAGGAAGTGTCTTAGAGAAAGGCTTCTTGAGGGGAAAGCTGTAACTCTGTGAGATGATTTCACAGAACACAAAGAAGTTTCTCAGAAAGCTTCTTTCTCTTTGTTATCGGAGGATATTCCCTTTGGCCCTATAGTCTTCAAAGGGATCCGAAATATCTGTTCTCAGATTCCACAGAAATAAGGCTAGCAAAGAGATCCACGAAATACAGATGTAACTCTGTGAGATGAATTAACAGAACACTAAGCTGTTTCTCAGAAAGCTTCTTTCGAGATTTCATCTGAGGATATTTCCTTTCTCACCCTAGCCCTCTATCGGCTTCCAAATATCACTTTGCCAATTCCACAAGAAGTGTCTTAGCGAAAGGCTTCTTGAGGGGAAAGCTGTAACTCTGTGAGATGATTTCACGGAACACAAAGAATTTTCTCAGAAAGCTTCTTTCTCTTTGTTATCGGAGGATATGTCCTTTGGCCCTACAGTCTTCAAAGGGATCTGAAATATCTGTTCTCAGATTCCACAGAAATAAGGCTAGCAAAGAGATCCACGAAATACAGATATAACTCTGTGAGATGAATTCACAGAACACTAAGCAGTTTCTCAGAAAGCTTCTTTCCAGATTTCATCTGAGATTATTTCCTTTTTCACCATTGCCCTCTAAGGGCTTCCAAATATCACTTTGCCAATTCCAGAAGAACTGTCTTAGCGAAAGTCTTCTTGAGGGGAAAGCTGTAACTCTTTGAGATGATTTCACAGAACGCAAAGAAGTTTCTCAGAAAGCTTCTTTCTCTTTGTTATCGGAGGATATTTCCTTTGGCCCTATAGACTTTAAAAGGATCCGAAATATCTGTTCTCAGATTCCACAGAAATAAGGCTAGCAAAGAGATACACGAAATATAGATGTAACTCTGTGAGATGAATTACCAGAACACTAAGCAGTTTCTCAGAAGGCTTCTTTCCAGATTTCATCTGATGATATTTCCTTTTTCACCATAGCCTTCTATTGGCTTCCAAATATCACTTTGCCAATTCCACAAGAACTGTCTTAGCGAAAGGCTTCTTGAGGGGAAACCTGTAACTCTGTGAGATGATTTCACAGAACACAGAGAAGTTTCTCAGAAAGCTTCTTTCTCTTTGTTATCGGAGGATATTTCCTTTGGCCCTATAGTCTTCAAAGGGATCCGAAATATCTGTTCTCAGATTCCACAGAAATAAGGCTAGCAAAGAGATCCACGAAATAAAGGTGTAACTCTGTGAGATGAATTAACAGAACATTAAGCAGTTTCTCAGAAATCTTCTTTCCAGATTTCATCTGAGGATATTTCCTTTTTCACCGTTGCCCTCTATGGGCTTCCAAATATCTCTTTGCCAATTCCACAGGGAGTGTCTTAGCGAAAGGCTTCTTGAGGGGAAAGCTGTAACTCTGTGAGATGATTTCACAGTATACCAAGAAGTTTCTCAGAAAACTTCTTTCTCTTTGTTAACGGAGGATATTTCCTTTGGCCCTGTAGTCTTCAAAGGGATCCGAAATATCTGTTCTCAGATACCACAGAAATAAGGCTAGCAAAGAGATACACGAAATACAGATGTAACTCTGTGAGATGAATTAACAGAACACTAAGCAGTTTCTCAGAAGGCTTCTTTCCAGATTTCATCTGAGGATATTTCCTTTTTCACCATAGCCTTCTATGGGCTTCCAAATATCACTTTGCCAATTCCACAAGAACTGTCTTAGCGAAAGGCTTCCTGAGGGGAAAGCTGTAACTCTTTGAGATGGTTTCACAGAACACAAAGAAGTTTCTCAGAAAGCTACTTTCTCTTTGTTATCGGAGGATATTTCCTTTGGCCCTATAGTCTTCAAAGGGATCCGAAATATCTGTTCTCAGATTCCACAGAAATAAGGCTAGCAAAGAGATCCAGGAAATACAGATGTAACTCTGTGAGATGAATTAACAGAACACTAAGCAGTTTCTCAGAAAACTTCTTTCCAGATTTCATGTGAGGATATTTCCTTTTTCACCATAGCCCTCTATGGGCTTCGAAATATCACTTTGCCAATTCCACAAGAACTGTCTTAGCGAAAGTCTTCTTGAGGGGAAAGCTGTAACTCTGTGAGATGATTTCACAGAACACAAAGAAGTTTCTCAGAAAGCTTCTTTCTCTTTGTTATCGGAGGATATTTCCTTTGGCCCTATAGTCTTCAAAGGGATCCGAAATATCTGTTCTCAGATTCCACAGAAAAAAGGCTAGCAAAGAGATCCAGGAAATATAGATGTAACTCTGTGAGATGAATTAACAGAACACTAAGCAGTTTCTCAGAAAGCTTCGTTCCAGATTTCATCTGACGATATTTCCTTTTTCACCATAGCCCTCTATGGGCTTCCAAATATCACTTTGCCAATTCCACAAGAACTGTCTTAGCGAAAGGCTTCTTGAGGGGAAAGCTGTAACTCTGTGAGATGATTTCACAGAACACAAAGAAGTTTCTCAGAAAGCTTCTTTCTCTTTGTTATCTGAGGATATTTCCTTTGGCCCTATATTCTTCAAAGGGATCCGAAATTTCTGTTCTCAGATTCCACAGAAATAAGGCTAGCAAGGAGATCCACGAAATACAATTGTAACTCTGTGAGATGAATTAACAGAACACTAAGCAGTTTCTCAGAAAGCTTCTTTCCAGATTTCATCTGAGGATATTTCCTTTTTCACCATAGACCTCTATGGGCTTCCAAATATCTCTTTGCCAATTCCACAAGAACTGTCTTAGCGAAAGGCTTCTTGAGGGGAAAGCTGTAACTCTGTGAGATGATTTCACAGAACACGAAGAAGTTTCTCAGAAAGCTTCTTTCTCTTTGTTATCGGAGGATATTTCCTTTGGCCCTATAGTCTTCAAGGGGATCCGAAATATCTGTTCTCAGATATCAAGGAAATAAGGCTAGCAAAGAGATCCACGAAATACAGATGTAACTCTGTGAGATGAATTAACAGAACTGTCTTAGCGAAAGGCTTCTTGAGGGGAAAGCTGTAACTTTGTGAGATGATTTCACAGAACACAAAGAAGTTTCTCAGAAAGCTTCTTTCTCTTTGTTATCTGAGGATATTTCCTTTGGCCCTATAGTCTTCAAAGGGATCCGAAATATCTGTTCTCAGATTCCACAGAAATAAGGCTAGCAAAGAGATCCACGAAATAAAGGTGTAACTCTGTGAGATGAATTAACAGAACATTAAGCAGTTTCTCAGAAAGCTTCTTTCCAGATTTCATCTGAGGATATTTCCTTTTTCACCGTTGCCCTCTATGGGCTTCCAAATATCTCTTTGCCAATTCCACAGGGAGTGTCTTAGCGAAAGGCTTCTTGAGGGGAAAGCTGTAACTCTGTGAGATGATTTCACAGTATACCAAGAAGTTTCTCAGAAAACTTCTTTCTCTTTGTTAACGGAGGATATTTCCTTTGGCCCTGTAGTCTTCAAAGGGATCCGAAATATCTGTTCTCAGATATCACAGAAATAAGGCTAGCAAAGAGATCCACGAAATACAGATGTAACTCTGTGAGATGAATTAACAGAACACTAAGCAGTTTCTCAGAAGGCTTCTTTCCAGATTTCATCTGAGGATATTTCCTTTTTCTCCATAGCCTTCTACGGGCTTCCAAATATCACTTTGCCAATTCCACAAGAACTGTCTTAGCGAAAGGCTTCCTGAGGGGAAAGCTGTAACTCTTTGAGATGGTTTCACAGAACACAAAGAAGTTTCTCAGAAAGCTTCTTTCTCTTTGTTATCGGAGGATATTTCCTTTGGCCCTATAGTCTTCAAAGGGATCCGAAATATCTGTTCTCAGATTCCACAGAAATAAGGCTAGCAAAGAGATCCAGGAAATACAGATGTAACTCTGTGAGATGAATTAACAGAACACTAAGCAGTTTCTCAGAAAGCTTCTTTCCAGATTTCATCTGAGTATATTTCCTTTTTCACCATAGCCCTCTTTGGGCTTCCAAATATCACTTTGCCAATTCCACAAGAACTGTCTTAGCGAAAGGCTTCTTCAGGGGAAAGCTGTAACTCTGTGAGATGATTTCACAGAACACAAAGAAGTTTCTCAGAAAGCTTCTTTCTCTTTGTTATCGGAGGATATTTCCTTTGGCCCTATAGTCTTCAAAGGGATCCGAAATATCTGTTCTCAGATTCCACAGAAATAAGGCTAGCAAAGAGATCCACGAAATAAAGGTGTAACTCTGTGAGATGAATTAACAGAACATTAAGCAGTTTCTCAGAAAGCTTCTTTCCAGATTTCATCTGAGGATATTTCCTTTTTCACCGTTGCCCTCTATGGGCTTCCAAATATCTCTTTGCCAATTCCACAGGGAGTGTCTTAGCGAAAGGCTTCTTGAGGGGAAAGCTGTAACACTGTGAGATGATTTCACAGTATACCAAGAAGTTTCTCAGAAAACTTCTTTCTCTTTGTTAACGGAGGATATTTCCTTTGGCCCTGTAGTCTTCAAAGGGATCCGAAATATCTGTTCTCAGATATCACAGAAATAAGGCTAGCAAAGAGATCCACGAAATACAGATGTAACTCTGTGAGATGAATTAACAGAACACTAAGCAGTTTCTCAGAAGGCTTCTTTCCAGATTTCATCTGAGGATATTTCCTTTTTCTCCATAGCCTTCTACGGGCTTCCAAATATCACTTTGCCAATTCCACAAGAACTGTCTTAGCGAAAGGCTTCCTGAGGGGAAAGCTGTAACTCTTTGAGATGGTTTCACAGAACACAAAGAAGTTTCTCAGAAAGCTTCTTTCTCTTTGTTATCGCAGGATATTTCCTTTGGCCCTATAGTCTTCAAAGGGATCCGAAATATCTGTTCTCAGATTCCACAGAAATAAGGCTAGCAAAGAGATCCACGAAATACAGATGTAACTCTGTGAGATGAATTAACAGAACACTAAGCAGTTTCTCAGAAAGCTTCTTTCCAGATTTCATCTGAGGATATTTCCTTTCTCACCATAGCCCTCTATGGGCTTCCAAATATCACTTTGCCAATTCCACGAGAACTGTCTGAGCAAAAGGCTTCTTGAGGGGAAAGCTGTAACTCTGTGAAATGAAATCACGGAACACAAAGAAGTTTCTCAGAAAGCTTCCTTCTCTTTGTTATCGGAGGATATTCCCTTTGGCCCTATAGTCTTCAAAGGGATCCGAAATATCTGTTCTCAGATTCCACAGAAATAAGGCTAGCGAAGAGATCCACGAAATACTGATGTAACTCTGTGAGATGAATTAACAGAACACTAAGCAGTTTCTCAGAAAGCTTCTTTCCAGATTTCATCTGAGGATATTTCCGTTCTCACCCTAGCCCTCTATGGGCTTCCAAATATATCTTTGCCAATACCACAAGAAGTGTCTTAGCGAAAGGCTTCTTGAGGGGAAAGCTGTAACTCTGTGAGATGATTTCACAGAACACAAAGAAGTTTCTCAGAAAGCTTCTTTCTCTTTGTTATCGGAGGATATTTCCTTTGGCCCTATAGTCTTCAAAGGGATCCGAAATATCTGTTCTCAGATTCCACAGAAATAAGGCTAGGAAAGAGATCCACGAAATACAGATGTAACTCTGTGAGATGAATCAACGGAACACTAAGCAGTTTCTCAGAAAGCTTCTTTCCAGATTTCATCTGAGGATATTTCCTTTTTCACCATAGTCCTCTATGGGCTTCCAAATATCACTTTGCCAATTCCACGAGAACTGTCTTAGCGAAAGGCTTCTTGAGGGGAAACCTGTAAATCTGTGAGATGATTTCACAGAAGAAAAGAAGTTTCTCAGAAAGCTTCTTTCTCTTTGTTATCGGAGGATATTTCCTTTGGCCCTATAGTTCTCAAAGGGATCTGAAATATCTGTTCTCAGATTCCACAGAAATAAGGCTAGCAAAGAGATCCACGAAATACAGATGTAACTCTGGAGATGAATCAACGGAACACTAAGCAGTTTCTCAGAAAGCTTCTTTCCAGATTTCTTCTGAGGATATTTCCTTTTTCACCATAGACCTCTATGGGCTTCCAAATATCTCTTTGCCAATTCTTCAAGAACTGTCTTAGCGAAAGGCTTCTTGAGGGGAAAGCTGTAACTCTGTGAGATGATTTCACAGAACACAAAGAAGTTTCTCAGAAAGCTTCTTTCTCTTTGTTATCGGAGGATATTTCCTTTGGCCCTATAGTCTTCAAAGGGATCCGAAATAACTGTTCTCAGATTCCACAGAAATAAGGCTAGTAAAGAGATCCACGAAATACAGGTTTAACTCTGTGAGATGAATTAACAGAACACTAAGCAGTTTCTCAGAAAGCTCCTTTCCAGATTTCATCTGAGGATATTTCCTTTTTCACCATAGCCCTCTAAGGGCTTCCAAATATCTCTTTGCCAATTCCACAGGAAGTGTCTTAGAGAAAGGCTTCTTGAGGGGAAAGCTGTAACTCTGTGAGATGATTTCACAGAACACAAAGAAGTTTCTCAGAAAGCTTCTTTCTCTTTGTTATCGGAGGATATTCCCTTTGGCCCTATAGTCTTCAAAGGGATCCGAAATATCTGTTCTCAGATTCCACAGAAATAAGGCTAGCAAAGAGATCCACGAAATACAGATGTAACTCTGTGAGATGAATTAACAGAACACTAAGCTGTTTCTCAGAAAGCTTCTTTCGAGATTTTATCTGAGGATATTTCCTTTCTCACCCTAGCCCTCTATCGGCTTCCAAATATCACTTTGCCAATTCCACAAGAAGTGTCTTAGCGAAAGGCTTCTTGAGGTGAACGTTGTAACTCTGTGAGATGATTTCACGGAACACAAAGAATTTTCTCAGAAAGCTTCTTTCTCTTTGTTATCGGAGGATATGTCCTTTGGCCCTACAGTCTTCAAAGGGATCTGAAATATCTGTTCTCAGATTCCACAGAAATAAGGCTAGCAAAGAGATCCACGAAATACAGATATAACTCTGTGAGATGAATTCACAGAACACTAAGCAGTTTCTCAGAAAGCTTCTTTCCAGATTTCATCTGAGATTATTTCCTTTTTCACCATAGCCCTCTATGGGCTTCCAAATATCACTTTGCCAATTCCAGAAGAACTGTCTTAGCGAAAGTCTTCTTGAGGGGAAAGCTGTAACTCTTTGAGATGATTTCACAGAACGCAAAGTAGTTTCTCAGAAAGCTTCTTTCTCTTTGTTATCGGAGGATATTTCCTTTGGCCCTATAGACTTTAAAAGGATCCGAAATATCTGTTCTCAGATTCCACAGAAATAAGGCTAGCAAAGAGATACATGAAATATAGATGTAACTCTGTGAGATGAATTACCAGAACACTAAGCAGTTTCTCAGAAGGCTTCTTTCCAGATTTCATCTGATGATATTTCCTTTTTCACCATAGCCTTCTATTGGCTTCCAAATATCACTTTGCCAATTCCACAAGAACTGTCTTAGCGAAAGGCTTCCTGAGGGGAAAGCTGTAACTCTGTGAGATGATTTCACAGAACACAAAGAAGTTTCTCAGAAAGCTTCTTTCTCTTTGTTATCGGAGGATATTTCCTTTGGCCCTATAGTCTTCAAAGGGATCCGAAATATCTGTTCTCAGATTCCACAGAAATAAGGCTAGCAAAGAGATCCACGAAATACAGATGTAACACTGTGAGATGAATTAACAGAACACTAAGCAGTTTCTCAGAAAGCTTCTTTCCAGATTTAATCTGAGGATATTTCCTTTTTCACCGTAGCCCTCTATGGGCTTCCAAATATCACTTTGCCAATTCCACAAGAACTGTCTTAGCGAAAGGCTTCTGGAGGGGAAACCTGTAACTCTGTGAGATGATTTCACAGAACACAAAGAAGTTTCTCAGAAAGCTTCTTTCTCTTTGTTATCGGAGGATATTTCCTTTGGCCCTATAGACTTTAAAGGGATCCGAAATATCTGTTCTCAGATTCCACAGAAATAAGGCTAACAAAGAGATCCACGAAATATAGATGTAACTCTGTGAGATGAATTAACAGAACACTAAGCATTTTCTCAGAAAGCTTCTTTCCTGATTTCATCTGAGGATATTTCCTTTTTCACCATAGCCCTCTATGGGCTTCCAAATATCACTTTGTCAATTCCACAAGAACTGTCTTAGCGAAAGGCTTCTTGAGGGGAAAGCTGTAACTCTGTGAGATGATTTCACAGAACACAAAGAAGTTTCTCAGAAAGCTTCTTTCTCTTTGTTATCGGAGGATATTTCCTTTGGCCCTATAGTCTTCAAAGGGATCCGAAATATCTGTTCTCAGATTCCACAGAAATAAGGCTAGCAAAAAGATCCACGAAATACAGATGTAAGTCTGTGAGATGAATTAACAGAACACTAAGCAGTTTCTCAGAAAGCTTCTTTCCAGATTTCATCTGAGGATATTTCCTTTTTCACCATAGCCCTCTATGGCCTTCCAAATATCACTTTGCCAATTCCACAAGAACTGTCCTAGCGAAAGGCTTCTTGAGGGGAAAGCTGTAACTCCGTGAGATGATTTCACAGAACACAAAGAAGTTTCTCAGAAAGCTTCTTTCTCTTTGTTATCTGAGGATATTTCCTTTGGCCCTATATTCTTCAAAGGGATCCGAAATTTCTGTTCTCAGATTCCACAGAAATAAGGCTAGCAAGGAGATCCACGAAATACAATTGTAACTCTGTGAGATGAATTAACAGAACACTAAGCAGTTTCTCAGAAAGCTTCTTTCCAGATTTCATCTGAGGATATTTCCTTTTTCACCATAGCCCTCTATGGGCTTCCAAATATCTCTTTGCCAATTCCACAAGAACTGTCTTAGCGAAAGGCTTCTTGAGGGGAAAGCTGTAACTCTGTGAGATGATTTCACAGAACACGAAGAAGTTTCTCAGAAAGCTTCTTTCTCTTTGTTATCGGAGGTTATTTCCTTTGGCCCTATAGTCTTCAAGGGGATCCGAAATATCTGTTCTCAGATATCAAGGAAATAAGGCTAGCAAAGAGATCCACGAAATACAGATGTAACTCTGTGAGATGAATTAACAGAACTGTCTTAGCGAAAGGCTTCTTGAGGGGAAAGCTGTAACTTTGTGAGATGATTTCACAGAACACAAAGAAGTTTCTCAGAAAGCTTCTTTCTCTTTGTTATCGGAGGATATTTCCTTTGGCCCTATTGTCTTCAAAGGGATCCGAAATATCTGTTCTCAGATTCCACAGAAATAAGGCTAGCAAAGAGATCCACGAAATAAAGGTGTAACTCTATGAGATGAATTAACAGAACATTAAGCAGTTTCTCAGAAATCTTCTTTCCAGATTTCATCTGAGGATATTTCCTTTTTCACCGTTGCCCTCTATGGGCTTCCAAATATCTCTTTGCCAATTCCACAGGGAGTGTCTTAGCGAAAGGCTTCTTGAGGGGAAAGCTGTAACTCTGTGAGATGATTTCACAGTATACCAAGAAGTTTCTCAGAAAACTTCTTTCTCTTTGTTAACGGAGGATATTTCCTTTGGCCCTGTAGTCTTCAAAGGGATCCGAAATATCTGTTCTCAGATATCACAGAAATAAGGCTAGCAAAGAGATCCACGAAATACAGATGTAACTCTGTGAGATGAATTAACAGAACACTAAGCAGTTTCTCAGAAGGCTTCTTTCCAGATTTCATCTGAGGATATTTCCTTTTTCTCCATAGCCTTCTACGGGCTTCCAAATATCACTTTGCCAATTCCACAAGAACTGTCTTAGCGAAAGGCTTCCTGAGGGGAAAGCTGTAACTCTTTGAGATGGTTTCACAGAACACAAAGAAATTTCTCAGAAAGCTTCTTTCTCTTTGTTATCGGAGGATATTTCCTTTGGCCCTATAGTCTTCAAAGGGATCCGAAATATCTGTTCTCAGATTCCACAGAAATAAGGCTAGCAAAGAGATCCAGGAAATACAGATGTAACTCTGTGAGATGAATTAACAGAACACTAAGCAGTTTCTCAGAAAGCTTCTTTCCAGATTTCATCTGAGGATATTTCCTTTTTCACCATAGCCCTCTATGGGCTTCCAAATATCACTTTGCCAATTCCACAAGAACTGTCTTAGCGAAAGGCTTCTTGAGGGGAAAGCTGTAACTCTGTGAGATGATTTCACAGAACACAAAGAAGTTTCTCAGAAAGCTTCTTTCTCTTTGTTATCGGAGGATATTTCCTTTGGCCCTATAGTCTTCAAAGGGATCCGAAATATCTGTTCTCAGATTCCACAGAAATAAGGCTAGCAAAGAGATCCACGAAATACAGATGTAACTCTGTGAGATGAATTAACAGAACACTAAGCAGTTTCTCAGAAAGCTTCTTTCCAGATTTCATCTGAGGATATTTCCTTTCTCACCATAGCCCTCTATGGGCTTCCAAATATCACTTTGCCAATTCCACGAGAACTGTCTGAGCGAAAGGCTTCTTTAGGGGAAAGCTATAACTCTGTGAAATGAAATCACGGAACACAAAGAAGTTTCTCAGAAAGCTTCCTTCTCTTTGTTATCGGAGGATATTCCCTTTGGCCCTATAGTCTTCAAAGGGATCCGAAATATCTGTTCTGAGATTCCACAGAAATAAGGCTAGCAAAGAGATCAACGAAATACTGATGTAACTCTGTGAGATGAATTAACAGAACACTAAGCAGTTTCTCAGAAAGCTTCTTTCCAGATTTCATCTGAGGATATTTCCGTTCTCACCCTAGCCCTCTATGGGCTTCCAAATATCTCTTTGCCAATTCCACAAGAAGTGTCTTAGCGAAAGGCTTCTTGAGGGGAAAGCTGTAACTCTGTGAGATGATTTCACAGAACACAAAGAAGTTTCTCAGAAAGCTTCTTTCTCTTTGTTATCGGAGGATATTTCCTTTGGCCCTATAGTCTTCAAAGGGATCCGAAATATCTGTTCTCAGATTCCACAGAAATAAGGATAGCAAAGAGATCCACGAAATACAGATGTAACTCTGTGAGATGAATCAACGGAACACTAAGCAGTTTCTCAGAAAGCTTCTTTCCAGATTTCATCTGAGGATATTTCCTTTTTCACCATAGCCTTCTATGGGCTTCCAAATATCACTTTGCCAATTCCACGAGAACTGTCTTAGCGAAAGGCTTCTTGAGGGGAAACCTGTAAATCTGTGAGATGATTTCACAGAACAAAAGAAGTTTCTCAGAAAGCTTCTTTCTCTTTGTTATCGGAGGATATTTCCTTTGGCCCTATAGTCTTCAAAGGGATCCGAAATATCTGTTCTCAGATTCCACAGAAATAAGGCTAGCAAAGAGATCAACGAAATACAGGTGTAACTCTGTGAGATGAATTAACAGAACACTAAGCAGTTTCTCAGAAAGCATCTTTCCAGATTTCATCTGAGGATATTTCCTTTTTCACCATAGCCCTCTAAGGGCTTCCAAATATCTCTTTGCCAATTCCACAGGAAGTGTCTTAGAGAAAGGCTTCTTGAGGGGAAAGCTGTAACTCTGTGAGATGATTTCACAGAACACTAAGAAGTTTCTCAGAAAGCTTCTTTCTCTTTGTTATCGGAGGATATTCCCTTTGGCCCTATAGTCTTCAAAGGGATCCGAAATATCTGTTCTCAGATTCCACAGAAATAAGGCTAGCAAAGAGATCCACGAAATACAGATGTAACTCTGTGAGATGAATTAACAGAACACTAAGCAGTTTTTCAGAAAGCTTCTTTCAAGATTTCATCTGAGAATATTTCATTCTCACCCTAGCCCTCTATCGGCTTCCAAATATCACTTTGCCAATTCCACAAGAAGTGTCTTAGCGAAAGGCTTCTTGAGGGGAAAGCTGTAACTCTGTGAGATGATTTCACAGAACAGAAAGAAGTTTCTCAGAAAGCTTCTTTCTCTTTCTTATCGGAGGATATTTCCTTTGGCCCTATAGTCTTCAAAGGGATCCGAAATATCTGTTCTCAGATTCCACAGAAATAAGGCTAGCAAAGAGATCCACGAAATACAGATATAACTCTGTGAGATGAATTAACAGAACACTAAGCAGTTTCTCAGAAAGCTTCTTTCCAGATTTCATCTGAGGATATTTCCTTTTTAACCATAGCCCTCTATGGTCTTCCAAATATCTCTATGCAAATTCCACAAGAAGTGTCTTAGCGAAAGGCTTCTTGAGGGGAAAGCTGTAACTCTATGAGATGATTTCACAGAACACAGAGAAGTTTCTCAGAAAGCTTCTTTCTCTTTGTTATCGGAGGATATTTCCTTTGGCCCTAGAGTCTTCATAGGGATCCGACATATCTGTTCTCAGATTCCACAGAAGTAAGGCTAGCAAAGAGATCCACGAAATACAGATGTAACTCGGTCAGGTGAATTAACAGAACACTAAGCAGTTTCTCAGAAAGCTTTTTTCCAGATTTCATCTGAGGATATTTCCTTTGTCACCAAAGCCCTCTAGGGGCTTCCAAATATCACTTTGCCAATTCCACAAGAACTGTCTTAGCGAAAGGCTTCTTGAGGGGAAACCTGTAACTCTGTGAGATGATTTCACAGAACATAAAGAAGTTTCTCAGAAAGCTTCTTTCTCTTTGTTGTCGGATGATATTTCCTTTGGCCCTATAGACTTTAAAGGGATCCGAAATATCTATTCTCAGATTCCACAGAAATAAGGCTAGCAAAGAGATCCACGAAATATAGATGTAACTCTGTGAGATGAATTAACTGAACACTAAGCAGTTTCTCGGAAAGCTTCTTTCCAGATTTCATCTGAGGATATTTCCTTTTTCACCATAGCCCTCTATGGGCTTCCAAATATCACGTTGCCAATTCCACAAGAACTGTCTTAGCGAAAGGCTTTTTGAGGGCAAAGCTGTAACTCTGTGAGATGATTTCACAGAACACAAAGAAGTTTCTCAGAAAGCTTCTTTCTCTTTGTTATCGGAGGATATTTCCTTTGGCCCTATAGTCTTCAACGGGATCCGAAATATCTGTTCTCAGATTCCACAGAAATAAGGCTAGCAAAGAGATCCACGAAATGCAGATGTAACTCTGTAAGATGAATTAACAGAACACTAAGCAGTTTCTAAGAAAGCTTCTTTCCATATTTCGTTTGAGGATATTTACTTTTTCACCATAGCCCTCTAAGGGCTTCCAAATATCACTTTGCCAATTCCACAAGAACTCTCTTAGCGAAAGGCTTCTTGAGGGGAAAGCTGTAACTCTGTGAGATGATTTCCCAGAACACAAAGAAGTTTCTCAGAAAGCTTCTTTCTCTTTTTTATCGGAGGATATTTCCTTTGGCCCTATAGTCTTCAAAGGGATCCGAAATATCTGTTCTCACATTCCACAGAAATAAGGCTAGCAAAGAGATCCTCGAAATACAGGTGTAACTCTGTGAGATGAATTAACAGAACACTAAGCAGTTTCTCAGAAAGCCTCTTTCCAGATTTCATCTGAGGATATTTCCTTTTTCACCATAGCCCTCTATGGGCTTCCAAATATCTCATTGCCAATTCCACAAGAACTGTCTTAGCGAAAGTCTTCTTGAGGGGAAAGCTGTAACTCTGTGAGATGATTTCACAGAACACAAAGAAGTTTCTCAGAAAGCTTCTTTCTCTTTGTTATCGGAGGATATTTCTTTGGCCCTATTGTCTTCAAAGGGATCCGACATATCTGTTCTCAGATTCCACAGAAATAAGGCTAGCAAAGAGATCCACGAAATACAGATGTAACTCTGTGAGGTGAATTTACAGAACACTAAGCAGTTTCTCAGAAAGCTTCTTTCCAGATTTCATCTGAGGATATTTCCTTTTTCACCATAGCCCTCTAGGGGCTTCCAAATATCACTTTGCCAATTCCACAAGAACTGTCTTAGCGAAAGGATTCTTGAGGGGAAACCTGTAACTCTGTGAGACGATTTCACAGAACATAAAGTAGTTTCTCAGAAAGATTCTTTCTCTTTGTTGTCGGAGGATATTTCCTTTGGCCCTATAGACTTTAAAGGGATCCGAAATATCTATTCTCAGATTCCAAAGAAATAAGGCTAGCAAAGAGATCCACGAAATATAGATGTAAGTCTGTGAGATGAATTAACAGAACAGTAAGCAGTTTCTCAGAAAGCTTCTTTCCAGATTTCATCTGAGGATATTTCCTTTTTCACCATAGCCCTCTATGGGCTTCCAAATATCACTTTGCCAATTCCACAAGAACTGTCTTAGCGAAAGGCTTCTTGAGGGAAAAGCTGTAACTCTGTGAGATGATTTCACAGAACACAAAGAAGTTTCTCAGAAAGCTTCTTTCTCTTTGTTATCGGAGGATATTTCCTTTGGCCCTATAGTCTTCAAAGGGATCCGACATATCTGTTCTCAGATTCCACAGAAATAAGGCTAGCAAAGAGATCCACGAAATACAGATGTAACTCTGTGAGGTGAATTAACAGAACACTAAGCAGTTTCTCAGAAAGCTTTTTTCCAGATTTCATCTGAGGATATTTCCTTTTTCACCATAGCCCTCTAGGGGCTTCCAAATATCACTTTGCCAATTCCACAAGAACTGTCTTAGCGAAAGGCTTCTTGAGGGGAAACCTGTAACTCAGTGAGATGATTTCACAGAACATAAAGAAGTTTCTCAGAAAGCTTCTTTCTCTTTGTTGTCGGAGGATATTTCCTTTGGCCCTATAGACATTAAAGGGATCCGAAATATCTATTCTCAGATTCCACAGATATAAGGCTAGCAAAGAGATCCACGAAATATAGATGTAACTCTGTGAGATGAATTAACAGAACACTAAGCAGTTTCTCCGAAAGCTTCTTTCCAGATTTCATCTGAGGATATGTCCTTTTTCACCATAGCCCTCTATGGGCTTCCAAATATCACTTTGCCAATTCCACAAGAACTGTCTTAACGAAAGGCTTCTTGAGGGGAAAGCTGTAACTCTGTGAGATGATTTCACAGAACACAAAGAAGTTTCTCAGAAAGCTTCTTTCTCTTTGTTATCGGAGGATATTTCCTTTGGCCCTATAGTCTTCAACGGGATCCGAAATATCTGTTCTCAGATTCCACAGAAATAAGGCTAGCAAAGAGATCCACGAAATACAGATGTAACTCTGTGAGATGAATTAACAGAACACTAAGCAGTTTCTCAGAAAGCTTCTTTCCATATTTCGTTTGAGGATATTTACTTTTTCACCATAGCCCTCTAGGGGCTTCCAAATATCACTTTGCCAATTCCACAAGAACTCTCTTAGCGAAAGGCTTCTTGAGGGGAAACCTGTAACTCTGTGAGATTATTTCACAGAACACAAATAAGTTTCTCTGAAAGCTTCTTTCTCTTTGTTATCGGAGGATATTTCCTTTGGCCCTAGAGACTTTAAAGGGATCCGAAATATCTGTTCTCAGATTCCACAGAAATAAGGCTAGCAAAGAGATCCACGAAATATAGACGTAACTCTGTGAGATGAATTAACAGAACACTAAGCAGTTTCTCAGAAAGCTTATTTCCAGATTTCATCTGAGGATATTTTCTTTTTCACCATAGCCCTCTAGGGGCTTCCAAATATCACTTTGCCAATTCCACAAGAAGGGTCTTAGCGAAAGGCTTCTTGAGGGGAAAACTGTAACTCTGTGAGATGATTTCACAGAACACAAAGAAGTTTCTCAGAAAGCTTCTTTCTCTTTGTTATCGGAGGATATTTCCTTTGGCCCTATAGGATTCAAAGGGATCCGAAATATCTGTTCTCAGATTCCACAGAAAAAAGGCTAGCAAAGAGATCCACGAAATACGGATGTAACTCTGTGAGATGAATCAACGGAACACTAAGCAGTTTCTCAGAAAGCTTCTTTCCAGATTTCATCTGAGGATATTTCCTTTTTCACCATAGACCTCTATGGGCTTCCAAATATCTCTTTGCCAATTCCCCAAGAACTGTCTTAGCGAAAGGCTTCTTGAGGGTAAAGCTGTAACTCTGTGAGATGGTTTCACAGAACACAAAGAAGTTTCTCAGAAAGCTTCTTTCTCTTTGTTATCGGAGGATATTTCCTTTGGCCCTATAGTCTTCAAAGGGATCCGAAATATCTGTTCTCAGATTCCACAGAAATAAGGCTAGCAAAGAGATCAACGAAATACAGGTGTAACTCTGTGAAATGAATTAACAGAACACTAAGCAGTTTCTCAGAAAGCATCTTTCCAGATTTCATCTGAGGATATTTCCTTTTTCACCATAGCCCTCTAAGGGCTTCCAAATATCTCTTTGCCAATTCCACAGGAAGTGTCTTAGAGAAAGGCTTCTTGAGGGGAAAGCTGTAACTCTGTGAGATGATTTCACAGAACACAAAGAAGTTTCTCAGAAAGCTTCTTTCTCTTTGTTATCGGAGGATATTCCCTTTGGCCCTATAGTCTTCAAAGGGATCCGAAATATCTGTTCTCAGATTCCACAGAAATAAGGCTAGCAAAGAGATCCACGAAATACAGATGTAACTCTGTGAGATGAATTAACAGAACACTAAGCAGTTTTTCAGAGAGCTTCTTTCCAGATTTCATCTGAGGATATTTCCTTTTTCACCGTTGCCCTCTATGGGCTTCCAAATATCTCTTTGCCAATTCCACAGGGAGTGTCTTAGCGAAAGGCTTCTTGAGGGGAAAGCTGTAACTCTGTGAGATGATTTCACAGTATACCAAGAAGTTTCTCAGAAAACTTCTTTCTCTTTGTTAACGGAGGATATTTCCTTTGGCCCTGTAGTCTTCAAAGGGATCCGAAATATCTGTTCTCAGATACCACAGAAATAAGGCTAGCAAAGAGATACACGAAATACAGATGTAACTCTGTGAGATGAATTAACAGAACACTAAGCAGTTTCTCAGAAGGCTTCTTTCCAGATTTCATCTGAGGATATTTCCTTTTTCACCATAGCCTTCTATGGGCTTCCAAATATCACTTTGCCAATTCCACAAGAACTGTCTTAGCGAAAGGCTTCCTGAGGGGAAAGCTGTAACTCTTTGAGATGGTTTCACAGAACACAAAGAAGTTTCTCAGAAAGCTACTTTCTCTTTGTTATCGGAGGATATTTCCTTTGGCCCTATAGTCTTCAAAGGGATCCGAAATATCTGTTCTCAGATTCCACAGAAATAAGGCTAGCAAAGAGATCCAGGAAATACAGATGTAACTCTGTGAGATGAATTAACAGAACACTAAGCAGTTTCTCAGAAAACTTCTTTCCAGATTTCATGTGAGGATATTTCCTTTTTCACCATAGCCCTCTATGGGCTTCGAAATATCACTTTGCCAATTCCACAAGAACTGTCTTAGCGAAAGTCTTCTTGAGGGGAAAGCTGTAACTCTGTGAGATGATTTCACAGAACACAAAGAAGTTTCTCAGAAAGCTTCTTTCTCTTTGTTATCGGAGGATATTTCCTTTGGCCCTATAGTCTTCAAAGGGATCCGAAATATCTGTTCTCAGATTTCACAGAAAAAAGGCTAGCAAAGAGATCCAAGAAATATAGATGTAACTCTGTGAGATGAATTAACAGGACACTAAGCAGTTTCTCAGAGAGCTTCGTTCCAGATTTCATCTGAGGATATTTCCTTTTTCACCATAGCCCTCTATGGGCTTCCAAATATCACTTTGCCAATTCCACAAGAACTGTCTTAGCGAAAGGCTTCTTGAGGGGAAGCTGTAACTCTGTGAGATGATTTCACAGAACACAAAGAAGTTTCTCAGAAAGCTTCTTTCTCTTTGTTATCTGAGGATATTTCCTTTGGCCCTATATTCTTCAAAGGGATCCGAAATTTCTGTTCTCAGATTCCACAGAAATAAGGCTAGCAAGGAGATCCACGAAATACAATTGTAACTCTGTGAGATGAATTAACAGAACACTAAGCAGTTTCTCAGAAAGCTTCTTTACAGATTTCATCTGAGGATATTTCCTTTTTCACCATAGCCCTCTATGGGCTTCCAAATATCTCTTTGCCAATTCCACAAGAACTGTCTTAGCGAAAGGCTTCTTGAGGGGAAAGCTGTAATTCTGTGAGATGATTTCACAGAACACGAAGAAGTTTCTCAGAAAGCTTCTTTCTCTTTGTTATCGGAGGATATTTCCTTTGGCCCTATAGTCTTCAAGGGGATCCGAAATATCTGTTCTCAGATATCAAGGAAATAAGGCTAGCAAAGAGATCCACGAAATACAGATGTAACTCTGTGAGATGAATTAACAGAACTGTCTTAGCGAAAGGCTTCTTCAGGGGAAAGCTGTAACTTTGTGAGATGATTTCACAGAACACAAAGAAGTTTCTCAGAAAGCTTCTTTCTCTTTGTTTTCGGAGGATATTTCCTTTGGCCCTATAGTCTTCAAAGGGATCCGAAATATCTGTTCTCAGATTCCACAGAAATAAGGCTAGCAAAGAGATCCACGAAATAAAGGTGTAACCCTGTGAGATGAATTAACAGAACATTAAGCAGTTTCTCAGAAAGCTTCTTTCCAGATTTCATCTGAGGATATTTCCTTTTTCACCGTTGCCCTCTATGGGCTTCCAAATATCTCTTTGCCAATTCCACAGGGAGTGTCTTAGCGAAAGGCTTCTTGAGGGGAAAGCTGTAACTCTGTGAGATGATTTCACAGTATACCAAGAAGTTTCTCAGAAAACTTCTTTCTCTTTGTTAACGGAGGATATTTCCTTTGGCCCTATAGACTTTAAAGGGATCCGAAATATCTATTCTCAGATTCCAAAGAAATAAGGCTAGCAAAGAGATCCACGAAATATAGATGTAAGTCTGTGAGATGAATTAACAGAACAGTAAGCAGTTTCTCAGAAAGCTTCTTTCCAGATTTCATCTGAGGATATTTCCTTTTTCACCATAGCCCTCTATGGGCTTCCAAATATCACTTTGCCAATTCCACAAGAACTGTCTTAGCGAAGGGCTTCTTGAGGGAAAAGCTGTAACTCAGTGAGATGATTTCACAGAACATAAAGAAGTTTCTCAGAAAGCTTCTTTCTCTTTGTTGTCGGAGGATATTTCCTTTGGCCCTATAGACATTAAAGGGATCCGAAATATCTATTCTCAGATTCCACAGATATAAGGCTAGCAAAGAGATCCACGAAATATAGATGTAACTCTGTGAGATGAATTAACAGAACACTAAGCAGTTTCTCCGAAAGCTTCTTTCCAGATTTCATCTGAGGATATTTCCTTTTTCACCATAGCCCTCTATGGGCTTCCAAATATCACTTTGCCAATTCCACAAGAACTGTCTTAACGAAAGGCTTCTTGAGGGGAAAGCTGTAACTCTGTGAGATGATTTCACAGAACACAAAGAAGTTTCTCAGAAAGCTTCTTTCTCTTTGTTATCGGAGGATATTTCCTTTGGCCCTATAGTCTTCAACGGGATCCGAAATATCTGTTCTCAGATTCCACAGAAATAAGGCTAGCAAAGAGATCCACGAAACACAGATGTAACTCTGTGAGATGAATTAACAGAACACTAAGCAGTTTCTCAGAAAGCTTCTTTCCATATTTCGTTTGAGGATATTTACTTTTTCACCATAGCCCTCTAGGGGCTTCCAAATATCACTTTGCCAATTCCACAAGAACTCTCTTAGCGAAAGGCTTCTTGAGGGGAAACCTGTAACTCTGTGAGATGATTTCACAGAACACAAATAAGTTTCTCTGAAAGCTTCTTTCTCTTTGTTATCGGAGGATATTTCCTTTGGCCCTATAGACTTTAAAGGGATCCGAAATATCTGTTCTCAGATTCCACAGAAATAAGGCTAGCAAAGAGATCCACGAAATACATTTGTAACTCTGTGAGATGAATTAACAGAACACTAAGCAGTTTCTCAGAAAGCTTCTTTCCAGATTTCATCTGAGGATATTTCCTTTTTAACCATAGCCCTCTATGGGCTTCCAAATATCTCTTTGCCAATTCCACAAGAAGTGTCTTAGCGAAAGGCTTCTTGAGGGGAAAGCTGTAACTCTATGAGATGATTTCACAGAACACAGAGAAGTTTCTCAGAAAGCTTCTTTCTCTTTGTTATCAGAGGATATTTCCTTTGGCCCTATAGTCTTCATAGGGATCCGACATATCTGTTCTCAGATTCCACAGAAGTAAGGCTAGCAAAGAGATCCACGAAATACAGATGTAACTCTGTGAGGTGAATTAACAGAACACTAAGCAGTTTCTCAGAAAGCTTTTTTCCAGATTTCATCTGAGGATATTTCCTTTTTCACCAAAGCCCTCTAGGGGCTTCCAAATATCACTTTGCCAATTCCAAAAGAACTGTCTTAGCGAAAGGCTTCTTGAGGGGACACCTGTAACTCTGTGAGATGATTTCACAGAACATAAAGAAGTTTCTCAGAAAGCTTCTTTCTCTTTGTTGTCGGATGATATTTCCTTTGGCCCTATAGACTTTAAAGGGATCCGAAATATCTATTCTCAGATTCCACAGAAATAAGGCTAGCAAAGAGATCCACGAAATATAGATGTAACTCTGTGAGATGAATTAACTGAACACTAAGCAGTTTCTCGGAAAGCTTCTTTCCAGATTTCATCTGAGGATATTTCCTTTTTCACCATAGCCCTCTAAGGGCTTCCAAATATCACGTTGCCAATTCCACAAGAACTGTCTTAGCGAAAGGCTTCTTGAGGGGAAAGCTCTAACTCTGTGAGATGATTTCACAGAACACAAAGAAGTTTCTCAGAAAGCTTCTTTCTCTTTGTTATCGGAGGATATTTCCTTTGGCCCTATAGTCTTCAACGGGATCCGAAATATCTGTTCTCAGATTCCACAGAAATAAGGCTAGCAAAGAGATCCACGAAATACAGATGTAACTCTGTGAGATGAATTAACAGAACACTAAGCAGTTTCTCAGAAAGCTTCTTTCCATATTTCGTTTGAGGATATTTACTTTTTCACCATAGCCCTCTAAGGGCTTCCAAATATCACGTTACCAATTCCACAAGAACTCTCTTAGCGAAAGGCTTCTTGAGGGGAAAGCTGTAACTCTGTGAGCTGATTTCACAGAACACAAAGAAGTTTCTCAGAAAGCTTCTTTCTCTTTGTTATCGGAGGATATTTCCTTTGGCCCTATAGTCTTCAAAGGGATCCGAAATATCTGTTCTCAGATTCCACAGAAATAAGGCTAGCAAAGAGATCCTCGAAATACAGGTGTAACTCTGTGAGATGAATTAACAGAACACTAAGCAGTTTCTCAGAAAGCTTCTTTCCAGATTTCATCTGAGGATATTTCCTTTTTCACCATAGCCCTCTATGGGCTTCGAAATATCACTTTGCCAATTCCACAAGAACTGTCTTAGCGAAAGGCTTCTTGAGGGGAAAGCTGTAACTCTGTGAGATGATTTCACAGAACACAAAGAAGTTTCTCAGAAAGCTTCTTTCTCTTTGTTATCGGAGGATATTTCCTTTGGCCCTATAGTCTTCAAAGGGATCCGAAATATCTGTTCTCAGATTCCACAGAAAAAAGGCTAGCAAAGAGATCCAGGAAATACAGATGTAACTCTGTGAGATGAATTAACAGAACACTAAGCACTTTCTCAGAAAGCTTCGTTCCAGATTTCATCTGAGGATATTTCCTTTTTCACCATAGCCCTCTATGGGCTTCGAAATATCACTTTGCCAATTCCACAAGAACTTTCTTAGCGAAAGGCTTCTTGAGGGGAAAGCTGTAACTCTGTGAGATGATTTCACAGAACACAAAGAAGTTTCTCAGAAAGCTTCTTTCTCTTTGTTATCTGAGGATATTTCCTTTGGCCCTATATTCTTCAAAGGGATCCGAAATTTCTGTTCTCAGATTCCACAGAAATAAGGCTAGCAAGGAGATCCACGAAATACAATTGTAACTCTGTGAGATGAATTAACAGAACACTAAGCAGTTTCTTAGAAAGCTTCTTTCCAGATTTCATCTGAGGATATTTCCTTTTTCACCATAGCCCTCTATGGGCTTCCAAATATCTCTTTGCCAATTCCACAAGAACTGTCTTAGCGAAAGGCTTCTTGAGGGGAAAGCTGTAACTCTGTGAGATGATTTCACAGAACACGAAGAAGTTTCTCAGAAAGCTTCTTTCTCTTTGTTATCGGAGGATATTTCCTTTGGCCCTATAGTCTTCAAGGGGATCCGAAATATCTGTTCTCAGATATCAAAGAAATAAGGCCAGCAAAGAGATCCACGAAATACAGATGTAACTCTGTGAGATGAATTAACAGAACTGTCTTAGCGAAAGGCTTCTTGAGGGGAAAGCTGTAACTTTGTGAGATGATTTCACAGAACACCAAGAAGTTTCTCAGAAAGCTTCTTTCTCTTTGTTATCGGAGGATATTTTCTTTGGCCCTATAGTCTTCAAAGGGATCCGAAATATCTGTTCTCAGATTCCACAGAAATAAGGCTAGCAAAGAGATCTACGAAATAAAGGTGTAACTCTGTGAGATGAATTAACAGAACATTAAGCAGTTTCTCAGAAAGCTTCTTTCCAGATTTCATCTGAGGATATTTCCTTTTTCACCGTTGCCCTCTACGGGCTTCCAAATATCTCTTTGCCAATTCCACAGGGAGTGTCTTAGCGAAAGGCTTCTTGAGGGGAAAGCTGTAACTCTGTGAGATGATTTCACAGTATACCAAGAAGTTTCTCAGAAAACTTCTTTCTCTTTGTTAACGGAGGATATTTCCTTTGGCCCTGTAGTCTTCAAAGGGATCCGAAATATCTGTTCTCAGATACCACAGAAATAAGGCTAGAAAAGAGATACACGAAATACAGATGTAACTCTGTGCGATGAATTAACAGAACACTAAGCAGTTTCTCAGAAGGATTCTTTCCAGATTTCATCTGAGGATATTTCCTTTTTCAACATAGCCCTCTATGGGCTTCCAAATATCACTTTGCCAATTCCACAAGAACTGTCTTAGTGAAAGGGTTCTTGAGGAGAAACCTGTAACTCTGTGAGATGATTTCACAGAACACAAAGAAATTTCTCAGAAAGCTTCTTTCTAATTGTTATCGGAGGATATTTCCTTTGGCCCTATAGACTTTAAAGGGATCCGAAATATCTGTTCTCAGATTCCACAGAAATAAGGCTAACAAAGAGATCCACGAAATATAGATGTAACTCTGTGAGATGAATTAACAGAACACTAAGCAGTTTCTCAGAAAGCTTCTTTCCAGATTTCATCTGAGGATATTTCCTTTATCACCATAGACCTCTATGGGCTTCCAAATATCACTCTGCCAATTCCACAAGAACTGTCTTAGCGAAAGGCTTCTTGAGGGGAAAGCTGTAACTCTGTGAGATGATTTCACAGAACACAAAGAATGTTCTCAGAAAGCTTCTTTCTCTTTGTTATCGGAGGATATTTCCTTTGGCCCTATAGTCTTCAAAGGGATCCGAAATATCTGTTCTCAGATTCCACAGAAATAAGGCTAGCAAAGAGATCCACGAAATACAGATGTAACTCTGTGAGATGAATTAACAGAACACTAAGCAGTTTTTCAGAAAGCTTCTTTATAGATTTCATCTGAGGATATTTCCTTTCTCACCCTAGACCTCTATCGGCTTCCAAATATCACTTTGCCAATTCCACAAGAAGTGTCTTAGCAAAAGGCTTCTTGAGGGGAAAGCTGTAACTCTGTGAGATGATTTGACAGAACAGCAAGAAGTTTCTCAGAAAGCTTCTTTCTCTTTCTTATCGGAGGATATTTACTTTGGCCCTATAGTCTTCAAAGGGATCCGAAATATCTGTTCTCAGATTCCACAGGAATAAGGCTAGCAAAGAGATCCACGAAATATAGTTGTAAGTCTGTGAGATGAATTAACAGAACAGTAAGCAGTTTCTCAGAAAGCTTCTTTCCAGATTTCATCTGAGGATATTTCCTTTTTCACCATAGCCCTCTATGGGCTTCCAAATATCACTTTGTCAATTCCACAAGAACTGTCTTAGCGAAAGGCTTCTTGAGGGAAAAGCTGTAACTCTGTGAGATGATTTCACAGAACACAAAGAAGTTTCTCAGAAAGCTTCATTCTCTTTGTTGTCGGAGGATATTTCCTTTGGCCCTATAGACATTAAAGGGATCCGAAATATCTATTCTCAGATTCCACAGAAATAAGGCTAGCAAAGAGATCCACGAAATATAGATGTAACTCTGTGAGATGAATTAACAGAACACTAAGCAGTTTCTCCGAAAGCTTCTTTCCAGATTTCATCTGAGGATATTTCCTTTTTCACCATAGCCCTCTATGGGCTTCCAAATATCACTTTGCCAATTCCACAAGAACTGTCTTAACGAAAGGCTTCTTGAGGGGAAAGATGTAACTCTGTGAGATGATTTCACAGAACACAAAGAAGTTTCTCAGAAAGCTTCTTTCTCTTTGTTATCGGAGGATATTTCCTTTGGCCCTATAGTCTTCAACGGGATCCGAAATATCTGTTCTCAGATTCCACAGAAATAAGGCTAGCAAAGAGATCCACGAAATACAGATGTAACTCTGTGAGATGAATTAACAGAACACTAAGCAGTTTCTCAGAAAGCTTCTTTCCATATTTCGTTTGAGGATATTTACTTTTTCACCATAGCCCTCTAGGGGCTTAAAAATATCACTTTGCCAATTCCACAAGAACTCTCTTAGCGAAAGGCTTCTTGAGGGGAAACCTGTAACTCTGTGAGATTATTTCACAGAACACAAATAAGTTTCTCTGAAAGCTTCTTTCTCTTTGTTATCGGAGGATATTTCCTTTGGCCCTATAGACTTTAAAGGGATCCGATATATCTGTTCTCAGATTCCACAGAAATAAGGCTAGCAAAGAGATCCACGAAATATAGATGTAATTCTGTGAGATGAATTAACAGAACACTAAGCAGTTTCTCAGAAAGCTTCTTTCCAGATTTCATCTGAGGATATTTCCTTTTTCACCATAGCCCTCTAGGGGCTTCCAAATATCACTTTGCCAATTCCACAAGAAGTGTCTTAGCGAAAGGCTTCTTGAGGGGAAAACTGTAACTCTGTGAGATGATTTCACAGAACACAAAGAAGTTTCTCAGAAAGCTTCTTTCTCTTTGTTATCGGAGGATATTTCCTTTGGCCCTATAGGATTCAAAGGGATCCGAAATATCTGTTCTCAGATTCCACAGAAATAAGGCTAGCAAAGAGATCCACGAAACACATTTGTAACTCTGTGAGATGAATTAACAGAACACTAAGCAGTTTCTCAGAAAGCTTCTTTCCAGATTTCATCTGAGGATATTTCCTTTTTAACCATAGCCCTCTATGGGCTTCCAAATATCTCTTTGCCAATTCCACAAGAAGTGTCTTAGCGAAAGGCTTCTTGAGGGGAAAGCTGTAACTCTGTGAGATGATTTCACAGAACACAAAGAAGTTTCTCAGAAAGCTTCTTTCTCTTTGTTATCGGAGGATATTTCCTTTGGCCCTATAGTCTTCAAAGGGATCCGACATATCTGTTCTCAGATTCCACAGAAATAAGGCTAGCAAAGAGATCCACGAAATACAGATGTAACTCTGTGAGGTGAATTTACAGAACACTAAGCAGTTTCTCAGAAAGCTTCTTTCCAGATTTCATCTGAGGATATTTCCTTTTTCACCATAGCCCTCTAGGGGCTTCCAAATATCACTTTGCCAATTCCACAAGAACTGTCTTAGCGAAAGGATTCTTGAGGGGAAACCTGTAACTCTGTGAGACGATTTCACAGAACATAAAGTAGTTTCTCAGAAAGCTTCTTTCTCTTTGTTGTCGGAGGATATTTCCTTTGGCCCTATAGACTTTAAAGGGATCCGAAATATCTATTCTCAGATTCCAAAGAAATAAGGCTAGCAAAGAGATCCACGAAATATAGATGTAAGTCTGTGAGATGAATTAACAGAACAGTAAGCAGTTTCTCAGAAAGCTTCTTTCCAGATTTCATCTGAGGATATTTCCTTTTTCACCATAGCCCTCTATGGGCTTCCAAATATCACTTTGCCAATTCCACAAGAACTGTCTTAGCGAAAGGCTTCTTGAGGGAAAAGCTGTAACTCTGTGAGATGATTTCACAGAACACAAAGAAGTTTCTCAGAAAGCTTCTTTCTCTTTGTTATCGGAGGATATTTCCTTTGGCCCTATAGTCTTCAAAGGGATCCGACATATCTGTTCTCAGATTCCACAGAAATAAGGCTAGCAAAGAGATCCACGAAATACAGATGTAACTCTGTGAGGTGAATTAACAGAACACTAAGCAGTTTCTCAGAAAGCTTTTTTCCAGATTTCATCTGAGGATATTTCCTTTTTCACCATAGCCCTCTAGGGGCTTCCAAATATCACTTTGCCAATTCCACAAGAACTGTCTTAGCGAAAGGCTTCTTGAGGGGAAACCTGTAACTCAGTGAGATGATTTCACAGAACATAAAGAAGTTTCTCAGAAAGTTTCTTTCTCTTTGTTGTCGGAGGATATTTCCTTTGGCCCTATAGACATTAAAGGGATCCGAAATATCTATTCTCAGATTCCACAGATATAAGGCTAGCAAAGAGATCCACGAAATATAGATGTAACTCTGTGAGATGAATTAACAGAACACTAAGCAGTTTCTCCGAAAGCTTCTTTCCAGATTTCATCTGAGGATATTTCCTTTTTCACCATAGCCCTCTATGGGCTTCCAAATATCACTTTGCCAATTCCACAAGAACTGTCTTAACGAAAGGCTTCTTGAGGGGAAAGCTGTAACTCTGTGAGATGATTTCACAGAACACAAAGAAGTTTCTCAGAAAGCTTCTTTGTCTTTGTTATCGGAGGATATTTCCTTTGGCCCTATAGTCTTCAACGGGATCCGAAATATCTGTTCTCAGATTCCACAGAAATAAGGCTAGCAAAGAGATCCACGAAATACAGATGTAACTCTGTGAGATGAATTAACAGAACACTAAGCAGTTTCTCAGAAAGCTTCTTTCCATATTTCGTTTGAGGATATTTACTTTTTCACCATAGCCCTCTAGGGGCTTCCAAATATCACTTTGCCAATTCCACAAGAACTCTCTTAGCGAAAGGCTTCTTGAGGGGAAACCTGTAACTCTGTGAGATGATTTCACAGAACACAAATAAGTTTCTCTGAAAGCTTCTTTCTCTTTGTTATCGGAGGATATTTCCTTTGGCCCTATAGACTTTAAAGGGATCCGAAATATCTGTTCTCAGATTCCACAGAAATAAGGCTAGCAAAGAGATCCACGAAATACATTTGTAACTCTGTGAGATGAATTAACAGAACACTAAGCAGTTTCTCAGAAAGCTTCTTTCCAGATTTCATCTGAGGATATTTCCTTTTTAACCATAGCCCTCTATGGGCTTCCAAATATCTCTTTGCCAATTCGACAAGAAGTGTCTTAGCGAAAGGCTTCTTGAGGGGAAAGCTGTAACTCTATGTGATGATTTCACAGAACACAGAGAAGTTTCTCAGAAAGCTTCTTTCTCTTTGTTATCGGAGGATATTTCCTTTGGCCCTATAGTCTTCAACGGGATCCGACATATCTGTTCTCAGTTTCCACAGAAGTAAGGCTAGCAAAGAGATCCACGAAATACAGATGTAACTCTGTGAGGTGAATTAACAGAACACTAAGCAGTTTCTCAGAAAGCTTTTTTCCAGATTTCATCTGAGGATATTTCCTTTTTCACCAAAGCCCTCTAGGGGCTTCCAAATATCACTTTGCCAATTCCACAAGAACTGTCTTAGCGAAAGGCTTCTTGAGGGGAAACCTGTAACTCTGTGAGATGATTTCACAGAACATAAAGAAGTTTCTCAGAAAGCTTCTTTCTCTTTGTTGTCGGATGATATTTCCTTTGGCCCTATAGACTTTAAAGGGATCCGAAATATCTATTCTCAGATTCCACAGAAATAAGGCTAGCAAAGAGATCCACGAAATATAGATGTAACTCTGTGAGATGAATTAACTGAACACTAAGCAGTTTCTCGGAAAGCTTCTTTCCAGATTTCATCTGAGGATATTTCCTTTTTCACCATAGCCCTCTAAGGGCTTCCAAATATCACGTTGCCAATTCCACAAGAACTGTCTTAGCGAAAGGCTTCTTGAGGGGAAAGCTCTAACTCTGTGAGATGATTTCACAGAACACAAAGAAGTTTCTCAGAAAGCTTCTTTCTCTTTGTTATCGGAGGATATTTCCTTTGGCCCTATAGTCTTCAACGGGATCCGAAATATCTGTTCTCAGATTCCACAGAAATAAGGCTAGCAAAGAGATCCACGAAATACAGATGTAACTCTGTGAGATGAATTAACAGAACACTAAGCAGTTTCTCAGAAAGCTTCTTTCCATATTTCGTTTGAGGATATTTACTTTTTCACCATAGCCCTCTAAGGGCTTCCAAATATCACGTTACCAATTCCACAAGAACTCTCTTAGCGAAAGGCTTCTTGAGGGGAAAGCTGTAACTCTGTGAGCTGATTTCACAGAACACAAAGAAGTTTCTCAGAAAGCTTCTTTCTCTTTGTTATCGGAGGATATTTCCTTTGGCCCTATAGTCTTCAAAGGGATCCGAAATATCTGTTCTCAGATTCCACAGAAATAAGGCTAGCAAAGAGATCCTCGAAATACAGGTGTAACTCTGTGAGATGAATTAACAGAACACTAAGCAGTTTCTCAGAAAGCTTCTTTCCAGATTTCATCTGAGGATATTTCCTTTTTCACCATAGCCCTCTATTGGCTTCCAAATATCACTTTGCCAATTCCACAAGAACTGTCTTAGCGAAAGGCTTCTTGAGGGAAAAGCTGTAACTCTGTGAGATGATTTCACAGAACACAAAGAAGTTTCTCAGAAAGCTTCTTTCTCTTTGTTATCGGAGGATATTTCCTTTGGCCCTATAGTCTTCAAAGGGATCCGACATATCTGTTCTCAGATTCCACAGAAATAAGGCTAGCAAAGAGATCCACGAAATACAGATGTAACTCTGTGAGGTGAATTAACAGAACACTAAGCAGTTTCTCAGAAAGCTTTTTTCCAGATTTCATCTGAGGATATTTCCTTTTTCACCATAGCCCTCTAGGGGCTTCCAAATATCACTTTGCCAATTCCACAAGAACTGTCTTAGCGAAAGGCTTCTTGAGGGGAAACCTGTAACTCAGTGAGATGATTTCACAGAACATAAAGAAGTTTCTCAGAAAGCTTCTTTCTCTTTGTTGTCGGAGGATATTTCCTTTGGCCCTATAGACATTAAAGGGATCCGAAATATCTATTCTCAGATTCCACAGATATAAGGCTAGCAAAGAGATCCACGAAATATAGATGTAACTCTGTGAGATGAATTAACAGAACACTAAGCAGTTTCTCCGAAAGCTTCTTTCCAGATTTCATCTGAGGATATTTCCTTTTTCACCATAGCCCTCTATGGGCTTCCAAATATCACTTTGCCAATTCCACAAGAACTGTCTTAACGAAAGGCTTCTTGAGGGGAAAGCTGTAACTCTGTGAGATAATTTCACAGAACACAAAGAAGTTTCTCAGAAAGCTTCTTTGTCTTTGTTATCGGAGGATATTTCCTTTGGCCCTATAGTCTTCAACGGGATCCGAAATATCTGTTCTCAGATTCCACAGAAATAAGGCTAGCAAAGAGATCCACGAAATACAGATGTAACTCTGTGAGATGAATTAACAGAACACTAAGCAGTTTCTCAGAAAGCTTCTTTCCATATTTCGTTTGAGGATATTTACTTTTTCACCATAGCCCTCTAGGGGCTTCCAAATATCACTTTGCCAATTCCACAAGAACTCTCTTAGCGAAAGGCTTCTTGAGGGGAAACCTGTAACTCTGTGAGATGA
Source organism: Macaca nemestrina (assembly GCF_043159975.1). Taxonomy (NCBI): domain Eukaryota; kingdom Metazoa; phylum Chordata; class Mammalia; order Primates; family Cercopithecidae; genus Macaca; species Macaca nemestrina. The sequence continues at coordinate 58,702,533 of NC_092129.1, read as the reverse complement.
TTTCACAGAACACAAAGAAGTTTCTCAGAAAGCTTCTTTCTCTTTGTTATCGGAGGATATTTCCTTTGGCCCTATAGACTTTAAAGGGATCCGAAATATCTGTTCTCAGATTCCACAGAAATAAGGCTAGCAAAGAGATCCACGAAATACATTTGTAACTCTGTGAGATGAATTAACAGAACACTAAGCAGTTTCTCAGAAAGCTTCTTTCCAGATTTCATCTGAGGATATTTCCTTTTTAACCATAGCCCTCTATGGGCTTCCAAATATCTCTTTGCCAATTCGACAAGAAGTGTCTTAGCGAAAGGCTTCTTGAGGGGAAAGCTGTAACTCTATGTGATGATTTCACAGAACACAGAGAAGTTTCTCAGAAAGCTTCTTTCTCTTTGTTATCGGAGGATATTTCCTTTGGCCCTATAGTCTTCATAGGGATCCGACATATCTGTTCTCAGATTCCACAGAAGTAAGGCTAGCAAAGAGATCCACGAAATACAGATGTAACTCTGTGAGGTGAATTAACAGAACACTAAGCAGTTTCTCAGAAAGCTTTTTTCCAGATTTCATCTGAGGATATTTCCTTTTTCACCAAAGCCCTCTAGGGGCTTCCAAATATCACTTTGCCAATTCCACAAGAACTGTCTTAGCGAAAGGCTTCTTGAGGGGAAACCTGTAACTCTGTGAGATGATTTCACAGAACATAAAGAAGTTTCTCAGAAAGCTTCTTTCTCTTTGTTGTCGGATGATATTTCCTTTGGCCCTATAGACTTTAAAGGGATCCGAAATATCTATTCTCAGATTCCACAGAAATAAGGCTAGCAAAGAGATCCACGAAATATAGATGTAACTCTGTGAGATGAATTAACTGAACACTAAGCAGTTTCTCGGAAAGCTTCTTTCCAGATTTCATCTGAGGATATTTCCTTTTTCACCATAGCCCTCTAAGGGCTTCCAAATATCACGTTGCCAATTCCACAAGAACTGTCTTAGCGAAAGGCTTCTTGAGGGGAAAGCTCTAACTCTGTGAGATGATATCACAGAACACAAAGAAGTTTCTCAGAAAGCTTCTTTCTCTTTGTTATCGGAGGATATTTCCTTTGGCCCTATAGTCTTCAACGGGATCCGAAATATCTGTTCTCAGATTCCACAGAAATAAGGCTAGCAAAGAGATCCACGAAATACAGATGTAACTCTGTGAGATGAATTAACAGAACACTAAGCAGTTTCTCAGAAAGCTTCTTTCCATATTTCGTTTGAGGATATTTACTTTTTCACCATAGCCCTCTAAGGGCTTCCAAATATCACGTTACCAATTCCACAAGAACTCTCTTAGCGAAAGGCTTCTTGAGGGGAAAGCTGTAACTCTGTGAGCTGATTTCACAGAACACAAAGAAGTTTCTCAGAAAGCTTCTTTCTCTTTGTTATCGGAGGATATTTCCTTTGGCCCTATAGTCTTCAAAGGGATCCGAAATATCTGTTCTCAGATTCCACAGAAATAAGGCTAGCAAAGAGATCCTCGAAATACAGGTGTAACTCTGTGAGATGAATTAACAGAACACTAAGCAGTTTCTCAGAAAGCTTCTTTCCAGATTTCATCTCAGGATATTTCCTTTTTCACCATAGCCCTCTATGGGCTTCCAAATATCACTTTGCCAATTCCACAAGAACTGTCTTAGCGAAAGGCTTCTTGAGGGAAAAGCTGTAACTCTGTGAGATGATTTCACAGAACACAAAGAAGTTTCTCAGAAAGCTTCTTTCTCTTTGTTATCGGAGGATATTTCCTTTGGCCCTATAGTCTTCAAAGGGATCCGACATATCTGTTCTCAGATTCCACAGAAATAAGGCTAGCAAAGAGATCCACGAAATACAGATGTAACTCTGTGAGGTGAATTAACAGAACACTAAGCAGTTTCTCAGAAAGCTTTTTTCCAGATTTCATCTGAGGATATTTCCTTTTTCACCATAGCCCTCTAGGGACTTCCAAATATCACTTTGCCAATTCCACAAGAACTGTCTTAGCGAAAGGCTTCTTGAGGGGAAACCTGTAACTCAGTGAGATGATTTCACAGAACATTAAGAAGTTTCTCAGAAAGCTTCTTTCTCTTTGTTGTCGGAGGATATTTCCTTTGGCCCTATAGACATTAAAGGGATCCGAAATATCTATACTCAGATTCCACAGATATAAGGCTAGCAAAGAGATCCACGAAATATAGATGTAACTCTGTGAGATGAATTAACTGAACACTAAGCAGTTTCTCAGAAAGCTTCTTTCCAGATTTCATCTGAGGATATTTCCTTTTTCACCGTTGCCCTCTATGGGCTTCGAAATATCACTTTGCCAATTCCACAAGAACTGTCTTAGCGAAAGGCTTCTTGAGGGGAAAGCTGTAACTCTGTGAGATGATTTCACAGAACACAAAGAAGTTTCTCAGAAAGCTTCTTTCTCTTTGTTATCGGAGGATATTTCCTTTGGCCCTATAGTCTTCAAAGGGATCCGAAATATCTGTTCTCAGATTCCAAAGAAAAAAGGCTAGCAAAGAGATCCAGGAAATACAGATGTAACTCTGTGAGATGAATTAACAGAACTGTCTTAGCGAAAGGCTTCTTGAGGGGAAAGCTGTAACTTTGTGAGATGATTTCACAGAACACAAAGAAGTTTCTCAGAAAGCTTCTTTCTCTTTGTTATCGGAGGATATTTTCTTTGGCCCTATAGTCTTCAAAGGGATCCGAAATATCTGTTCTCAGATTCCACAGAAATAAGGCTAGCAAAGAGATCTACGAAATAAAGGTGTAACTCTGTGAGATGAATTAACAGAACATTAAGCAGTTTCTCAGAAAGCTTCTTTCCAGATTTCATCTGAGGATATTTCCTTTTTCACCGTTGCCCTCTATGGGCTTCCAAATATCTCTTTGCCAATTCCACAGGGAGTGTCTTAGCGAAAGGCTTCTTGAGGGGAAAGCTGTAACTCTGTGAGATGATTTCACAGTATACCAAGAAGTTTCTCAGAAAACTTCTTTCTCTTTGTTAACGGAGGATATTTCCTTTGGCCCTGTAGTCTTCAAAGGGATCCGAAATATCTGTTCTCAGATACCACAGAAATAAGGCTAGAAAAGAGATACACGAAATACAGATGTAACTCTGTGAGATGAATTAACAGAACACTAAGCAGTTTCTCAGAAGGCTTCTTTCCAGATTTCATCTGAGGATATTTCCTTTTCAACATAGCCCTCTATGGGCTTCCAAATATCACTTTGCCAATTCCACAAGAACTGTCTTAGCGAAAGGGTTCTTGAGGAGAAACCTGTAACTCTGTGAGATGATTTCACAGAGCACAAAGAAATTTCTCAGAAAGCTTCTTTCTCTTTGTTATCGGAGGATATTTCCTTTGGCCCTATAGTCTTCAAAGGGATCCGAAATATCTGTTCTCAGATTCCACAGAAATAAGGCTAACAAAGAGATCCACGAAATATAGATGTAACTCTGTGAGATGAATTAACAGAACACTAAGCAGTTTCTCAGAAAGCTTCTTTCCAGATTTCATCTGAGGATATTTCCGTTATCACCATAGACCTCTATGGGCTTCCAAATATCACTCTGCCAATTCCACAAGAACTGTCTTAGCAAAAGGCTTCTTGAGGAGAAAACTGTAACTCTGTGAGATGATTTCACAGAACACAAAGAATGTTCTCAGAAAGCTTCTTTCTCTTTGTTATCGGAGGATATTTCCTTTGGCCCTATAGTCTTCAAAGGGATCCGAAATATCTGTTCTCAGATTCCACAGAAATAAGGCTAACAAAGAGATCCACGAAATATAGATGTAACTCTGTGAGATGAATTAACAGAACACTAAGCAGTTTCTCAGAAAGCTTCTTTCCAGATTTCATCTGAGGATATTTCCTTTATCACCATAGACCTCTATGGGCTTCCAAATATCACTCTGCCAATTCCACAAGAACTGTCTTAGCAAAAGGCTTCTTGAGGGGAAAACTGTAACTCTGTGAGATGATTTCACAGAACACAAAGAATGTTCTCAGAAAGCTTCTTTCTCTTTGTTATCGGAGGATATTTCCTTTGGCCCTATAGTCTTCAAAGGGATCCGAAATATCTGTTCTCAGATTCCACAGAAATAAGGCTAGCAAAGAGATCCACGAAATACAGATGTAACTCTGTGAGATGAATTAACAGAACACTAAGCAGTTTCTCAGAAATCTTCTTTCCAGATTTCATCTGAGGATATTTCCTTTTTCACCATAGCCCTCTATTGGCTTCCAAATATCACTTTGCCAATTCCACAAGAACTGTCTTAGCGAAAGGCTTCTTGAGGGGAAAGCTGTAACTCTGTGAGATGATTTCACAGAACACAAAGAAGTTTCTCAGAAAGCTTCTTTCTCTTTGTTATCGGAGGATATTTCCTTTGGCCCTATAGTCTTCAAAGGGATCCGAAATATCTGTTCTCAGATTCCACAGAAATAAGGCTAGCAAAGAGATCCACGAAATACAGATGTAACTCTGTGAGATGAATTAACAGAACACTAAGCAGTTTCTCAGAAAGCTTCTTTCCAGATTTCATCTGAGGATATTTCCTTTCTCACCCTAGCCCTCTAGGGGTTCCAAATATCACTTTGCCAATTCCACGAGAACTGTCTGAGCGAAAGGCTTCTTTGGGGGAAAGCTGTAACTCTGTGAGATGAAATCACGGAACACAAAGAAGTTTCTCAGAAAGCTTCTTTCTCTTTGTTATCGGAGGATATTTCCTTTGGCCCTATAGTCTTCAAAGGGATCCGAAATATCTGTTCTCAGATTCACAGATAAGGCTAGCAAAGAGATCCACGAAATACAGATGTAACTCTGTGAGATGAATTAACAGAACACTAAGCAGTTTCTCAGAAAGCTTCTTTCCAGATTTCATCTGAGGATATTTCCGTTCTCACCCTAGCCCTCTATGGGCTTCCAAATATCACTTTTCCAATTCCACGAGAAGTGTCTTAGCGAAAGGCTTCTTGAGGGGAAAGCTGTAACTCTGTGAGATGATTTCACAGAACACAAAGAAGTTTCTCAGAAAGCTTCTTTCTCTTTGTTATCGGAGGATATTTCCTTTGGCCCTATAGTCTTCAAAGGGATCCGAAATATCTGTTCTCAGATTCCACAGAAATAAGGATAGCAAAGAGATCCACGAAATACAGATGTAACTCTGTGAGATGAATCAACGGAACACTAAGCAGTTTCTCAGAAAGCTTCTTTCCAGATTTCATCTGAGGATATTTCCTTTTTCACCATAGCCTTCTATGGGCTTCCAAATATCACTTTGCCAATTCCACGAGAACTGTCTTAGCGAAAGGCTTCTTGAGGGGAAACCTGTAAATCTGTGAGATGATTTCACAGAACACAAAGAAGTTTCTCAGAAAGCTTCTTTCTCTTTGTTATCGGAGGATATTTCCTTTGGCCCTATAGTCTTCAAAGGGATCCGAAATATCTGTTCTCAGATTCCACAGAAATAAGGCTAGCAAAGAGATCCACGAAATACAGATGTAACTCTGTGAGATGAATTAACAGAACACTAAGCAGTTTTTCAGAAAGCTTCTTTACAGATTTCATCTGAGGATATTTCCTTTCTCACCCTAGACCTCTATCGGCTTCCAAATATCACTTTGCCAATTCCACAAGAACTGTCTTAGCGAAAGGCTTCTTGAGGGGAAAGCTGTAACTCTGTGAGATGATTTGACAGAACAGCAAGAAGTTTCTCAGAAAGCTTCTTTCTCTTTCTTATCGGAGGATATTTACTTTGGCCCTATAGTCTTCAAAGGGATCCGAAATATCTGTTCTCAGATTCCACAGGAATAAGGCTAGCAAAGAGATCCACGAAATACAGGTGTAACTCTGTGAGATGAATTCACAGAACACTAAGCAGTTTCTCAGAAAGCTTCTTTCCAGATTTCATCTGAGGATATTTCCTTTTTCACCATCGCCCTCTATGGGCTTCCAAATATCACTTTGCCAATTCCACAAGAACTGTCTTAGCGAAAGGCTTCCTGAGGGGAAAGCTGTAACTCTTTGAGATGCTTTCACAGGACACAAAGAAGTTTCTCAGAAAGCTTCTTTCTCTTTGTTATTGGAGGATGTTTCCTTTGGCCCTATAGTCTTCAAAGGGATCCGAAATATCTGTTCTCAGATTCCACAGAAATAAGGCTAGCAAAGAGATCCACGAAATACAGATGTAACACTGTGAGATGAATTAACAGAACACTAAGCAGTTTCTCAGAAAACTTCTTTCCAGATTTAATCTGAGGATATTTCCTTTTTCACCATAGCCCTCTATGGGCTTCCAAATATCACTTTGCCAATTCCACAAGAACTGTCTTAGCGAAAGGGTTCTTGAGGAGAAACCTGTAACTCTGTGAGATGATTTCACAGAACACAAAGAAATTTCTCAGAAAGCTTCTTTCTCTTTGTTATCGGAGGATATTTCCTTTGGCCCTTTAGACTTTAAAGGGATCCGAAATATCTGTTCTCAGATTCCACAGAAATAAGGCTAACAAAGAGATCCACGAAATATAGATGTAACTCTGTGAGATGAATTAACAGAACACTAAGCAGTTTCTCAGAAAGCTTCTTTCCAGATTTCATCTGAGTATATTTCCTTTTTCACCATAGCCCTCTATGGGCTTCCAAATATCACTTTTTCAATTCCACAAGAACTGTCTTAGCGAAAGGCTCCTTGAGGGGAAAGCTGTAACTCTGTGAGATGATTTCACCGAACACAAAGAAGTTTCTCAGAAAGCTTCTTTCTCTTTGTTATCGGAGGATATTTCCTTTGGCCCTATAGTCTTCAAAGGGATCCAAAATATCTGTTCTCAGATTCCATAGAAATAAGGCTAGCAAAGGGATCCACGAAATACAGATGTAACTCTGTGAGATGAATTAACAGAACACTAAGCAGTTTCTCAGAAAGCTTCTTTCCAGATTTAATCTGAGGATATTTCCTTTTTCACCATAGACCTCTATGGGCTTCCAAATATCACTCTGCCAATTCCACAAGAACTGTCTTAGCGAAAGGCTTCTTGAGGATAAAGCTGTAACTCTGTGAGATGATTTCACAGAACACAAAGAAGTTTCTCAGAAAGCTTCTTTCTCTCTGTTATCGGAGGATATTTCCTTTGGCCCTATAGTCTTCAAAGGGATCCGAAATATCTGTTCTCAGATTCCACAGAAATAAGGCTAGCAAAGAGATCCACGAAATACAGATGTAACTCTGTGAGATGAATTAACAGAACACTAAGCAGTTTCTCAGAAAGCTTCTTTCCAGATTTCATCTGAGGATATTTCCTTTTTCACCATAGCCCTCTATGGGCTTCCAAATATCTCTTTGCCAATTCCACAGGGAGTGTCTTCGCGAAAGGCTTCTTTAGGGGAAAGCTGTAACTCTGTGAGATGATTTCACAGTATACAAAGAAGTTTCTCAGAAAGCTTCTTTCTCTTTGTTATGGGAGGATATTTCCTTTGGCCCTATAGTCTTCAAAGGGATCCGAAATATCTGTTCTCAGATTCCACAGAAATAAGGCTAGCAAAGAGTTTCACGAAATAAAGATGTAAATCTGTGAGATGAATTAACAGAACACTAAGCAGTTTCTCAGAAAGCTTCTTTCCAGATTTCATTTGAGGATATTTCCTTTTTCACCATAGCCCTCCATGGGCTTCCAAATATCTCTTTGCCAATTCCACAAGAAGTGTCGTAGCGAAAGGCTTCTTCAGGGGAAAGCTGTAACTCTGTGAGATGATTTCACAGAACACAAAGAAGTTTCTAAGAAAGCTTCTTTCTCTTTGTTATCGGGGGATATTTCCTTTGGCCGTATAGTCTTCAAAGGGATCCGAAATATCTGTTCTCAGATTCCACAGAAATAAGGCTAACAAAGAGATCCACGAAATACAGATGTAACTCTGTGAGATGAATTAACAGAACACTAAGCAATTTCTCAGAAAGCTTCTTTCCAGATTTCATCTGAGGATATTTCCTTTTTCACCATAGCCCTCTATGGGCTTCCAAATATCACCTTGCCAATTCCACAAGAACTGTCTTAGCGAAAGGCTTCTTGAGGGGAAAGCTGTAACTCTTTGAGATGATTTCACAGAACGCAAAGAAGTTTCTCAGAAAGCTTCTTTCTCTTTGTTATCGGAGGATATTTCCTTTGGCCCTATAGACTTTAAAGGGATCCGAAATATTTGTTCTCAGAATCCACAGAAATAAGGCTAACAAAGAGATCCACGAAATATAGATGTAACACTGTGAGATGAATTAACAGAACACTAGCAGTTTCTCAGAAAGCTTCTTTCCAGATTTCATCTGAGGATATTTCCTTTTTCACCATAGCCCTCTATGGGCTTCCAAATATCACTTTGTCAATTCCACAAGAACTGTCTTAGCAAAAGGCTTCTTGAGGGGAAAGCAGTAACTCTGTGAGATGATTTCACAGAACACAAAGAAGTTTCTCAGAAAGCTTCTTTCTCTTTGTTATCGGAGGATATTTCCTTTGGCCCTATAGTCTTCAAAGGGATCCGAAATATCTGTTCTCAGATTCCATAGAAATAAGGCTAGCAAAGGGATCCATGAAATAGAGATGTAACTCTGTGAGATGAATTAACAGAACACTAAGCAGTTTCTCAGAAAGCTTCTTTCCAGATTTCATCTGAGGGTATTTCCTTTATCACCATAGACCTCTATGGGCTTCCAAATATCACTCTGCCAATTCCACAAGAACTGTCTTGGCGAAAGGCTTCTTGAGGGGAAAGCTGTAACTCTGTGAGATGATTTCACAGAACACAAAGAAGTTTCTCAGAAAGCTTCTTTCTCTTTGTTATCGGAGGATATTTCCTTTGGCCCTATAGTCTTCAAAGGGATCCGAAATATCTGTTCTCAGATTCCACAGAAATAAGGCTAGCAAAGAGATCCACGAAATACAGATGTAACTCTGTGAGATGAATTAACAGAACACTAAGCAGTTTCTCAGAAAGCTTCTTTCCAGATTTCATCTGAGGATATTTCCTTTTTCACCATAGCCCTCTATGGGCTTCCAAATATCTCTTTGCCAATTCTACAGGGAGTGTTTAGCGAAAGGCTTCTTGAGGGGAAAGCTGTAATTCTGTGAGATGATTTCACAGTATACAAAGAAGTTTCTCAGAAAGCTTCTTTCTCTTTGTTATCGGAGGATATTTCCTTTGGCCCTATAGTCTTCAAAGGGATCCGAAATATCTGTTCTCAGATTCCACAGAAATAAGGCTAGCAAAGAGATTCACGAAATAAAGATGTAACTCTGTGAGCTGAATTAACAGAACACTAAGCAGTTTCTCAGAAAGCTTCTTTCCAGATTTCATCTGAGGATATTTCCTTTTTCACCATAGCCCTCTATGGGCTTCCAAATATCTCTTTGCCAATTCCACAAGAAGTGTCGTAGCGAAAGGCTTCTTGAGGGGAAAGCTGTAACTCTGTGAGATGATTTCACAGAACACAAAGAAGTTTCTAAGAAAGCTTCTTTCTCTTTGTTATCGGAGGATATTTCCTTTGGCCGTATAGTCTTCAAAGGGATCCGAAATATCTGTTCTCAGATTCCACAGAAATAAGGCTAACAAAGAGATCCACGAAATACAGATGTAACTCTGTGAGATGAATTAACAGAACACTAAGCAATTTCTCAGAAAGCTTCTTTCCAGATTTCATCTGAGGATATTTCCTTTTTCACCATAGCCCTCTATGGGCTTCCAAATATCACCTTGCCAATTCCACAAGAACTGTCTTAGCGAAAGGCTTCTTGAGGGGAAAGCTGTAACTCTTTGAGATGATTTCACAGAACGCAAAGATGTTTCTCAGAAAGCTTCTTTCTCTTTGTTATCGGAGGATATTTCCTTTGGCCCTATAGACTTTAAAAGGATCCGAAATATCTGTTCTCAGATTCCACAGAAATAAGGCTAGCAAAGAGATCCACGAAATATAGATGTAACTCTGTGAGATGAATTACCAGAACACTAAGCAGTTTCTCAGAAGGCTTCTTTCCAGATTTCATCTGAGGATATTTCCTTTTTCACCATAGCCTTCTATTGGCTTCCAAATATCACTTTGCCAATTCCACAAGAACTGTCTTAGCGAAAGGCTTCCTGAGGGGAAAGCTGTAACTCTTTGAGATGATTTCACAGAACACAAAGAAGTTTCTCAGAAAGCTTCTTTCTCTTTGTTATCGGAGGATATTTCCTTTGGCCCTATAGTCTTCAAAGGGATCCGAAATATCTGTTCTCAGATTCCACAGAAATAAGGCTAGCAAAGAGATCCACGAAATACAGATGTAACACTGTGAGATGAATTAACAGAACACTAAGCAGTTTCTCAGAAAGCTTCTTTCCAGATTTCATCTGAGGATATTTCCTTTTTCACCATAGCCCTCTATGGGCTTCCAAATATCACTTTGCCAATTCCACAAGAACTGACTTAGCGAAAGGATTCTTGAGGGGAAACCTGTAACTGTGTGAGATGATTTCACAGAACACAAAGAAGTTTCTCAGAAAGCTTCTTTCTCTTTGTTATCGGAGGATATTTCCTTTGGCCCTATAGACTTTAAAGGGATCCGAAATATCTGTTCTCAGATTCCACAGAAATAAGGCTAACAAAGAGATCCACGAAATATAGATGTAACTCTGTGAGATGAATTAACAGAACACTAAGCAGTTTCTCAGAAAGCTTCTTTCCAGATTTCATCTGAGGATATTTCCTTTTTCACCATAGCCCTCTATGGGCTTCCAAATATCACTTTGTCAATTCCACAAGAACTGTCTTAGCGAAAGGCTTCTTGAGGGGAAAGCTGTAACTCTGTGAGATGATTTCACAGAACACAAAGAAGTTTCTCAGAAAGCTTCTTTCTCTTTGTTATCGGAGGATATTTCCTTTGGCCCTATAGTCTTCAAAGGGATCCGAAATATCTGTTCTCAGATTCCACAGAAATAAGGCTAGCAAAGAGATCCACGAAATACAGATGTAACACTGTGAGATGAATTAACAGAACACTAAGCAGTTTCTCAGAAAGCTTCTTTTCAGATTTCATCTGAGAATATTTCCTTTTTCACCATAGCCCTCTATGGGCTTCCAAATATCACTTTGCCAATTCCACAAGAACTGTCTTAGCGAAAGGCTTCTTGAGGGGAAAGCTGTAACTCTGTGAGATGATTTCAGAGAACACAAAGAAGTTTCTCAGAAAGCTTCTTTCTCTTTGTTATCGGAGGATATTTCCTTTGGCCCTATAGTCTTCAAAGGGATCCGAAATATCTGTTCTCAGATTCCACAGAAATAAGGCTAGCAAAGAGATCCACGAAATACAGATGTAACACTGTGAGATGAATTAACAGAACACTAAGCAGTTTCTCAGAAAGCTTCTTTTCAGATTTCATCTGAGAATATTTCCTTTTTCACCATAGCCCTCTATGGGCTTCCAAATATCACTTTGCCAATTCCACAAGAACTGTCTTAGCGAAAGGCTTCTTGAGGGGAAACCTGTAACTCTGTGAGATGATTTCACAGAACACAAAGAAGTTTCTCAGAAAGCTTCTTTCTCTTTGTTATCGGAGGATATTTCCTTTGGCCCTATAGACTTTAAAGGGATCCGAAATATCTGTTCTCAGATTCCACAGAAATAAGGCTAACAAAGAGATCCACGAAATATAGATGTAACTCTGTGAGATGAATTAACAGAACACTAAGCAGTTTCTCAGAAAGCTTCTTTCCAGATTTCATCTGAGGATATTTCCTTTTTCACCATAGCCCTCTATGGGCTTCCAAATATCACTTTGTCAATTCCACAAGAACTGTCTTAGCGAAAGGCTTCTCGAGGGGAAAGCTGTAACTCTGTGACATGATTTCACAGAACACAAAGAAGTTTCTCAGAAAGCTTCTTTCTCTTTGTTATCGGAGGATATTTCCTTTGGCCCTATAGTCTTCAAAGGGATCCGAAATATCTGTTCTCAGATTCCATAGAAATAAGGCTAGCAAAGGGATCCACGAAATACCCATGTAACTCTGTGAGATGAATTAACGGAACACTAAGCAGTTTCTCAGAAAGTTTCTGTCCAGATTTCATCTCTGGATATTTCCTTTCTCACCATAGACCTCTATGGGCTTCCAAATATCACTTTGCCAATTCCACAAGAACTGTCTTAGCGAAAGGCTTCTTGAGGGGAAAGCTGTAAGTCTGTGAGATGATTTCACAGAACACAAAGAAGTTTCTCAGAAAGCTTCTTTCTCTTTGTTATCTGAGGATATTTCCTTTGGGCCTATAGTCTTCAAAGGGATCCGAAATATCTGTTCTCAGATTCCACAGAAATAAGGCTAGCAAAGAGATCCACGAAATACAGATATAACTCTGTGAGATGAATTAACAGAACACTAAGCAGTTTCTCAGAAAGCTTCTTTCCAGATTTCATCTGAGGATATTTCCTTTTTCACTATACCCCTCTATGGGCTTCCAAATATCTCTTTGCCAATTCCACAAGAACTGTTTTAGCGAAAGGCTTCTTGAGGGGAAAGCTGTAACTCTGTGAGATGATTTCACAGAACACAAAGAAGTTTCTCAGAAAGCTTCTTTCTCTTTGTTATCGGAGGATATTTCCTTTGGCCCTATACTCTTCAAAGGGATCTGAAATATCTGTTCTCAGATTCCACAGAAATAAGGCTAGCAAAGAGATCCACGAAATACAGATGTAACTCTGTGAGATGAATTAACAGAACACTAAGCAGTTTCTCAGAAAGCTTCTTTCCAGATTTCATCTGAGGATATTTCCTTTTTCACCACAGCCCTCTATGGGCTTCCAAATATCTCTTTGCCAATTCTACAGGGAGTGTCTTAGCGAAAGGCTTCTTGAGGGGAAAGCTGTAATTCTGGGAGATGATTTCACAGTATACAAAGAAGTTTCTCAGAAAGCTTCTTTCTCTTTGTTATCGGAGGATATTTCCTTTGGCCCTATAGTCTTCAAAGGGATCCGAAATATCTGTTCTCAGATTCCACAGAAATAAGGCTAGCAAAGAGATTCACGAAATAAAGATGTAACTCTGTGAGATGAATTAACAGAACACTAAGCAGTTTCTCAGAAAGCTTCTTTCCAGATTTCATCTGAGGATATTTCCTTTTTCACCATAGCCCTCTATGGGCTTCCAAATATCTCTTTGCCAATTCCACAAGAAGTATCGTAGCGAAAGGCTTCTTGAGGGGAAAGCTGTAACTCTGTGAGATGATTTCACAGAACACAAAGAAGTTTCTAAGAAAGCTTCTTTCTCTTTGTTATCGGAGGATATTTCCTTTGTCCATATAGTCTTCAAAGGGATCCGAAATATCTGTTCTCAGATTCCACAGAAATAAGGCTAACAAAGAGATCCACGAAATACAGATGTAACTCTGTGAGATGAATTAACAGAACACTAAGCAATTTCTCAAAAAGCTTCTTTCCAGATTTCATCTGAGGATATTTCCTTTTTCACCATAGCCCTCTATTGGCTTCCAAATATCACCTTGCCAATTCCACAAGAACTGTCTTAGCGAAAGGCTTCTTGAGGGGAAAGCTGTAACTCTTTGAGATGATTTCACAGAACGCAAAGAAGTTTCTCAGAAAGCTTCTTTCTCTTTGTTATCGGAGGATATTTCCTTTGGCCCTATAGACTTTAAAAGGATCCGAAATATCTGTTCTCAGATTCCACAGAAATAAGGCTAGCAAAGAGATCCACGAAATATAGATGTAACTCTGTGAGATGAATTACCAGAACACTAAGCAGTTTCTCAGAAGGCTTCTTTCCAGATTTCATCTGAGGATATTTCCTTTTTCACCATAGCCTTCTATTGGCTTCCAAATATCACTTTGCCAATTCCACAAGAACTGTCTTAGCGAAAGGCTTCCTGAGGGGAAAGCTGTAACTCTTTGAGATGATTTCACAGAACACAAAGAAGTTTCTCAGAAAGCTTCTTTCTCTTTGTTATCGGAGGATATTTCCTTTGGCCCTATAGTCTTCAAAGGGATCCGAAATATCTGTTCTCAGATTCCACAGAAATAAGGCTAGCAAAGAGATCCACGAAATACAGATGTAACACTGTGAGATGAATTAACAGAACACTAAGCAGTTTCTCAGAAAGCTTCTTTCCAGATTTAATCTGAGGATATTTCCTTTTTCACCATAGCCCTCTATGGGCTTCCAAATATCACTTTGCCAATTCCACAAGAACTGTCTTAGCGAAAGGATTCTTGAGGGGAAACCTGTAACTGTGTGAGATGATTTCACAGAACACAAAGAAGTTTCTCAGAAAGCTTCTTTCTCTTTGTTATCGGAGGATATTTCCTTTGGCCCTATAGACTTTAAAGGGATCCGAAATATCTGTTCTCACATTCCACAGAAATAAGGCTAACAAAGAGATCCACGAAATATAGATGTAACTCTGTGAGATGAATTAACAGAATACTAAGCAGTTTCTCAGAAAGCCTCTTTCCAGATTTCATCTGAGGATATTTCCTTTTTCACCATAGCCCTCTATGGGCTTCCAAATATCACTTTGTCAATTCCACAAGAACTGTCTTAGCGAAAGGCTTCTTGAGGGGAAACCTGTAACTCTGTGAGATGATTTCACAGAACACAAAGAAGTTTCTCAGAAAGCTTCTTTCTCTATGTTATCGGAGGATATTTCCTTTGGCCCTATAGTCTTCAAAGGGATCCGAAATATCTGTTCTCAGATTCCACAGAAATAAGGCTAGGAAAGAGATCCACGAAATACAGATGTAACACTGTGAGATGAATTAACAGAACACTAAGCAGTTTCTCAGAAAGCTTCTTTTCAGATTTCATCTGAGAATATTTCCTTTTTCACCGTAGCCCTCTATGGGCTTCCAAATATCACTTTGCCAATTCCACAAGAACTGTCTTAGCGAAAGACTTCTTGAGGGGAAACCTGTAACTCTGTGAGATGATTTCACAGAACACAAAGAAGTTTCTCAGAAAGCTTCTTTCTCTTTGTTATCGGAGGATATTTCCTTTGGCTCTATAGACTTTAAAGGGATCCGAAATATCTGTTCTCAGATTCCACAGAAATAAGGCTAGCAAAGAGATCCACGAAATATAGATGTAACTCTGTGAGATGAATTAACAGAACACTAAGCAGTTTCTCAGAAAGCTTCTTTCCAGATTTCATCTGAGGATATTTCCTTTTTCACCATAGCCCTCTATGGGCTTCCAAATATCACTTTGTCAATTCCACAGGAACTGTCTTAGCGAAAGGCTTCTCGAGGGGAAAGCTGTAACTCTGTGACATGATTTCACAGAACACAAAGAAGTTTCTCAGAAACCTTCTTTCTCTTTGTTATCGGAGGATATTTCCTTTGGCCCTATAGTCTTCAAAGGGATCCGAAATATCTGTTCTCAGATTCCATAGAAATAAGGCTAGCAAAGAGATCCACGAAATACAGATATAACTCTGTGAGATGAATTAACAGAACACTAAGCAGTTTCTCAGAAAGCTTCTTTCCAGATTTCATCTGAGGATATTTCCTTTTTCACCATACCCCTCTATGGGCTTCCAAATATCTCTTTGCCAATTCCACAAGAACTGTTTTAGCGAAAGGCTTCTTGAGGGGAAAGCTGTAACTCTGTGAGATGATTTCACAGAACACAAAGAAGTTTCTCAGAAAGCTTCTTTCTCTTTGTTATCTGAGGATATTTCCTTTGGCCCTATAGTCTTCAAAGGGATCCGAAATATCTGTTCTCAGATTCCACAGAAAAAAGGCTAGCTAAGAGATCCAGGAAATACAGATGTAACTCTGTGAGATGAATTAACAGAACACTAAGCAGTTTCTCAGAAAGCTTCTTTCCAGATTTCATCTGAGGATATTTCCTTTTTCACCATAGCCCTCTATGGGCTTCGAAATATCACTTTGCCAATTCCACAAGAACTGTCTTAGCGAAAGGCTTCTTGAGGGGAAAGCTGTAACTCTGTGAGATGATTTCACAGAACACAAAGAAGTTTCTCAGAAAGCTTCTTTCTCTTTGTTATCTGAGGATATTTCCTTTGGCCCTATATTCTTCAAAGGGATCCGAAATATCTGTTCTCAGATTCCACAGAAATAAGGCTAGCAAGGAGATCCACGAAATACAATTGTAACTCTGTGAGATGAATTAACAGAACACTAAGCAGTTTCTCAGAAAGCTTCTTTCCAGATTTCATCTGAGGATATTTCCTTTTTCACCATAGCCCTCTATGGGCTTCCAAATATCTCTTTGCCAATTCCACAAGAACTGTCTTAGCGAAAGGCTTCTTGAGGGGAAAGCTGTAACTCTGTGAGATGATTTCACAGAACACGAAGAAGTTTCTCAGAAAGCTTCTTTCTCTTGGTTATCGGAGGATATTTCCTTTGGCCCTATAGTCTTCAAGGGGATCCGAAATATCTGTTCTCAGATATCAAAGAAATAAGGCTAGCAAAGAGATCCACGAAATACAGATGTAACTCTGTGAGATGAATTAACAGAACTGTCTTAGCGAAAGGCTTCTTGAGGGGAAAGCTGTAACTTTGTGAGATGATTTCAAAGAACACAAAGAAGTTTCTCAGAAAGCTTCTTTCTCTTTGTTAGCGGAGGATATTTCCTTTGGCCCTATAGTCTTCAAAGGGATCCGAAATATCTGTTCTCAGATTCCACAGAAATAAGGCTAGCAAAGAGATCCACGAAATAAAGGTGTAACTCTGTGAGATGAATTAACAGAACATTAAGCAGTTTCTCAGGAAGCTTCTTTCCAGATTTCATCTGAGGATATTTCCTTTTTCACCGTTGCCCTCTATGGGCTTCCAAATATCTCTTTGCCAATTCCACAGGGAGTGTCTTAGCGAAAGGCTTCTTGAGGGGAAAGCTGTAACTCTGTGAGATGATTTCACAGTATACCAAGAAGTTTCTCAGAAAACTTCTTTCTCTTTGTTAACGGAGGATATTTCCTTTGGCCCTGTAGTCTTCAAAGGGATCCGAAATATCTGTTCTCAGATACCACAGAAATAAGGCTAGCAAAGAGATCCACGAAATACAGGTGTAACTCTGTGAGATGAATTAACAGAACACTAATCAGTTTCTCAGAAAGCTTCTTTCCAGATTTCATCTAAGTATAGTTCCTTTTTCTCCATAGCCCTCTAGGGGCTTTCAAATATCACTTTGCCAATTCCACAAGAACTGTCTTAGCGAAAGGCTTCTTGAGGGGCACGATGTAACTCTGTGAGATGATTTTACAGAACACAAAGAAGTTTCTCAGAAAGCTTCTTTCTCTTTGTTATCGGAGGATATTTCCTTTGGCCCTACAGTCTTCAAAGGGATCCGAAATATCTGTTCTCAGATTCCACAGAAATAAGGCTAGCAAAGAGATCCACGAAATACAGATGTAACTCTGCGAGATGAATTAACAGAACACTAACCAGTTTCCCAGAAAGGTTCTTTCCAGATTTCATCTGAGGAAATTTCCTTTTTCACCATAGCCCTCTATGGGCTTCCAAATATCACTTTGCCAATTCCACAAGAACTGTCTTAGCGAAAGGCTTCTTGAGGGGAAACCTGTAACTCTGTGAGATGATTTCACAGAACACAAAGAAGTTTCTCAGAAAGCTTCTTCCTCTTTGTTATCGGAGGATATTTCCTTTGGCCCTATAGACTTTAAAGGGACCCGAAATATCTGTTCTCAGAATCCACAGAAATAAGGCTAGCAAAGAGATCCACGAAATATAGACGTAACTCTGTGAGATGAATTAACAGAACACTAAGCAGTTTCTCAGAATGCTTCTTTACAGATTTCATCTGAGGATAGTTCCTTTTTCAACGTATCCCTCTAGGGGCTTCCAAATATCACTTTGCCAATTCCACAAGAACTGTCTTAGCGAAAGGCTTCTTGAGGGGAAAACTGTAACTCTGTGAGATGATTTCACAGAACACAAAGAAGTTTCTCAGAAAGCTTCTTTCTCTTTGTTATCGGAGGATATTTCCTTTGGCCCTATAGTCTTCAAAGGGTTCCGAAATATCTGTTCTCATATTCCACAGAAATAAGGCAAGCAAAGAGATCCACGAAATACAGATGTAACTCTGTGAGATGAATTAACAGAACATTAAGCAGTTTCTCAGAAAGCTTCTTTCCAGATTTCATCTGAGGATATTTCCTTTTTCACCATAGCCCTCTACGGGCTTCGAAATATCTCTTTGCCAATTCCACGAGAAGTGTCTTTGCGAAAGGCTTCTTGAGGGGAAAGCTGTAACTCTGTGAGATGATTTCACAGAACACAAAGAAGTTTCTCAGAAAGCTTCTTTCTCTTTGTTATCGGAGGATATTTCCTTTGGCCCTATACACTTTAAACGGATCCGAAATATCTGTTCTCAGATTCCACAGAAATAAGGCTAGCATAGAGATCCACGAAATATAGACGTAACTCTGTGAGATGAATTAACAGAACACTAGCAATTTCTCAGAAAGCTTCTTTCCAGATTTCTTCTGAGGATATTTCCTTTTACACCATAGCCCTCTATGGGCTTCGAAATATCACTTTGCCAATTCCACAAGAACTGTCTTAGCGAAAGGCTTCTTGAGGGGAAAACTGTAGCTCTGTGAGATGATTTCACAGAACACAAAGAAGTTTCTCAGAAAGCTTCTTTCTCTTTGTTATCGGAGGATATTTCCTTTGGCCCTATAGTCTTCAAAGGGTTCCGAAATATCTGTTCTCAGATTCCACAGAAATAAGGCTAGCAAAGAGATCCACGAAATACAGATGTAACTCTGTGAGATGAATTAACAGAACACTAAGCAGTTTCTCAGAAAGCTTCTGTCCAGATTTCATCTCTGGATATTTCCTTTCTCACCATAGACCTCTATGGGCTTCCAAATATCACTTTGCCAATTCCACAAGAACTGTCTTAGCGAAAGGCTTCTTGAGGGGAAAGCTGTAAGTCTGTGAGATGATTTCACAGAACACAAAGAAGTTTCTCAGAAAGCTTCTTTCTCTTTGTTATCTGAGGATATTTCCTTTGGGCCTATATTCTTCAAAGGGATCCGAAATATCTGTTCTCAGATTCCACAGAAATAAGGCTAGCAAAGAGATCCACGAAATACAGATATAACTCTGTGAGATGAATTAACAGAACACTAAGCAGTTTCTCAGAAAGCTTCTTTCCAGATTTCATCTGAGGATATTTCCTTTATCACCATACCCCTCTATGGGCTTCCAAATATCTCTTTGCCAATTCCACAAGAACTGTTTTAGCGAAAGGCTTCTTGAGGGGAAAGCTGTAACTCTGTGAGATGATTTCACAGAACACAAAGAAGTTTCTCAGAAAGCTTCTTCCTCTTTGTTATCGGAGGATATTTCCTTTGGCCCTATAGTCTTCAAAGGGATCCGAAATATCTGTTCTCAGATTCCACAGAAATAAGGCTAGCAAAGAGATCCACGAAATACAGATGTAACTCTGTGAGATGAATTAACAGGACACTAAGCAGTTTCTCAGAAAGCTTCTTTCCATATTTCATCTGAGGATATTTCCTTTTTCACCATAGCCCTCTATGGGCTTCCAAATATCACTTTGCCAATTCCACAAGAACTGTCTTAGCGAAAGGCTTCTTGAGGGGAAAGCTGTAACTCTGTGAGATGATTTCACAGAACACAAAGAAGTTTCTCAGAAAGCTTCTTTCTCTCTGTTATCGGAGGATATTTCCTTTGGGCCTATAGTCTTCAAAGGGATCCGAAATATCTGTTCTCAGATTCCACAGAAATAAAGCTAGCAAAGAGATCCACGAAATACAGATGTAACTCTGTGAGATGAATTAACAGAACACTAAGCAGTTTCTCAGAAAGCTTCTTTCCAGATTTCATCTGAGGATATTTCCTTTTTCACCATAGCCCTCTATGGGCTTCCAAATATCTCTTTGCCAATTCTACAGGGAGTGTCTTAGCGAAAGGCTTCTTGAGGGGAAAGCTGTAATTCTGTGAGATGATTTCACAGTATACAAAGAACTTTCTCAGAAAGCTTCTTTCTCTTTGTTATCGGAGGATATTTCCTTTGGCCCTATAGTCTTCAAAGGGATCCGAAATATCTGTTCTCAGATTCCACAGAAATAAGGCTAGCAAAGAGATTCACGAAATAAAGATGTAACTCTGTGAGATGAATTAACAGAACACTAAGCAGTTTCTCAGAAAGCTTCTTTCCAGATTTCATCTGAGGATATTTCCTTTTTCACCATAGCCCTCTATGGGCTTCCAAATATCTCTTTGCCAATTCCACAAGAAGTGTCGTAGCGAAAGGCTTCTTGAGGGGAAAACTGTAACTCTGTGAGATGATTTCACAGAACACAAAGAAGTTTCTAAGAAAGCTTCTTTCTCTTTGTTATCGGAGGATATTTCCTTTGGCCGTATAGTCTTCAAAGGGATCCGAAATATCTGTTCTCAGATTCCACAGAAATAAGGCTAACAAAGAGATCCACGAAATACAGATGTAACTCTGTGAAATGAATTAACAGAACACTAAGCAATTTCTCAGAAAGCTTCTTTCCAGATTTCATCTGAGGATATTTCCTTTTTCACCATAGCCCTCTATGGGCTTCCAAATATCACCTTGCCAATTCCACAAGAACTGTCTTAGCGAAAGGCTTCTTGAGGGGAAAGCTGTAACTCTTTGAGATGATTTCACAGAACGCAAAGAAGTTTCTCAGAAAGCTTCTTTCTCTTTGTTATCGGAGGATATTTCCTTTGGCCCTATAGACTTTAAAAGGATCCGAAATATCTGTTCTCAGATTCCACAGAAATAAGGCTAGCAAAGAGATCCACGAAATATAGATGTAACTCTGTGAGATGAATTACCAGAACACTAAGCAGTTTCTCAGAAGGCTTCTTTCCAGATTTCATCTGAGGATATTTCCTTTTTCACCATAGCCTTCTATTGGCTTCCAAATATCACTTTGCCAATTCCACAAGAACTGTCTTAGCGAAAGGCTTCCTGAGGGGAAAGCTGTAACTCTTTGAGATGATTTCACAGAACACAAAGAAGTTTCTCAGAAAGCTTCTTTCTCTTTGTTATCGGAGGATATTTCCTTTGGCCCTATAGTCTTCAAAGGGATCCGAAATATCTGTTCTCAGATTCCACAGAAATAAGGCTAGCAAAGAGATCCACGAAATACAGATATAACACAGTGAGATGAATTAACAGAACACTAAGCAGTTTCTCAGAAAGCTTCTTTCCAGATTTAATCTGAGGATATTTCCTTTTTCACCATAGCCCTCTATGGGCTTCCAAATATCACTTTGCCAATTCCACAAGAACTGTCTTAGCGAAAGGATTCTTGAGGGGAAACCTGTAACTGTGTGAGATGATTTCACAGAACACAAAGAAGTTTCTCAGAAAGTTTCTTTCTCTTTGTTATCGGAGGATATTTCCTTTGGCCCTATAGACTTTAAAGGGATCCGAAATATCTGTTCTCAGATTCCACAGAAATAAGGCTAACAAAGAGATCCACGAAATATAGATGTAACTCTGTGAGATTAATTAACAGAACACTAAGCAGTTTCTCAGAAAGCTTCTTTCCAGATTTCATCTGAGGATATTTCCTTTTTCACCATAGCCCTCTATGGGCTTCCAAATATCACTTTGTCAATTCCACAAGAACTGTCTTAGCGAAAGGCTTCTTGAGGGAAAAGCTGTAACTCTGTGAGATGATTTCACAGAACACAAAGAAGTTTCTCAGAAAGCTTCTTTCTCCTTGTTATCGGAGGATATTTCCTTTGGCCCTATAGTCTTCAAAGGGATCCGAAATATCTGTTCTCAGATTCCACAGAAATAAGGCTAGCAAAGAGATCCACGAAATACAGATGTAACACTGTGAGATGAATTAACAGAACACTAAGCAGTTTCTCAGAAAGCTTCTTTTCAGATTTCATCTGAGAATATTTCCTTTTTCACCATAGCCCTCTATGGGCTTCCAAATATCACTTTGCCAATTCCACAAGAACTGTCTTAGCGAAAGGCTTCTTGAGGGGAAACCTGTAACTCTGTGAGATGATTTCACAGAACACAAAGAAGTTTCTCAGAAAGCTTCTTTCTCTTTGTTATCGGAGGATATTTCCTTTGGCCCTATAGACTTTAAAGGGATCCGAAATATCTGTTCTCAGATTCCACAGAAATAAGGCTAACAAAGAGGTCCACGAAATATAGATGTAACTCTGTGAGATGAATTAACAGAACACTAAGCAGTTTCTCAGAAAGCTTCTTTCCAGATTTCATCTGAGGATATTTCCTTTTTCACCATAGCCCTCTATGGGCTTCCAAATATCACTTTGTCAATTCCACAAGAACTGTCTTAGCGAAAGGCTTCTCGAGGGGAAAGCTGTAACTCTGTGACATGATTTCACAGAACACAAAGAAGTTTCTCAGAAAGCTTCTTTCTCTTTGTTATCTGAGGATATTTCCTTTGGCCCTGTAGTCTTCAAAGGGATCCGAAATATCTGTTCTCAGATTCCATAGAAATAAGGCTAGCAAAGGGATCCACGAAATACAGATGTAACTCTGTGAGATGAATTAACGGAACACTAAGCAGTTTCTCAGAAAGCTTCTGTCCAGATTTCATCTCTGGATATTTCCTTTCTCACCGTAGACCTCTATGGGCTTCCAAATATCACTTTGCCAATTCCACAAGAACTGTCTTAGCGAAAGGCTTCTTGAGGGGAAAGCTGTAAGTCTGTGAGATGATTTCACAGAACACAAAGAAGTTTCTCAGAAAGCTTCTTTCTCTTTGTTATCTGAGGATATTTCCTTTGGGCCTATAGTCTTCAAAGGGATCCGAAATATCTGTTCTCAGATTCCACAGAAATAAGGCTAGCAAAGAGATCCACGAAATACAGATGTAACTCTGTGAGATGAATTAACAGAACACTAAGCAGTTTCTCAGAAAGCTTCTTTCCAGATTTCATCTGAGGATATTTCCTTTTTCACCATAGCCCTCTATGGGCTTCGAAATAATACTTTGCCAATTCCACAAGAACTGTCTTAGCGAAAGGCTTCTTGAGGGGAAAGCTGTAACTCGGTGAGATGATTTCACAGAACACAAAGAAGTTTCTCAGAAAGCTTCTTTCTCTTTGTTATCTGAGGATATTTCCTTTGGCCCTATATTCTTCAAAGGGATCCGAAATATCTGTTCTCAGATTCCACAGAAATAAGGCTAGCAAGGAGATCCACGAAATACAATTGTAACTCTGTGAGATGAATTAACAGAACACTAAGCAGTTTCTCAGAAAGCTTCTTTCCAGATTTCATCTGAGGATATTTCCTTTTTCACCATAGCCCTTTATGGGCTTCCAAATATCTCTTTGCCAATTCCACAAGAACTGTCTTAGCGAAAGGCTTCTTGAGGGGAGAGCTGTAAATCTTTGAGATGATTTCACAGAACACGAAGAAGTTTCTCAGAAAGCTTCTTTCTCTTGGTTATCGGAGGATATTTCCTTTGGCCCTATAGTCTTCAAGGGGATCCGAAATATCTGTTCTCAGATATCAAAGAAATAAGGCTAGCAAAGAGATCCACGAAATACAGATGTAACTCTGTGAGATGAATTAACAGAACTGTCTTAGCGAAAGGCTTCTTGAGGGGAAAGCTGTAACTTTGTGAGATGATTTCACAGAACACAAAGAAGTTTCTCAGAAAGCTTCTTTCTCTTTGTTAGCGGAGGATATTTCCTTTGGCCCTATAGTCTTCAAAGGGATCCGAAATATCTGTTCTCAGATTCCACAGAAATAAGGATAGCAAAGAGATCCACGAAATAAAGGTGTAACTCTGTGAGATGAATTAACAGAACATTAAGCAGTTTCTCAGAAAGCTTCTTTCCAGATTTCATCTGAGGATATTTCCTTTTTCACCGTTGCCCTCTATGGGCTTCCAAATATCTCTTTGCCAATTCCACAGGGAGTGTCTTAGCGAAAGGCTTCTTGAGGGGAAAGCTGTAACTCTGTGAGATGATTTCACAGTATACCAAGAAGTTTCTCAGAAAACGTCTTTCTCTTTGTTAATGGAGGATATTTCCTTTGGCCCTGTAGTCTTCACAGGGATCAGAAATATCTGTTCTCAGATACCACAGAAATAAGGCTAGCAAAGAGATACACGAAATACAGATGTAACTCTGTGAGATGAATTAACAGAACACTAAGCAGTTTCTCAGAAAGCTTCTTTCCAGATTTCATCTGAGTATATTTCCTTTTTCACCATAGCCTTCTATGGGCTTCCAAATATCACTTTGCCAATTCCACAAGAACTGTCTTAGCGAAAGGCTTCCTGAGGGGAAAGCTGTAACTCTTTGAGATGGTTTCACAGAACACAAAGAAGTTTCTCAGAAAGCTTCTTTCTCTTTGTTATCGGAGGATATTTCCTTGGGCCCTATAGTCTTCAAAGGGATCCGAAATATCTGTTCTCAGATTCCACAGAAATAAGGCTAGCAAAGAGATCCACGAAATACAGATGTAACTCTGTGAGATGAATTAACAGAACACTAAGCAGTTTCTCAGAAAGCTTCATTCCAGATTTCATCTGAGGATATTTCCTTTTTCACCGTAGCCCTCTATGGGCTTCCAAATATCACTTTGCCAATTCCACAAGAACTGTCTTAGCGAAAGGCTTCTTGAGGGGAAAGCTGTAACTCTGTGAGATGATTTCACAGAACACAAAGAAGTTTCTCAGAAAGCTTCTTTCTCTCTGTTATCGGAGGATATTTCCTTTGGCCCTATAGTCTTCAAAGGGTTCCGAAATATCTGTTCTCAGATTCCACAGAAATAAGGCTAGCAAAGAGATCCACGAAATATAGATGTAATTCTGTGAGATGAATTAACAGAACACTAAGCAGTTTCTCAGAAAGCTTCTTTCCAGATTTCATCTGAGGATATTTCCTTTTTCACCATAGCCCTCTATGGCCTTCCAAATATCACTTTGCCAATTCCACAAGAACTGTCTTAGCGAATTGCTTCTGGAGGGGAAAGCTGTAACTCTGTGAGATGATTTCACAGAACACAAAGAAGTTTCTCAGAAAGCTTCTTTCTCTTTGTTATCGGAGGATATTTCCTTTGGCCCTATAATCTTCAAAGGGATGCGAAATATCTGTTCTCAGATTCCACAGAAATAAGGCTAGCAAGGAGATCCACGAAATACAGATGTAACTCTGTGAGATGAATTAACAGAACACTAGCAATTTCTCAGAAAGATTCTTTCCAGATTTCTTCTGAGGATATTTCCTTTTTCACCATTGCCCTCTATGGGCTTCCAAATATCACTTTGCCAATTCCACAAGAACTGTCTTAGCGAAAGGCTTCTTGAGGGGAAAGCTGTAACTCTGTGTGTTGATTTCACAGAACACAAAGAAGATTCTCAGAAAGCTTCTTTCTCTTTGTTATCGGAGGATATTTCCTTTGGCCCTATAGTCTTCAAAGGGATCCGAAATATCTGTTCTCAGATTCCACAGAAATAAGGCTAGCAAAGAGATCCACGAAATACAGATGTAACTCTGTGAGATGAATTAACAGAACACTAAGCAGTTTCTCATAAAGCTTCTTTCCAGATTTCATCTGAGGATATTTCCTTTTTCACCGTAGCCCAATAAGGGCTTCCAAATATCTCTTTGCCAATTCCACAAGAACTGTCTTAGCGAAAGGCTTCTTGAGGGGAAAGCTGTAACTCTGTGAGATGATTTCACAGAACACAAAGAAGTTTCTCAGAAAGCTTCTTTCTCTTTGTTATCGGAGGATATTTCCTTAAGCCCTATAGTCTTCAAAGAGATCCGAAATATCTGTTCTCAGATTCCACAGAAATAAGGCTAGCAAAGAGATCCACGAAATACAGATGTAACTCTGTGAGATGAATTAACAGAACACTAAGCAGTTTCTCCGAAAGCTTCTTTCCAGATTTCATCTGAGGATATTTCCTTTTTCACCATAGCCCTCTATGGGCTTCCAAATATCACTTTGCCAATTCCACAAGAACTGTCTTAGCGAAAGGATTCTTGAGGGGAAAGCTGTAACTCTGTGAGATGATTTCACAGAACACAAAGAAGTTTCTCAGAAAGCTTCTTTCTCTCTGTTATCGGAGGATATTTCCTTTGGCCCTATAGTCTTCAAAGGGATCCGAAGTATCTGTTCTCAGATTCCACAGAAATAAAGCTAGCAAAGAGATCCACGAAATACAGATGTAACTCTGTGAGATGAATTAACAGAACACTAAGCAGTTTCTCAGAAAGCTTCTTTCCAGATTTCATCTGAGGATATTTCCTTTTTCACCATAGCCCTCTATGGGCTTCCAAATATCTCTTTGCCAATTCTACAGGGAGTGTCTTAGCGAAAGGCTTCTTGAGGGGAAAGCTGTAATTCTGTGAGATGATTTCACAGTATACAAAGAAGTTTCTCAGAAAGCTTCTTTCTCTTTGTTATCGGAGGATATTTCCTTTGGCCCTATAGTCTTCAAAGGGATCCGAAATATCTGTTCTCAGATTCCACAGAAATAAGGCTAGCAAAGAGATTCATGAAATAAAGATGTAACTCTGTGAGATGAATTAACAGAACACTAAGCAGTTTCTCAGAAAGCTTCTTTCCAGATTTCATCTGAGGATATTTCCTTTTTCACCATAGCCCTCTATGGGCTTCCAAATATCTCTTTGCCAATTCCACAAGAAGTGTCGTAGCGAAAGGCTTCTTGAGGGGAAAGCTGTAACTCTGTGAGACGATTTCACAGAACACAAAGAAGTTTCTAAGAAAGCTTCTTTCTCTTTGTTATCGGAGGATATTTCCTTTGGCCGTATAGTCTTCAAAGGGATCCGAAATATCTGTTCTCAGATTCCACAGAAATAAGGCTAACAAAGAGATCCACGAAATACAGATGTAACTCTGTGAGATGAATTAACAGAACACTAAGCAATTTCTCAGAAAGCTTCTTTTCAGATTTCATCTGAGGATATTTCCTTTTTCACCATAGCCATCTATGGGCTTCCAAATATCACCTTGCCAATTCCACAGAACTGTCTTAGCGAAAGGCTTCTTGAGGGGAAAGCTGTAACTCTTTGAGATGATTTCACAGAACACAAAGAAGTTTCTCAGAAAGCTTCTTTCTCTTTGTTATCGGAGGATATTTCCTTTGGCCCTATAGTCTTCAAAGGGATCCGAAATATCTGTTCTCAGATTCCACAGAAATTAGGCTAGCAAAGAGATCCACGAAATACAGATGTAACACTGTGAGATGAATTAACAGAACACTAAGCAGTTTCTCAGAAAGCTTCTTTCCAGATTTAATCTGAGGATATTTCCTTTTTCACCATAGCCCTCTATGAGCTTCCAAATATCACTTTGCCAATTCAACAAGAACTGTCTTAGCGAAAGGATTCTTGAGGGGAAACCTGTAACTGTGTGAGATGATTTCACAGAACACAAAGAAGTTTCTCAGAAAGCTTCTTTCTCTTTGTTATCGGAGGATATTTCCTTTGGCCCTATAGACTTTAAAGGGATCCGAAATATCTGTTCTCAGATTCCACAGAAATAAGGCTAACAAAGAGATCCACGAAATATAGATGTAACTCTGTGAGATTAATTAACAGAACACTAAGCAGTTTCTCAGAAAGCTTCTTTCCAGATTTCATCTGAGGATATTTCCTTTTTCACCATAGCCCTCTATGGGCTTCCAAATATCACTTTGTCAATTCCACAAGAACTGTCTTAGCGAAAGGCTTCTTGAGGGGAAAGCTGTAACTCTGTGAGATGATTTCACAGAACACAAAGAAGTTTCTCAGAAAGCTTCTTTCTCTTTGTTATCGGAGGATATTTCCTTTGGCCCTATAGTCTTCAAAGGGATCCGAAATATCTGTTCTCAGATTCCACAGAAATAAGGCTAGCAAAGAGATCCACGAAATACAGATGTAACACTGTGAGATGAATTAACAGAACACTAAGCAGTTTCTCAGAAAGCTTCTTTTCAGATTTCATCTGAGAATATTTCCTTTTTCACCATAGCCCTCTATGGGCTTCCAAATATCGCTTTGCCAATTCCACAAGAACTGTCTTAGTGAAAGGCTTCTTGAGGGGAAACCTGTAACTCTGTGAGATGATTTCACAGAACACAAAGAAGTTTCTCAGAAAGCTTCTTTCTCTTTGTTATCGGAGGATATTTCCTTTGGCCCTATAGACTTTAAAGGGATCCGAAATATCTGTTCTCAGATTCCACAGAAATAAGGCTAACATAGAGATCCACGAAATATAGATGTAACTCTGTGAGATGAATTAACAGAACACTAAGCAGTTTCTCAGAAAGCTTCTTTCCAGATTTCATCTGAGGATATTTCCTTTTTCACCATAGCCCTCTATGGGCTTCCAAATATCACTTTGTCAATTCCACAAGAACTGTCTTAGCGAAAGGCTTCTCGAGGGGAAAGCTGTAACTCTGTGAGATGATTTCACAGAACACAAAGAAGTTTCTCAGAAAGCTTCTTTCTCTTTGTTATCGGAGGATATTTCCTTTGGCCCTATAGTCTTCAAAGGGATTCGAAATATCTGTTCTCAGATTCCATAGAAATAAGGCTAGCAAAGGGATCCACGAAATACAGATGTAACTCTGTGAGATGAATTAACGGAACA
Source organism: Macaca nemestrina (assembly GCF_043159975.1). NCBI lineage: Eukaryota > Metazoa > Chordata > Mammalia > Primates > Cercopithecidae > Macaca > Macaca nemestrina. The sequence goes on along the minus strand of NC_092129.1, from coordinate 58,673,881 downwards.
CTAAGCAGTTTCTCAGAAAGCTTCTGTCCAGATTTCATCTCTGGATATTTCCTTTCTCACCATAGACCTCTATGGGCTTCCAAATATCACTTTGCCAATTCCACAAGAACTGTCTTAGCGAAAGGCTTCTTGAGGGGAAAGCTGTAAGTCTGTGAGATGATTTCACAGAACACAAAGAAGTTTCTCAGAAAGCTTCTTTCTCTTTGTTATCTGAGGATATTTCCTTTGGGCCTATATTCTTCAAAGGGATCCGAAATATCTGTTCTCAGATTCCACAGAAATAAGGCTAGCAAAGAGATCCACGAAATACAGATATAACTCTGTGAGATGAATTAACAGAACACTAAGCAGTTTCTCAGAAAGCTTCTTTCCAGATTTCATCTGAGGATATTTCCTTTATCACCATACCCCTCTATGGGCTTCCAAATATCTCTTTGCCAATTCCACAAGAACTGTTTTAGCGAAAGGCTTCTTGAGGGGAAAGCTGTAACTCTGTGAGATGATTTCACAGAACACAAAGAAGTTTCTCAGAAAGCTTCTTTCTCTTTGTTATCGGAGGATATTTCCTTTGGCCCTATATTCTTCAAAGGGATCCGAAATATCTGTTCTCAGATTCCACAGAAATAAGGCTAGCAAAGAGATCCACGAAATACAGATGTAACTCTGTGAGATGAATTAACAGAACACTAAGCAGTTTCTCAGAAAGCTTCTTTCCAGATTTCATCTGAGGATATTTCCTTTTTCACCATAGCCCTCTATGGGCTTCCAAATATCACTTTGCCAATTCCACAAGAACTGTCTTAGCGAAAGGCTTCTTGAGGGGAAAGCTGTAACTCGGTGAGATGATATCACAGAACACAAAGAAGTTTCTCAGAAAGCTTCTTTCTCTCTGTTATCGGAGGATATTTCCTTTGGGCCTATAGTCTTCAAAGGGATCCGAAATATCTGTTCTCAGATTCCACAGAAATAAAGCTAGCAAAGAGATCCACGAAATACAGATGTAACTCTGTGAGATGAATTAACAGAACACTAAGCAGTTTCTCAGAAAGCTTCTTTCCAGATTTCATCTGAGGATATTTCCTTTTTCACCATAGCCCTCTATGGGCTTCCAAATATCTCTTTGCCAATTCTACAGGGAGTGTCTTAGCGAAAGGCTTCTTGAGGGGAAAGCTGTAATTCTGTGAGATGATTTCACAGTATACAAAGAAGTTTCTCAGAAAGCTTCTTTCTCTTTGTTATCGGAGGATATTTCCTTTGGCCCTATAGTCTTCAAAGGGATCCGAAATATCTGTTCTCAGATTCCACAGAAATAAGGCTAGCAAAGAGATTCACGAAATAAAGATGTAACTCTGTGAGATGAATTAACAGAACACTAAGCAGTTTCTCAGAAAGATTCTTTCCAGATTTCATCTGAGGATATTTCCTTTTTCACCATAGCCCTCTATGGGCTTCCAAATATCTCTTTGCCAATTCCACAAGAAGAGTCGTAGCGAAAGGCTTCTTGAGGGGAAAGCTGTAACTCTGTGAGATGATTTCACCGAACACAAAGAAGTTTCTCAGAAAGCTTCTTTCTCTTTGTTATCGGAGGATATTTCCTTTGGCCGTATAGTCTTCAAAGGGATCCGAAATATCTGTTCTCAGATTCCACAGAAATAAGGCTAACAAAGAGATCCACGAAATACAGATGTAACTCTGTGAAATGAATTAACAGAACACTAAGCAATTTCTCAGAAAGCTTCTTTCCAGGTTTCATCTGAGGATATTTCCTTTTTCACCATAGCCCTCTATGGGCTTCCAAATATCACCTTGCCAATTCCACAAGAACTGTCTTAGCGAAAGGCTTCTTGAGGGGAAAGCTGTAACTCTTTGAGATGATTTCACAGAACGCAAAGAAGTTTCTCAGAAAGCTTCTTTCTCTTTGTTATCGGAGGATATTTCCTTTGGCCCTATAGACTTTAAAAGGATCCGAAATATCTGTTCTCAGATTCCACAGAAATAAGGCTAGCAAAGAGATCCACGAAATATAGATGTAACTCTGTGAGATGAATTACCAGAACACTAAGCAGTTTCTCAGAAAGCTTCTTTCCAGATTTCATCTGAGGATATTTCCTTTTTCACCATAGCCTTCTAATGGCTTCGAAATATCACTTTGCCAATTCCACAAGAACTGTCTTAGCGAAAGGCTTCCTGAGGGGAAAGCTGTAACTCTTTGAGATGATTTCACAGAACACAAAGAAGTTTCTCAGAAAGCTTCTTTCTCTTTGTTATCGGAGGATATTTCCTTTGGCCCTATAGTCTTCAAAGGGATCCGAAATATCTGTTCTCAGATTCCACAGAAATAAGGCTAGCAAAGAGATCCACGAAATACAGATATAACACTGTGAGATGAATTAACAGAACACTAAGCAGTTTCTCAGAAAGCTTCTTTCCAGATTTAATCTGAGGATATTTCCTTTTTCACCATAGCCCTCTATGGGCTTCCAAATATCACTTTGCCAATTCCACAAGAACTGTCTTAGAGAAAGGATTCTTGAGGGGAAAGCTGTAACTCTGTGAGATGATTTCACAGAACACAAAGAAGTTTCTCAGAAAGCTTCTTTCTCTTTGTTATCGGAGGATATTTCCTTTGGCCCTATAGACTTTAAAGGGATCCGAAATATCTGTTCTCAGATTCCACAGAAATAAGGCTAACAAAGAGATCCACGAAATATAGATGTAACTCTGTGAGATTAATTAACAGAACACTAAGCAGTTTCTCAGAAAACTTCTTTCCAGATTTCATCTGAGGATATTTCCTTTTTCACCATAGCCCTCTATGGGCTTCCAAATATCACTTTGTCAATTCCACAAGAACTGTCTTAGCGAAAGGCTTCTCGAGGGGAAAGCTGTAACTCTGTGAGATGATTTCACAGAACACAAACAAGTTTCTCAGAAAGCTTCTTTCTCTTTGTTATCGGAGGATATTTCCTTTGGCCCTGTAGTCTTCAAAGGGATCCGAAATATCTGTTCTCAGATTCCATAGAAATAAGGCTAGCAAAGGGATCCACGAAATACAGATGTAACTCTGTGAGATGAATTAACGGAACACTAAGCAGTTTCTCAGAAAGCTTCTGTCCAGATTTCATCTCTGGATATTTCCTTTCTCACCGTAGACCTCTATGGGCTTCGAAATAATACTTTGCCAATTCCACAAGAACTGTCTTAGCGAAAGGCTTCTTGAGGGGAAAGCTGTAACTCTGTGAGATGATTTCACAGAACACAAAGAAGTTTCTCAGAAAGCTTCTTTCTCTATGTTATCTGAGGATATTTCCTTTGGCCCTATATTCTTCAAAGGGATCCGAAATATCTGTTCTCAGATTCCACAGAAATAAGGCTAGCAAGGAGATCCACGAAATACAATTGTAACTCTGTGAGATGAATTAACAGAACACTAAGCAGTTTCTCAGAAAGCTTCTTTCCAGATTTCATCTGAGGATATTTCCTTTTTCACCATAGCCCTCTATGGGCTTCCAAATATCTCTTTGCCAATTCCACAAGAACTGTCTTAGCGAAAGGCTTCTTGAGGGGAAAGCTGTAACTCTTTGAGATGATTTCACAGAACACGAAGAAGTTTCTCAGAAAGCTTCTTTCTCTTGGTTATCGGAGGATATTTCCTTTGGCCCTATAGTCTTCAAGGCGATCCGAAATATCTGTTCTCAGATATCAAAGAAATAAGGCTAGCAAAGAGATCCACGAAATACTGATGTAACTCTGTGAGATGAATTAACAGAACTGTCTTAGCGAAAGGCTTCTTGAGGGGAAAGCTGTAACTCTTTGAGATGATTTCACAGAACGCAAAGAAGTTTCTCAGAAAGCTTCTTTCTCTTTGTTAGCGGAGGATATTTCCTTTGGCCCTATAGACTTTAAAAGGATCCGAAATATCTGTTCTCAGATTCCACAGAAATAAGGCTAGCAAAGAGATCCACGAAATATAGATGTAACTCTGTGAGATGAATTACCAGAACACTAAGCAGTTTCTCAGAAGGCTTCTTTCCAGATTTCATCTGAGGATATTTCCTTTTTCACCATAGCCTTCTATTGGCTTCCAAATATCACTTTGCCAATTCCACAAGAACTGTCTTAGCGAAAGGCTTCCTGAGGGGAAAGCTGTAACTCTTTGAGATGATTTCACAGAACACAAAGAAGTTTCTCAGAAAGCTTCTTTCTCTTTGTCATCGGAGGATATTTCCTTTGGCCCTATAGTCTTCAAAGGGATCCGAAATATCTGTTCTCAGATTCCACAGAAATAAGGCTAGCAAAGAGATCCACGAAACACAGATATAACACTGTGAGATGAATTAACAGAACACTAAGCAGTTTCTCAGAAAGCTTCTTTCCAGATTTCATCTGAGGATATTTCCTTTTTCACCATAGCCCTCTATGGGCTTCCAAATATCACTTTGTCAATTCCACAAGAACTGTCTTAGCGAAAGGCTTCTTGAGGGGAAAGCTGTAACTCTGTGAGATGATTTCACAGAACACAAAGAAGTTTCTCAGAAAGCTTCTTTCTCTTTGTTATCGGAGGATATTTCCTTTGGCCCTATAGTCTTCAAAGGTATCCGAAACATCTGTTCTCAGATTCCACAGAAATAAGGCTAGCAAAGAGATCCACGAAATAAAGATGTAACACTGTGAGATGAATTAACAGAACACTAAGCAGTTTCTCAGAAAGCTTCTTTTCAGATTTCATCTGAGAATATTTCCTTTTTCACCATAGCCCTCTATGGGCTTCCAAATATCACTTTGCCAATTCCACAAGAACTGTCTTAGCGAAAGGCTTCTTGAGGGGAAACCTGTAACTCTGTGAGATGATTTCACAGAACACAAAGAAGTTTCTCAGAAAGCTTCTTTCTCTTTGTTATCGGAGGATATTTCCTTTGGCCCTATAGACTTTAAAGGGATCCGAAATATCTGTTCTCAGATTCCACAGAAATAAGGCTAACAAAGAGGTCCACGAAATATAGATGTAACTCTGTGAGATGAATTAACAGAACACTAAGCAGTTTCTCAGAAAGCTTCTTTCCAGATTTCATCTGAGGATATTTCCTTTTTCACCATAGCCCTCTATGGGCTTCCAAATATCACTTTGTCAATTCCACAAGAACTGTCTTAGCGAAAGGCTTCTCGAGGGGAAAGCTGTAACTCTGTGACATGATTTCACAGAACACAAAGAAGTTTCTCAGAAAGCTTCTTTCTCTTTGTTATCGGAGGATATTTCCTTTGGCCCTGTAGTCTTCAAAGGGATCCGAAATATCTGTTCTCAGATTCCATAGAAATAAGGCTAGCAAAGGGATCCACGAAATACAGATATAACTCTGTGAGATGAATTAACAGAACACTAAGCAGTTTCTCAGAAAGCTTCTTTCCAGATTTCATCTGAGGATATTTCCTTTTTCACCATACCCCTCTATGGGCTTCCAAATATCTCTTTGCCAATTCCACAAGAACTGTCTTAGCGAAAGGCTTCTTGAGGGGAAAGCTGTAACTCTGTGAGATGATTTCACAGAACACAAAGAAGTTTCTCAGAAAGCTTCTTTCTCTTTGTTATCGGAGGATATTTCCTTTGGCCCTATAGTCTTCAAAGGGATCCGAAATATCTGTTCTCAGATTCCACAGAAAAAAGGCTAGCAAAGAGATCCAGGAAATACAGATGTAACTCTGTGAGATGAATTAACAGAACACTAACCAGTTTCTCAGAAAGCTTCTTTCCAGATTTCATCTGAGGATATTTCCTTTTTCACCATAGCCCTCTATGGGCTTCGAAATAATACTTTGCCAATTCCACAAGAACTGTCTTAGCGAAAGGCTTCTTGAGGGGAAAGCTGTAACTCTGTGAGATGATTTCACAGAACACAAAGAAGTTTCTCAGAAAGCTTCTTTCTCTATGTTATCTGAGGATATTTCCTTTGGCCCTATATTCTTCAAAGGGATCCGAAATATCTGTTCTCAGATTCCACAGAAATAAGGCTAGCAAGGAGATCCACGAAATACAATTGTAACTCTGTGAGATGAATTAACAGAACACTAAGCAGTTTCTCAGAAAGCTTCTTTCCAGATTTCATCTGAGGATATTTCCTTTTTCACCATAGCCCTCTATGGGCTTCCAAATATCTCTTTGCCAATTCCACAAGAACTGTCTTAGCGAAAGGCTTCTTGAGGGGAAAGCTGTAACTCTTTGAGATGATTTCACAGAACACGAAGAAGTTTCTCAGAAAGCTTCTTTCTCTTGGTTATCGGAGGATATTTCCTTTGGCCCTATAGTCTTCAAGGGGATCCGAAATATCTGTTCTCAGATATCAAAGAAATAAGGCTAGCAAAGAGATCCACGAAATACAGATTTAACTCTGTGAGATGAATTAACAGAACTGTCTTAGCGAAAGGCTTCTTGAGGGGAAAGCTGTAACTTTGTGAGATGATTTCACAGAACACAAAGAAGTTTCTCAGAAAGCTTCTTTCTCTTTGTTAGCGGAGGATATTTCCTTTGGCCCTATAGTCTTCAAAGGGATCCGAAATATCTGTTCTCAGATTCCACAGAAATAAGGATAGCAAAGAGATCCACGAAATAAAGGTGTAACTCTGTGAGATGAATTAACAGAACATTAAGCAGTTTCTCAGAAAGCTTCTTTCCAGATTTCATCTGAGGATATTTCCTTTTTCACCGTTGCCCTCTATGGGCTTCCAAATATCTCTTTGCCAATTCCACAGGGAGTGTCTTAGCGAAAGGCTTCTTGAGGGGAAAGCTGTAACTCTGTGAGATGATTTCACAGTATACCAAGAAGTTTCTCAGAAAACGTCTTTCTCTTTGTTAATGGAGGATATTTCCTTTGGCCCTGTAGTCTTCACAGGGATCAGAAATATCTGTTCTCAGATACCACAGAAATAAGGCTAGCAAAGAGATACACGAAATACAGATGTAACTCTGTGAGATGAATTAACAGAACACTAAGCAGTTTCTCAGAAGGCTTCTTTCCAGATTTCATCTGAGGATATTTCCTTTTTCACCATAGCCTTCTATGGGCTTCCAAATATCACTTTGCCAATTCCACAAGAACTGTCTTAGCGAAAGGCTTCCTGAGGGGAAAGCTGTAACTCTTTGAGATGGTTTCACAGAACACAAAGAAGTTTCTCAGAAAGCTTCTTTCTCTTTGTTATCGGAGGATATTTCCTTTGGCCCTATAGTCTTCAAAGGGATCCGAAATATCTGTTCTCAGATTCCACAGAAATAAGGCTAGCAAAGAGATCCACGAAATACAGATGTAACTCTGTGAGATGAATTAACAGAACACTAAGCAGTTTCTCAGAAAGCTTCATTCCAGATTTCATCTGAGGATATTTCCTTTTTCACCGTAGCCCTCTATGGGCTTCCAAATATCACTTTGCCAATTCCACAAGAACTGTCTTAGCGAAAGGCTTCTTGAGGGGAAAGCTGTAACTCTGTGAGATGATTTCACTGAACACAAAGAAGTTTCTCAGAAAGCTTCTTTCTCTTTGTTATCGTAGGTATTTCCTTAGGCCCTATAGTCTTCAAAGAGATCCGAAATATCTGTTCTCAGATTCCACAGAAATAAGGCTAGCAAAGAGATCCACGAAATACAGATGTAACTCTGTGAGATGAATTAACAGAACACTAAGCAGTTTCTCAGAAAGCTTCTTTCCAGATTTCATCTGAGGATATTTCCTTTTTCACCATAGCCCTCTAAGGGCTTCCAAATATCACTTTGTCAATTCCACAAGAACTGTCTTAGCGAAAGGCTTCTTGAGGGGAAAGCTGTAACTCTGTGAGATGATTTCACAGAACACAAAGAAGTTTCTCAGAAAGCTTCTTTCTCTTTGTTATCGGAGGATATTTCCTTTGGCCCTATAGTCTTCAAAGGTATCCGAAACATCTGTTCTCAGATTCCACCGAAATAAGGCTAGCAAAGAGATCCACGAAATAAAGATGTAACACTGTGAGATGAATTAACAGAACACTAAGCAGTTTCTCAGAAAGCTTCTTTTCAGATTTCATCTGAGAATATTTCCTTTTTCACCATAGCCCTCTATGGGCTTCCAAATATCACTTTGCCAATTCCACAAGAACTGTCTTAGCGAAAGGCTTCTTGAGGGGAAACCTGTAACTCTGTGAGATGATTTCACAGAACACAAAGAAGTTTCTCAGAAAGCTTCTTTCTCTTTGTTATCGGAGGATATTTCCTTTGGCCCTATAGACTTTAAAGGGATCCGAAATATCTGTTCTCAGATTCCACAGAAATAAGGCTAACAAAGAGGTCCACGAAATATAGATGTAACTCTGTGAGATGAATTAACAGAACACTAAGCAGTTTCTCAGAAAGCTTCTTTCCAGATTTCATCTGAGGATATTTCCTTTTTCACCATAGCCCTCTATGGGCTTCCAAATATCACTTTGTCAATTCCACAAGAACTGTCTTAGCGAAAGGCTTCTCGAGGGGAAAGCTGTAACTCTGTGACATGATTTCACAGAACACAAAGAAGTTTCTCAGAAAGCTTCTTTCTCTTTGTTATCGGAGGATATTTCCTTTGGCCCTGTAGTCTTCAAAGGGATCCGAAATATCTGTTCTCAGATTCCATAGAAATAAGGCTAGCAAAGGGATCCACGAAATACAGATATAACTCTGTGAGATGAATTAACAGAACACTAAGCAGTTTCTCAGGAAGCTTCTTTCCAGATTTCATCTGAGGATATTTCCTTTTTCACCATACCCCTCTATGGGCTTCCAAATATCTCTTTGCCAATTCCACAAGAACTGTCTTAGCGAAAGGCTTCTTGAGGGGAAAGCTGTAACTCTGTGAGATGATTTCACAGAACACAAAGAAGTTTCTCAGAAAGCTTCTTTCTCTTTGTTATCGGAGGATATTTCCTTTGGCCCTATAGTCTTCAAAGGGATCCGAAATATCTGTTCTCAGATTCCACAGAAAAAAGGCTAGCAAAGAGATCCAGGAAATACAGATGTAACTCTGTGAGATGAATTAACAGAACACTAACCAGTTTCTCAGAAAGCTTCTTTCCAGATTTCATCTGAGGATGTTTCCTTTTTCACCATAGCCCTCTATGGGCTTCGAAATAATACTTTGCCAATTCCACAAGAACTGTCTTAGCGAAAGGCTTCTTGAGGGGAAAGCTGTAACTCTGTGAGATGATTTCACAGAACACAAAGAAGTTTCTCAGAAAGCTTCTTTCTCTATGTTATCTGAGGATATTTCCTTTGGCCCTATATTCTTCAAAGGGATCCGAAATATCTGTTCTCAGATTCCACAGAAATAAGGCTAGCAAGGAGATCCACGAAATACAATTGTAACTCTGTGAGATGAATTAACAGAACACTAAGCAGTTTCTCAGAAAGCTTCTTTCCAGATTTCATCTGAGGATATTTCCTTTTTCACCATAGCCCTCTATGGGCTTCCAAATATCTCTTTGCCAATTCCACAAGAACTGTCTTAGCGAAAGGCTTCTTGAGGGGAAAGCTGTAACTCTTTGAGATGATTTCACAGAACACGAAGAAGTTTCTCAGAAAGCTTCTTTCTCTTGGTTATCGGAGGATATTTCCTTTGGCCCTATAGTCTTCAAGGGGATCCGAAATATCTGTTCTCAGATATCAAAGAAATAAGGCTAGCAAAGAGATCCACGAAATACAGATTTAACTCTGTGAGATGAATTAACAGAACTGTCTTAGCGAAAGGCTTCTTGAGGGGAAAGCTGTAACTTTGTGAGATGATTTCACAGAACACAAAGAAGTTTCTCAGAAAGCTTCTTTCTCTTTGTTAGCGGAGGATATTTCCTTTGGCCCTATAGTCTTCAAAGGGATCCGAAATATCTGTTCTCAGATTCCACAGAAATAAGGATAGCAAAGAGATCCACGAAATAAAGGTGTAACTCTGTGAGATGAATTAACAGAACATTAAGCAGTTTCTCAGAAAGCTTCTTTCCAGATTTCATCTGAGGATATTTCCTTTTTCACCGTTGCCCTCTATGGGCTTCCAAATATCTCTTTGCCAATTCCACAGGGAGTGTCTTAGCGAAAGGCTTCTTGAGGGGAAAGCTGTAACTCTGTGAGATGATTTCACAGTATACCAAGAAGTTTCTCAGAAAACGTCTTTCTCTTTGTTAATGGAGGATATTTCCTTTGGCCCTGTAGTCTTCACAGGGATCAGAAATATCTGTTCTCAGATACCACAGAAATAAGGCTAGCAAAGAGATACACGAAATACAGATGTAACTCTGTGAGATGAATTAACAGAACACTAAGCAGTTTCTCAGAAGGCTTCTTTCCAGATTTCATCTGAGGATATTTCCTTTTTCACCATAGCCTTCTATGGGCTTCCAAATATCACTTTGCCAATTCCACAAGAACTGTCTTAGCGAAAGGCTTCCTGAGGGGAAAGCTGTAACTCTTTGAGATGGTTTCACAGAACACAAAGAAGTTTCTCAGAAAGCTTCTTTCTGTTTGTTATCGGAGGATATTTCCTTTGGCCCTATAGTCTTCAAAGGGATCCGAAATATCTGTTCTCAGATTCCACAGAAATAAGGCTAGCAAAGAGATCCACGAAATACAGATGTAACTCTGTGAGATGAATTAACAGAACACTAAGCAGTTTCTCAGAAAGCTTCATTCCAGATTTCATCTGAGGATATTTCCTTTTTCACCGTAGCCCTCTATGGGCTTCCAAATATCACTTTGCCAATTCCACAAGAACTGTCTTAGCGAAAGGCTTCTTGAGGGGAAAGCTGTAACTCTGTGAGATGATTTCACTGAACACAAAGAAGTTTCTCAGAAAGCTTCTTTCTCTTTGTTATCGTAGGTATTTCCTTAGGCCCTATACTCTTCAAAGAGATCCGAAATATCTGTTCTCAGATTCCACAGAAATAAGGCTAGCAAAGAGATCCACGAAATACAGATGTAACTCTGTGAGATGAATTAACAGAACACTAAGCAGTTTCTCAGAAAGCTTCTTTCCAGATTTCATCTGAGGATATTTCCTTTTTCACCATAGCCCTCTATGGGCTTCCAAATATCACTTTGCCAATTCCACAAGAACTGTCTTAGCCAAAGGCTTCTTGAGGGGAAAGCTGTAACTCTGTGAGATGATTTCACAGAACACAAAGAAGTTTCTCAGAAAGCTTCTTTCTCTCTGTTATCGGAGGATATTTCCTTTGGCCCTATAGTCTTCAAAGGGATCCGAAGTACCTGTTCTCAGATTCCACAGAAATAAAGCTAGCAAAGAGATCCACGAAATACAGATGTAACTCTGTGAGATGAATTAACAGAACACTAAGCAGTTTCTCAGAAAGCTTCTTTCCAGATTTCATCTGAGGATATTTCCTTTTTCACCATAGCCCTCTATGGGCTTCCAAATATCTCTTTGCCAATTCTACAGGGAGTGTCTTAGCGAAAGGCTTCTTGAGGGGAAAGCTGTAATTCTGTGAGATGATTTCACAGTAAAAAAAGATGTTTCTCAGAAAGCTTCTTTCTCTTTGTTATCGGAGGATATTTCCTTTGGCCCTATAGTCTTCAAAGGGATCCGAAATATCTGTTCTCAGATTCCACAGAAATAAGGCTAGCAAAGAGATTCACGAAATAAAGATGTAACTCTGTGAGATGAATTAACAGAACACTAAGCAGTTTCTCAGAAAGCTTCTTTCCAGATTTCATCTGAGGATATTTCCTTTTTCAACATAGCCCTCTATGGGCTTCCAAATATCTCTTTGCCAATTCCACAAGAAGTGTCGTAGCGAAAGGCTTCTTGAGGGGAAAGCTGTAACTCTGTGAGATGATTTCACAGAACACAAAGAAGTTTCTAAGAAAGCTTCTTTCTCTTTGTTATCGGAGGATATTTCCTTTGGCCCTATAGTCTTCAAAGGGATCCGAAATATCTGTTCTCAGATTCCACAGAAATAAGGCTAACAAAGAGATCCACGAAATACAGATGTAACTCTGTGAGATGAATTAACAGAACACTAAGCAATTTCTCAGAAAGCTTCTTTCCAGATTTCATCTGAGGATATTTCCTTTTTCACCATAGCCCTCTATGGGCTTCCAAATATCACCTTGCCAATTCCACAAGAACTGTCTTAGCGAAAGGCTTCTTGAGGGGAAAGCTGTAACTCTTTGAGATGATTTCACAGAACGCAAAGAAGTTTCTCAGAAAGCTTCTTTCTCTTTGTTATCGGAGGATATTTCCTTTGGCCCTATAGACTTTAAAAGGATCCGAAATATCTGTTCTCAGATTCCACAGAAATAAGGCTAGCAAAGAGATCCACGAAATATAGATGTAACTTTGTGAGATGAATTACCAGAACACTAAGCAGTTTCTCAGAAGGCTTCTTTCCAGATTTCATCTGAGGATATTTCCTTTTTCACCATAGCCTTCTATTGGCTTCCAAATATCACTTTGCCAATTCCACAAGAACTGTCTTAGCGAAAGGCTTCCTGAGGGGAAAGCTGTAACTCTTTGAGATGATTTCACAGAACACAAAGAAGTTTCTCAGAAAGCTTCTTTCTCTTTGTTATCGGAGGATATTTCCTTTGGCCCTATAGTCTTCAAAGGGATCCGAAATATCTGTTCTCAGATTCCACAGAAATAAGGCTAGCAAAGAGATCCACGAAATACAGATGTAACACTGTGAGATGAATTAACAGAACACTAAGCAGTTTCTCAGAAAGCTTCTTTCCAGATTTCATCTGAGGATATTTCCTTTTTCACCATAGCCCTCTATGGGCTTCCAAATATCACTTTGCCAATTCCACAAGAACTGTCTTAGCGAAAGGATTCTTGAGGGGAAAGCTGTAACTGTGTGAGATGATTTCACAGAACACAAAGAAGTTTCTCAGAAAGCTTCTTTCTCTTTGTTATCGGAGGATATTTCCTTTGGCCCTATAGACTTTAAAGGGATCCGAAATATCTGTTCTCAGATTACACAGAAATAAGGCTAACAAAGAGATCCACGAAATATAGATGTAACTCTGTGAGATGAATTAACAGAACACTAAGCAGTTTCTCAGAAAGCTTCTTTCCAGATTTCATCTGAGGATATTTCCTTGTTCACCATAGCCCTCTATGGGCTTCCAAATATCACTTTGTCAATTCCACAAGAACTGTCTTAGCGAAAGGCTTCTTGAGGGGAAAGCTGTAACTCTGTGAGATGATTTCACAGAACACAAAGAAGTTTCTCAGAAAGCTTCTTTCTCTTTGTTATCGGAGGATATTTCCTTTGGCCCTATAGTCTTCAAAGGGATCCGAAATATCTGTTCTCAGATTCCATAGAAATAAGGCTAGCAAAGGGATCCACGAAATACAGATGTAACTCTGTGAGATGAATTAACGGAACACTAAGCAGTTTCTCAGAAAGCTTCTTTCCAGATTTCATCTCTGGATATTTCCTTTCTCACCATAGACCTCTATGGGCTTCCAAATATCACTTTGCCAATTCCACAAGAACTGTCTTAGCGAAAGGCTTCTTGAGGGGAAACCTGTAACTCTGTGAGATGATTTCACAGAACACAAAGAAGTTTCTCAGAAAGCTTCTTTCTCTTTGTTATCGGAGGATATTTCCTTTCGCCCTATAGACTTTAAAGGGATCCGAAATATCTGTTCTCAGATTCCACAGAAATAAGGCTAACAAAGAGATCCACGAAATATAGATGTAACTCTGTGAGATGAATTAACAGAACACTAAGCAGTTTCTCAGAAAGCTTCTTTCCAGATTTCATCTGAGGATATTTCCTTTTTCACCATAGCTCTCTATGGGCTTCCAAATATCACTTTGTCAATTCCACAAGAACTGTCTTAGCGAAAGGCTTCTCGAGGGGAAAGCTGTAACACTGTGACACGATTTCACAGAACACAAAGAAGTTTCTCAGAAAGCTTCTTTCTCTTTGTTATCGGAGGATATTTCCTTTGGCTCTATAGTCTTCAAAGGGATCCGAAATATCTGTTCTCAGATTCCACAGAAATAAGGCTAGCAAAGGGATCCACGAAATACAGATGTAACTCTGTGAGATGAATTAACGAAACACTAAGCAGTTTCTCAGAAAGCTTCTGTCCAGATTTCATCTCTGGATATTTCCTTTCTCACCATAGACCTCTATCGGCTTCCAAATATCACTTTGCCAATTCCACAAGAACTGTCTTAGCGAAAGGCTTCTTGAGGGGAAAGCTGTAAGTCTGTGAGATGATTTCACAGAACACAAAGAAGTTTCTCAGAAAGCTTCTTTCTCTTTGTTATCTGAGGATATTTCCTTTGGCCCTATAGTCTTCAAAGGGATCCGAAATATCTGTTCTCAGATTCCACAGAAATAAGGCTAGCAAAGAGATCCACGAAATACAGATATAACTCTGTGAGATGAATTAACAGAACACTAAGCAGTTTCTCAGAAAGCTTCTTTCCAGATTTCATCTGAGGATATTTCCTTTTTCACCATAGCCCTCTATGGGCTTCCAAATATCTCTTTGCCAATTCCACAAGAACTGTTTTAGCGAAAGGCTTCTTGAGGGGAAAGCTGTAACTCTGTGAGATGATTTCACAGAACACAAAGAAGTTTCTCAGAAAGCTTCTTTCTCTTTGTTATCGGAGGATATTTCCTTTGGCCTTATACTCTTCAAAGGGATCCGAAATATCTGTTCTCAGATTCCACAGAAATAAGGCTAGCAAAGAGATCCACGAAATACAGATGTAACTCTGTGAGATGAATTAACAGAACACTAAGCAGTTTCTCAGAATGCTTCTTTCCAGATTTCATCTGAGGATATTTCCTTTTTCACCATAGCCCTCTATGGGCTTCCAAATATCACTTTGCCAATTCCACAAGAACTGTCTTAGCGAAAGGCTTCTTGAGGGGAAAGCTGTAACTCTGTGAGATGATTTCACAGAACACAAAGAAGTTTCTCAGAAAGCTTCTTTCTCTCTGTTATCGGAGGATATTTCCTTTGGCCCTATAGTCTTCAAAGGGATCCGAAATATCTGTTTTCAGATTCCACAGAAATAAAGCTAGCAAAGAGATCCACGAAATACAGATGTAACTCTGTGAGATGAATTAACAGAACACTAAGCAGTTTCTCAGAAAACTTCTTTCCAGATTTCATCTGAGGATATTTCCTTTTTCACCATAGCCCTCTATGGGCTTCCAAATATCTCTTTGCCAATTCTACAGGGAGTGTCTTAGCGAAAGGCTTCTTGAGGGGAAAGCTGTAATTCTGTGAGATGATTTCACAGTATACAAAGAAGTTTCTCAGAAAGCTTCTTTCTCTTTGTTATCGGAGGATATTTCCTTTGGCCCTATAGTCTTCAAAGGGATCCGAAATATCTGTTCTCAGATTCCACAGAAATAAGGCTAGCAAAGAGATTCACGAAATAAAGATGTAACTCTGTTAGATGAATTAACAGAACACTAAGCAGTTTCTCAGAAAGCTTCTTTCCAGATTTCATCTGAGGATATTTCCTTTTTCACCATAGCCCTCTATGGGCTTCCAAATATCTCTTTGCCAATTCCACAAGAAGTGTCGTAGCGAAAGGCTTCTTGAGGGGAAAGCTGTAACTCTGTGAGATGATTTCACAGAACACAAAGAAGTTTCTAAGAAAGCTTCTTTCTCTTTGTTATCGGAGGATATTTCCTTTGGCCGTATAGTCTTCAAAGGGATCCGAAATATCTGTTCTCAGATTCCACAGAAATAAGGCTAACAAAGAGATCCACGAAATATAGATGTAACTCTGTGAGATGAATTAACAGAACACTAAGCAGTTTCTCAGAAAGCTTCTTTCCAGATTTCATCTGAGGATATTTCCTTTTTCACCATAGCCCTCTATGGGCTTCCAAATATCCCTTTGTCAATTCCACAAGAACTGTCTTAGCGAAAGGCTTCTTGAGGGGAAAGCTGTAACTCTGTGAGATGATTTCACAGAACACAAAGAAGTTTCTCAGAAAGCTTCTTTCTCTTTGTTATCGGAGGATATTTCCTTTGGCCCTATAGTCTTCAAAGGGATCCGAAATATCTGTTCTCAGATTCCACAGAAATAAGGCTAGCAAAGAGATCCACGAAATACAGATGTAACACTGTGAGATGAATTAACAGAACACTAAGCAGTTTCTCAGAAAGCTTCTTTTCAGATTTCATCTGAGAATATTTCCTTTTTCACCATAGCCCTCTATGGGCTTCCAAATATCACTTTGCCAATTCCACAAGAACTGTCTTAGCGAAAGGCTTCTTGAGGGGAAAGCTGTAACTCTGTGAGATGATTTCACAGAACACAAAGAAGTTTCTCAGAAAGCTTCTTTCTCTTTGTTATCGGAGGATATTTCCTTTGGCCCTATAGACTTTAAAGGGATCCGAAATATCTGTTCTCAGATTCCACAGAAATAAGGCTAACAAAGAGGTCCACGAAATATAGATGTAACTCTGTGAGATGAATTAACAGAACACTAAGCAGTTTCTCAGAAAGCTTCTTTCCAGATTTCATCTGAGGATATTTCCTTTTTCACCATAGCCCTCTATGGGCTTCCAAATATCACTTTGTCAATTCCACAAGAACTGTCTTAGCGAAAGGCTTCTCGAGGGGAAAGCTGTAACTCTGTGACATGATTTCACAGAACACAAAGAAGTTTCTCAGAAAGCTTCTTTCTCTTTGTTATCGGAGGATATTTCCTTTGGCCCTATAGTCTTCAAAGGGATCCGAAATATCTGTTCTCAGATTCCATAGAAATAAGGCTAGCAAAGGGATCCACGAAATACAGATGTAACTCTGTGAGATGAATTAACGGAACACTAAGCAGTTTCTCAGAAAGCTTCTTTCCAGATTTCATCTCTGGATATTTCCTTTCTCACCATAGACCTCTATGGGCTTCCAAATATCACTTTGCCAATTCCACAAGAACTGTCTTAGCGAAAGGCTTCTTGAGGGGAAAGCTGTAAGTCTGTGAGATGATTTCACAGAACACAAAGAAGTTTCTCAGAAAGCTTCTTTCTCTTTGTTATCTGAGGATATTTCCTTTGGGCCTATAGTCTTCAAAGGGATCCGAAATATCTGTTCTCAGATTCCACAGAAATAAGGCTAGCAAAGAGATCCACGAAATACAGATATATCTCTGTGAGATGAATTAACAGAACACTAAGCAGTTTCTCAGAAAGCTTCTTTCCAGATTTCATCTGAGGATATTTCCTTTTTCACCATACCCCTCTATGGGCTTCCAAATATCTCTTTGCCAATTCCACAAGAACTGTTTTGGCGAAAGGCTTCTTGAGGGGAAAGCTGTAACTCTGTGAGATGATTTCACAGAACACAAAGAAGTTTCTCAGAAAGCTTCTTTCTCTTTGTTATCGGAGGATATTTCCTTTGGCCCTATAGTCTTCAAAGGGATCCGAAATATCTGTTCTCAGATTCCACAGAAAAAAGGCTAGCAAAGAGATCCAGGAAATACAGATGTAACTCTGTGAGATGAATTAACAGAACACTAAGCAGTTTCTCAGAAAGCTTCTTTCCAGATTTCATCTGAGGATATTTCCTTTTTCACCATAGCCCTCTATGGGCTTCGAAATATCACTTTGCCAATTCCACAAGAACTGTCTTAGCGAAAGGCTTCTTGAGGGGAAAGCTGTAACTCTGTGAGATGATTTCACAGAACACAAAGAAGTTTCTCAGAAAGCTTCTTTCTCTTTGTTATCTGAGGATATTTCCTTTGGCCCTATATTCTTCAAAGGGATCCGAAATATCTGTTCTCAGATTCCACAGAAATAAGGCTAGCAAGGAGATCCACGAAATACAATTGTAACTCTGTGAGATGAATTAACAGAACACTAAGCAGTTTCTCAGAAAGCTTCTTTCCAGATTTCATCTGAGGATATTTCCTTTTTCACCATAGCCCTCTATGGGCTTCCAAATATCTCTTTGCCAATTCCACAAGAACTGTCTTAGCGAAAGGCTTCTTGAGGGGAAAGCTGTAACTCTGTGAGATGATTTCACAGAACACGAAGAAGTTTCTCAGAAAGCTTCTTTCTCTTGGTTATCGGAGGATATTTCCTTTGGCCCTATAGTCTTCAAGGGGATCCGATATATCTGTTCTCAGATATCAAAGAAATAAGGCTAGCAAAGAGATCCACGAAATACAGATGTAACTCTGTGAGATGAATTAACAGAACTGTCTTAGCGAAAGGCTTCTTGAGGGGAAAGCTGTAACTTTGTGAGATGATTTCACAGAACACAAAGAAGTTTCTCAGAAAGCTTCTTTCTCTTTGTTAGCGGAGGATATTTCCTTTGGCCCTATAGTCTTCAAAGGGATCCGAAATATCTGTTCTCAGATTCCACAGAAATAAGGCTAGCAAAGAGATCCACGAAATAAAGGTGTAACTCTGTGAGATGAATTAACAGAACATTAAGCAGTTTCTCAGAAAGCTTCTTTCCAGATTTCATCTGAGGATATTTCCTTTTTCACTGTTGCCCTCTATGGGCTTCCAAATATCTCTTTGCCAATTCCACAGGGAGTGTCTTAGCGAAAGGCTTCTTGAGGGGAAAGCTGTAACTCTGTGAGATGATTTCACAGTATACCAAGAAGTTTCTCAGAAAACTTCTTTCTCTTTGTTAACGGAGGATATTTCCTTTGGCCCTGTAGTCTTCAAAGGGATCCGAAATATCTGTTCTCAGATACCACAGAAATAAGGCTAGCAAAGAGATACACGAAATACAGATGTAACTCTGTGAGATGAATTAACAGAACACTAAGCAGTTTCTCAGAAGGCTTCTTTCCAGATTTCATCTGAGGATATTTCCTTTTTCACCATAGCCTTCTATGGGCTTCCAAATATCACTTTGCCAATTCCACAAGAACTGTCTTAGCGAAAGGCTTCCTGAGGGGAAAGCTGTAACTCTTTGAGATGGTTTCACAGAACACAAAGAAGTTTCTCAGAAAGCTTCTTTCTCTTTGTTATCGGAGGATATTTCCTTTGGCCCTATAGTCTTCAAAGGGATCCGAAATATCTGTTCTCAGATTCCACAGAAATAAGGCTAGCAAAGAGATCCACGAAATACAGATGTAACTCTGTGAGATGAATTAACAGAACACTAAGCAGTTTCTCAGAAAGCTTCATTCCAGATTTCATCTGAGGATATTTCCTTTTTCACCGTAGCCCTCTATGGGCTTCCAAATATCACTTTGCCAATTCCACAAGAACTGTCTTAGCGAAAGGCTTCTTGAGGGGAAACTTGTAACTCTGTGAGATGATTTCACTGAACACAAAGAAGTTTCTCAGAAAGCTTCTTTCTCTTTGTTATCGGAGGATATTTCCTTTGGCCCTATAGACTTTAAAGGGATCCGAAATATCTGTTCTCAGATTCCACAGAAATAAGGCTAGCAAAGAGATCTACGAAATATAGACGTAACTCTGTGAGATGAATTAACAGAACACTAAGCAGTTTCTCAGAAAGCTTCTTTCCAGATTTCATCTGAGGATAGTTCCTTTTTCACCATAGCCCTCTAGGGGCTTCCAAATATCACTTTGCCAATTCCACAAGAACTGTCTTAGCGAAAGGCCTCTTGAGGGGAAAGCTGTAACTCTGTGAGATGATTTCACAGAACACAAAGAAGTTTCTCAGAAAGCTTCTTTCTCTTTGTTATCGGAGGATATTTCCTTTGGCCCTATAGTCTTCAAAGGGATCCGAAATATCTGTTCTCAGATTCCACAGAAATAAGGCTAGCAAGGAGATCCACGAAATACAGATGTAACTCTGTGAGATGAATTAACAGAACACTAAGCAATTTCTCAGAAAGATTCTTTCCAGATTTCATCTGAGGATATTTCCTTTTTCACCATAGCCCTCTATGGGCTTCCAAATATCACTTTGCCAATTCCACAAGAACTGTCTTAGCGAAAGGCTTCTTGAGGGGAAAGCTGTAACTCTGTGAGATGATTTCACAGAACACAAAGAAGTTTCTCAGAAAGCTTCTTTCTCTTTGTTATCGGAGGATATTTCCTTTGGCCCTATAATCTTCAAAGGGATGCGAAATATCTGTTCTCAGATTCCACAGAAATAAGGCTAGCAAGGAGATCCACGAAATACAGATGTAACTCTGTGAGATGAATTAACAGAACACTAGCAATTTCTCAGAAAGATTCTTTCCAGATTTCTTCTGAGGATATTTCCTTTTTCACCATAGCCCTCTATGGGCTTCCAAATATCACTTTGCCAATTCCACAAGAACTGTCTTAGCGAAAGGCTTCTTGAGGGGCACGCTGTAACTCTGTGAGATGATTTCACAGAACACAAAGAAGTTTCTCAGAAAGCTTCTTTCTCTTTGTTATCGGAGGATATTTCCTTTGGCCCTATAGTCTTCAAAGGGTTCCGAAATATCTGTTCTCAGATTCCACAGAAATAAGGCTAGCAAAGAGATCCACGAAATACAGATGTAACTCTGTGAGATGAATTAACAGAACATTAAGCAGTTTCTCAGAAAGCTTCTTTCCAGATTTCATCTGAGGATATTTCCTTTTTCACCATAGCCCTCTATGGGCTTCGAAATATCTCTTTGCCAATTCTACGAGAACTGTCTTAGCGAAAGGCTTCTTGAGGGGAAAGCTGTAACTCTGTGAGATGATTTCACAGAACACAAAGAAGTTTCTCAGAAAGCTTCTTTCTCTTTGTTATCGGAGGATATTTCCTTTGGCCCTATACACTTTAAACGGATCCGAAATATCTGTTCTCAGATTCCACAGAAATAAGGCTAGCATAGAGATCCACGAAATATAGACGTAACTCTGTGAGATGAATTAACAGAACACTAGCAATTTCTCAGAAAGCTTCTTTCCAGATTTCTTCTGAGGATATTTCCTTTTACACCATAGCCCTCTATGGGCTTCGAAATATCACTTTGCCAATTCCACAAGAACTGTCTTAGCGAAAGGCTTCTTGAGGGGAAAACTGTAACTCTGTGAGATGATTTCACAGAACACAAAGAAGTTTCTCAGAAAGCTTCTTTCTCTTTGTTATCGGAGGATATTTCCTTTGGCCCTATAGTCTTCAAAGGGATCCGAAATATCTGTTCTCAGATTCCACAGAAATAAGGCTAGCAAAGAGATCCACGAAATACAGATGTAACTCTGTGAGATGAATTAACAGAACACTAAGCAGTTTCTAAGAAAGCTTCTTTCCAGATTTCATCTGAGGATATTTCCTTTTTCACCATAGCCCTCTAAGGGCTTCCAAATATATCTTTGCCAATTCCACAAGAACTGTCTTAGCGAAAGGCTTCTTGAGGGGAAAGCTGTAACTCTGTGAGATGATTTCACAGAACACAAAGAAGTTTCTCAGAAAGCTTCTTTCTCTTTGTTATCGGAGGATATTTCCTTTGGCCCTATAGTCTTCAAAGGGTTCCGAAATACCTGTTCTCAGATTCCACAGAAATAAGGCTAGCAAAGAGATCCACGAAATATAGATGTAATTTTGTGAGATGAATTAACAGAACACTAAGCAGTTTCTCAGAAAGCTTCTTTCCAGATTTCATCTGAGGATATTTCCTTTTTCACCATAGCCCTCTATGGGCTTCCAAATATCACTTTGCCAATTCCACAAGAACTGTCTTAGCGAAAGGCTTCTTGAGGGGAAAGCTGTAACTCTGTGAGATGATTTCACAGAACACAAAGAAGTTTCTCAGAAAGCTTCTTTCTCTTTGTTATCGGAGGATATTTCCTTTGGCCCTATAGTCTTCAAAGGGATCCGAAATATCTGTTCTCAGATTCCACAGAAATAAGGCTAGCAAAGAGATCCACGAAATACAGATGTAACTCTGTGAGATGAATTAACAGAACACTAGCAATTTCTCAGAAAGCTTCTTTCCAGATTTCTTCTGAGGATATTTCCTTTTTCACCATAGCCCTCTATGGGCTTCCAAATATCACTTTGCCAATTCCACAAGAACTGTCTTAGCGAAAGGCTTCTTGAGGGGAAAGCTGTAACTCTGTGAGATGATTTCACAGAACACAAAGAAGTTTCTCAGAAAGCTTCTTTCTCTTTGTTATCGGAGGATATTTCCTTTGGCCCTATAGTCTTCAAAGGGATGCGAAATATCTGTTCTCAGATTCCACAGAAACAAGGCTAGCAAAGAGATCCACGAAATACAGATGTAAATCTGTGAGATGAATTAACAGAACACTAAGCAGTTTCTCAGAAAGCTTCTTTCCAGATTTCATCTGAGGATATTTCCTTTTTCACATTAGCCCTCTATGGGCTTCCAAATATCTCTTTGCCAATTCCACAAGAACTGTCTTAGCTAAAGGCTTCTGGAGGGGAAAGCTGTAACTCTGTGAGATGATTTCACAGAACACAAAGAAGTTTCTCAGAAAGCTTCTTTCTCTTTGTTATCGGAGGATATTTCCTTTGGCCCTATAGTCTTCAAAGGAATGCGAAATATCTGTTCTCAGATTCCACAGAAATAAGGCTAGCAAAGAGATCCACGAAATATAGATGTAATTCTGTGAGATGAATTAACGGAACACTAAGCAGTTTCTCAGAAAGCTTCTTTCCAGATTTCATCTGAGGATATTTCCTTTTTCACCGTAGCCCTCTATGGCCTTCCAAATATCACTTTGCCAATTCCACAAGAACTGTCTTAGCGAAAGGCTTCTTGAGGGGAAAGCTGTAACTCTGTGAGATGATTTCACAGAACACAAAGAAGTTTCTCAGAAAGCTTCTTTCTCTTTGTTATCGGAGGATATTTCCTTTGGCCCTATAGTCTTCAAAGGGATGCGAAATATCTGTTCTCAGATTCCACTGAAATAAGGCTAGCAAGGAGATCCACGAAATACAGATGTAACTCTGTGAGATGAATTAACAGAACACTAGCAATTTCTCAGAAAGCTTCTTTCCAGATTTCATCTGAGGATATTTCCTTTTTCACCATAGCCCTCTATGGGTTTCCAAATTTCACTTTGCCAATTCCACAAGAACTGTCTTAGCGAAAGGCTTCTTGAGGGGAAAGCTGTAACTCTGTGAGTTGATTTCACAGAACACAAAGAAGATTCTCAGAAAGCTTCTTTCTCTTTGTTATCGGAGGATATTTCCTTTGGCCCTATAGTCTTCAAAGGGATCCGAAATATCTGTTCTCAGATTCCACAGAAATAAAGCTAGCAAAGAGATCCACGAAATACAGATGTAACTCTGTGAGATGAATTAACAGAACACTAAGCAGTTTCTCATAAAGCTTCTTTCCAGATTTCCTCTGAGGATATTTCCTTTTTCACCATAGCCCAATAAGGGCTTCCAAATATCTCTTTGCCAATTCCACAAGAACTGTCTTAGCGAAAGGCTTCTTGAGGGGAAAGCTGTAACTCTGTGAGATGATTTCACAGAACACAAAGAAGTTTCTCAGAAAGCTTCTTTCTCTTTGTTATCGGAGGATATTTCCTTAAGCCCTATAGTCTTCAAAGGGATCCGAAATATCTGTTCTCAGATTCCACAGAAATAAGGCTAGCAAAGAGATCCACGAAATACAGATGTAACTCTGTGGGATGAATTAACAGAACACTAAGCAGTTTCTCAGAAAGCTTCTTTCCAGATTTCATCTGAGGATATTTCCTTTTTCACCATAGCCCTCTATGGGCTTCGAAATATCACTTTGCCAATTCCACAAGAACTATCTTAGCGACAGGCTTCTTGAGGGGAAAGCTGTAACTCTGTGAGATGATTTCACAGAACACAAAGAAGTTTCTCAGAAAGCTTCTTTCTCTTTGTTATCGGAGGATATTTCCTTTGGCCCTATAGTCTTCAAAGGGATCCGAAATATCTGTTCTCAGATTCCACAGAAATAAGGCTAAAAAAGAGATACACGAAATACAGATGTAACTATGTGAGATGAATTAACAGAACACTAAGCAGTTTCTCAGAAAGCTTCTTTCCCGATTTCATCTGAGGATATTTCCTTTTTCAACATAGCCCTCTATGGGCTTCGAAATATCACTTTGCCAATTCCACAAGAACTGTCTTAGCGAAAGGCTTCTTGAGGGGAAAGCTGTAACTCTGTGAGATGATTTCACAGAACACAAAGAAGTTTCTCAGAAAGGTTCTTTCTCTTTGTTATCGGAGGATATTTCCTTTGGTCCTATAGTCTTCAAAGGGATCTGAAATATCTGTTCTCAGATTCCACAGAAATAAGGCTAGCAAAGAGATCCACGAAATACAGATGTAACTCAGTGAGATGAATTAACAGAACACTAAACAGTTTCTCAGAAAGCTTCTTTCCAGATTTCATCTGAGGATATTTCCTTTTTCACCATAGCCCTCTATGGGCTTCCAAATATCACTTTGCCAATACCACAAGAACTGTCTTAGCGAAAGGCTTCTTGAGGGGAAAGCTGTAACTCTGTGAGATGATTTCACAGAACACAAAGAAGTTTCTCAGAAAGCTTCTTTCTCTCTGTTATCGGAGGATATTTCCTTTGGCCCTATAGTCTTCAAAGGGATCCGAAATATCTGTTCTCATATTCCACAGAAATAAGGCTAGCAAAGAGATCCACGAAATACAGGTGTAACTCTGTGAGATGAATTAACAGAACACTAAGCAGTTTCTCAGAAAGCTTCTTTCCAGATTTCATATGAGGATATTTTCTTTTTCACCATAGCCATCTATGGGCTTCCAAATATCTCTTTGCCAATTCCACAAGAAGTGTCGTAGCGAAAGGCTTCTTCAGGGGAAAGCTGTAACTCTGTGAGATGATTTCACAGAACACAAAGAAGTTTCTCAGAAAGCTTCTTTCTCTTTGTTATCTGAGGATATTTCCTTTGGCCCTATAGTCTTCAAAGGGATCCGAAATATCTGTTCTCAGATTCCACAGAAATAAGGCTAGCAAAGAGATCCAGGAAATACAGATGTAACTCTGTGAGATGAATTAACAGAACACTAAGCAGTTTCTCAGAAAGCTTCTTTCCAGATTTCATCTGAGGATATTTCCTTTTTCACCATAGCCCTCTATGGGCTTCCAAATATCTCTTTGCCAATTCCACAAGAACTGTCTTAGCGAAAGGCTTCTTGAGGGGAAAGCTGTAACTCTGTGAGATGATTTCACAGAACACAAAGAAGTTTCTCAGAAAGCTTCTTTATCTTTGTTATCGGAGGATATTTCCTTTGGCCCTATAGTCTTCAAAGGGATCCGAAATATCTGTTCTCAGATTCCACAGAAATAAGGCTAAAAAAGAGATCCACGAAATACAGATGTAACTATGTGAGATGAATTAACAGAACACTAAGCAGTTTCTCAGAAAGCTTCTTTCCCGATTTCATCTGAGGATATTTCCTTTTTCAACATAGCCCTCTATGGGCTTCGAAATATCACTTTGCCAATTCCACAAGAACTGTCTTAGCGAAAGGCTTCTTGAGGGGAAAGCTGTAACTCTGTGAGATGATTTCACAGAACACAAAGAAGTTTCTCAGAAAGGTTCTTTCTCTTTGTTATCGGAGGATATTTCCTTTGGTCCTATAGTCTTCAAAGGGATCTGAAATATCTGTTCTCAGATTCCACAGAAATAAGGCTAGCAAAGAGATCCACGAAATACAGATGTAACTCAGTGAGATGAATTAACAGAACACTAAACAGTTTCTCAGAAAGCTTCTTTCCAGATTTCATCTGAGGATATTTCCTTTTTCACCATAGCCCTCTATGGGCTTCCAAATATCACTTTGCCAATACCACAAGAACTGTCTTAGCGAAAGGCTTCTTGAGGGGAAAGCTGTAACTCTGTGAGATGATTTCACAGAACACAAAGAAGTTTCTCAGAAAGCTTCTTTCTCTCTGTTATCGGAGGATATTTCCTTTGGCCCTATAGTCTTCAAAGGGATCCGAAATATCTGTTCTCAGATTCCACAGAAATAAGGCTAGCAAAGAGATCCCCGAAATACAGATGTAACTCTGTGAGATGAATTAACAGAACACTAAGCAGTTTCTCAGAAAGCTTCTTTCCAGATTTCATCTGAGGATATTTCCTTTTTCACCATAGCCCTCTATGGGCTTCCAAATATCTCTTTCCAATTCCACAGGGAGTGTCTTAGCGAAAGGCTTCTTGAGGGGAAAGCTGTAACTCTGTGAGATGATTTCACAGTATACCAAGAAGTTTCTCAGAAAACTTCTTTCTCTTTGTTATCGGAGGATAATTCCTTTGGCCCTATATTCTTCAAAATGATCCGAAATATCTCTTCTCAGATTCCACAGAAATAAGGCTAGCAAAGAGATCCACGAAATACAGATATAACTCTGTGAGATGAATTAACAGAACACTAAGCAGTTTCTCAGAAAGCTTCTTTCCAGATTTCATCTGAGGATATTTCCTTTTTCACCATAACCCTCTATGGGCTTCCAAATATCTCTTTGCCAATTCCACAAGAACTTTCTTAGCGAAAGGCTTCTTGAGGGGAAAGCTGTAACTCTGTGAGATGATTTCACAGAACACAAAGAAGTTTCTCAGAAAGGTTTTTTCTCTTTGTTATCGGAGGATATTTCCTTTGGCCCTATAGTTTTCAAAGGGATCCGAAATATCTGTTCTAAGATTCCACAGACATAAGGCTAGCAAGGAGACCCACGAAATACAGATGTAACTCTGTGAGATGAATTAACAGAACACTAAGCAGTTTCTCAGAAAGCTTCTTTCCAGATTTCATCTGAGGATATTTCCTTTTTCACCATAGCCCAATAAGGGCTTCCAAATATCTCTTTGCCAATTCCACAAGAACTGTCTTAGCGAAAGGCTTCTTGAGGGGAAAGCTGTAACTCTGTGAGATGATTTCACAGAACACAAAGAAGTTTCTCAGAAAGCTTCTTTCTCTTTGTTATCGGAGGATATTTCCTTAGGCCCTATAGTCTTCAATGAGATCCGAAATATCTGGTCTCAGATTCCACAGAAATAAGGCTAGCAAAGAGATCCACGAAATACAGATGTAACTCTGTGAGATGAATTAACAGAACACTAAGCAGTTTCTCAGAAAGCTTCTTTCCAGATTTAATCTGAGGATATTTCCTTTTTCACCATAGCCCTCGATGGGCTTCCAAATATCACTTTGCCAATTCCACAAGAACTGTCTTAGCGAAAGGCTTCTTGAGGGGAAATCTGTAACTCTGTGAGATGATTTCTCAGAACACAAAGAAGTTTCTCAGAAAGTTTCTTTCTATTTGTTATCGGAGGATATTTCCTTTGGCCCTATACTCTTCAAAGGGACCCGAAATATCTGTTCTCAGATTCCACAGAAATAAGGCTAGCAAAGAGATCCACGAAATATAGACGTAACTCTGTGAGATGAATTAACAGAACACTAAGCAGTTTCTCAGAATGCTTCTTTACAGATTTCATCTGAGGATAGTTCCTTTTTCAACGTATCCCTCTAGGGGATTCCAAATATCACCTTGCCAATTCCACAAGAACTGTCTTAGCGAAAGGCCTCTTGAGGGGAAAGCTGTAACTCTGTGAGATGATTTCACAGAACACAAAGAAGTTTCTCAGAAAGCTTCTTTCTCTTTGTTATCGGAGGATATTTCCTTTGGCCCTATAGTCTTCAAAGGGATACGAAATATCTGTTCTCAGATTCCACAGAAATAAGGCTAACAAAGAGATCCATGAAATACAGGTGTAACTCTGTGAGATGAATTAACAGAACACTAATCAGTTTCTCAGAAAGCTTCTTTTCAGATTTCATCTGAGTATAGTTCCTTTTTCACCATAGCCCTCTAGGGGCTTTCAAATATCACTTTGCCAATTCCACAAGAACTGTCTTAGCGAAAGGCTTCTTGAGGGGCACGCTGTAACTCTGTGAGATGATTTCACAGAACACAAAGAAGTTTCTCAGAAAGCTTCTTTCTCTTTGTTATCGGAGGATATTTCCTTTGGCCCTATAGTCTTCAAAGGGTTCCGAAATATCTGTTCTCAGATTCCACAGAAATAAGGCTAGCAAAGAGATCCACGAAATACAGATGTAACTCTGTGAGATGAATTAACAGAACATTAAGCAGTTTCTCAGAAAGCTTCTTTCCAGATTTCATCTGAGGATATTTCCTTTTTCACCATAGCCCTCTATGGGCTTCGAAATATCTCTTTGCCAATTCCACGAGAACTGTCTTAGCGAAAGGCTTCTTGAGGGGAAAGCTGTAACTCTGTGAGATGATTTCACAGAACACAAAGAAGTTTCTCAGAAAGCTTCTTTCTCTTTGTTATCGGAGGATATTTCCTTTGGCCCTATACACTTTAAACGGATCCGAAATATCTGTTCTCAGATTCCACAGAAATAAGGCTAGCATAGAGATCCACGAAATATAGACGTAACTCTGTGAGATGAATTAACAGAACACTAGCAATTTCTCAGAAAGCTTCTTTCCAGATTTCTTCTGAGGATATTTCCTTTTACACCATAGCCCTCTATGGGCTTCGAAATATCACTTTGCCAATTCCACAAGAACTGTCTTAGCGAAAGGCTTCTTGAGGGGAAAACTGTAACTCTGTGAGATGATTTCACAGAACACAAAGAAGTTTCTCAGAAAGCTTCTTTCTCTTTGTTATCGGAGGATATTTCCTTTGGCCCTATAGTCTTCAAAGGGATCCGAAATATCTGTTCTCAGATTCCACACAAATAAGGCTAGCAAAGAGATCCACGAAATACAGATGTAACTCTGTGAGATGAATTAACAGAACACTAAGCAGTTTCTAAGAAAGCTTCTTTCCAGATTTCATCTGAGGATATTTCCTTTTTCACCATAGCCCTCTAAGGGCTTCCAAATATATCTTTGCCAATTCCACAAGAACTGTCTTAGCGAAAGGCTTCTTGAGGGGAAAGCTGTAACTCTGTGAGATGATTTCACAGAACACAAAGAAGTTTCTCAGAAAGCTTCTTTCTCTTTGTTATCGGAGGATATTTCCTTTGGCCCTATAGTCTTCAAAGGGTTCCGAAATACCTGTTCTCAGATTCCACAGAAATAAGGCTAGCAAAGAGATCCACGAAATATAGATGTAATTCTGTGAGATGAATTAACAGAACACTAAGCAGTTTCTCAGAAAGCTTCTTTCCAGATTTCATCTGAGGATATTTCCTTTTTCACCATAGCCCTCTATGGGCTTCCAAATATCACTTTGCCAATTCCACAAGAACTGTCTTAGCGAAAGGCTTCTTGAGGGGAAAGCTGTAACTCTGTGAGATGATTTCACAGAACACAAAGAAGTTTCTCAGAAAGCTTCTTTCTCTTTGTTATCGGAGGATATTTCCTTTGGCCCTATAGTCTTCAAAGGGATCCGAAATATCTGTTCTCAGATTCCACAGAAATAAGGCTAGCAAAGAGATCCACGAAATACAGATGTAACTCTGTGAGATGAATTAACAGAACACTAGCAATTTCTCAGAAAGCTTCTTTCCAGATTTCTTCTGAGGATATTTCCTTTTTCACCATAGCCCTCTATGGGCTTCCAAATATCACTTTGCCAATTCCACAAGAACTGTCTTAGCGAAAGGCTTCTTGAGGGGAAAGCTGTAACTCTGTGAGATGATTTCACAGAACACAAAGAAGTTTCTCAGAAAGCTTCTTTCTCTTTGTTATCGGAGGATATTTCCTTTGGCCCTATAGTCTTCAAAGGGATGCGAAATATCTGTTCTCAGATTCCACAGAAACAAGGCTAGCAAAGAGATCCACGAAATACAGATGTAAATCTGTGAGATGAATTAACAGAACACTAAGCAGTTTCTCAGAAAGCTTCTTTCCAGATTTCATCTGAGGATATTTCCTTTTTCACATTAGCCCTCTATGGGCTTCCAAATATCTCTTTGCCAATTCCACAAGAACTGTCTTAGCTAAAGGCTTCTGGAGGGGAAAGCTGTAACTCTGTGAGATGATTTCACAGAACACAAAGAAGTTTCTCAGAAAGCTTCTTTCTCTTTGTTATCGGAGGATATTTCCTTTGGCCCTATAGTCTTCAAAGGAATGCGAAATATCTGTTCTCAGATTCCACAGAAATAAGGCTAGCAAAGAGATCCACGAAATATAGATGTAATTCTGTGAGATGAATTAACGGAACACTAAGCAGTTTCTCAGAAAGCTTCTTTCCAGATTTCATCTGAGGATATTTCCTTTTTCACCGTAGCCCTCTATGGCCTTCCAAATATCACTTTGCCAATTCCACAAGAACTGTCTTAGCGAAAGGCTTCTTGAGGGGAAAGCTGTAACTCTGTGAGATGATTTCACAGAACACAAAGAAGTTTCTCAGAAAGCTTCTTTCTCTTTGTTATCGGAGGATATTTCCTTTGGCCCTATAGTCTTCAAAGGGATGCGAAATATCTGTTCTCAGATTCCACTGAAATAAGGCTAGCAAGGAGATCCACGAAATACAGATGTAACTCTGTGAGATGAATTAACAGAACACTAGCAATTTCTCAGAAAGCTTCTTTCCAGATTTCATCTGAGGATATTTCCTTTTTCACCATAGCCCTCTATGGGTTTCCAAATTTCACTTTGCCAATTCCACAAGAACTGTCTTAGCGAAAGGCTTCTTGAGGGGAAAGCTGTAACTCTGTGAGTTGATTTCACAGAACACAAAGAAGATTCTCAGAAAGCTTCTTTCTCTTTGTTATCGGAGGATATTTCCTTTGGCCCTATAGTCTTCAAAGGGATCCGAAATATCTGTTCTCAGATTCCACAGAAATAAAGCTAGCAAAGAGATCCACGAAATACAGATGTAACTCTGTGAGATGAATTAACAGAACACTAAGCAGTTTCTCATAAAGCTTCTTTCCAGATTTCCTCTGAGGATATTTCCTTTTTCACCATAGCCCAATAAGGGCTTCCAAATATCTCTTTGCCAATTCCACAAGAACTGTCTTAGCGAAAGGCTTCTTGAGGGGAAAGCTGTAACTCTGTGAGATGATTTCACAGAACACAAAGAAGTTTCTCAGAAAGCTTCTTTCTCTTTGTTATCGGAGGATATTTCCTTAGGCCCTATAGTCTTCAAAGGGATCCGAAATATCTGTTCTCAGATTCCACAGAAATAAGGCTAGCAAAGAGATCCACGAAATACAGATGTAACTCTGTGGGATGAATTAACAGAACACTAAGCAGTTTCTCAGAAAGCTTCTTTCCAGATTTCATCTGAGGATATTTCCTTTTTCACCATAGCCCTCTATGGGCTTCGAAATATCACTTTGCCAATTCCACAAGAACTATCTTAGCGACAGGCTTCTTGAGGGGAAAGCTGTAACTCTGTGAGATGATTTCACAGAACACAAAGAAGTTTCTCAGAAAGCTTCTTTCTCTTTGTTATCGGAGGATATTTCCTTTGGCCCTATAGTCTTCAAAGGGATCCGAAATATCTGTTCTCAGATTCCACAGAAATAAGGCTAAAAAAGAGATCCACGAAATACAGATGTAACTATGTGAGATGAATTAACAGAACACTAAGCAGTTTCTCAGAAAGCTTCTTTCCCGATTTCATCTGAGGATATTTCCTTTTTCATCATAGCCCTCTATGGGCTTCGAAATATCACTTTGCCAATTCCACAAGAACTGTCTTAGCGAAAGGCTTCTTGAGGGGAAAGCTGTAACTCTGTGAGATGATTTCACAGAACACAAAGAAGTTTCTCAGAAAGGTTCTTTCTCTTTGTTATCGGAGGATATTTCCTTTGGTCCTATAGTCTTCAAAGGGATCTGAAATATCTGTTCTCAGATTCCACAGAAATAAGGCTAGCAAAGAGATCCACGAAATACAGATGTAACTCAGTGAGATGAATTAACAGAACACTAAACAGTTTCTCAGAAAGCTTCTTTCCAGATTTCATCTGAGGATATTTCCTTTTTCACCATAGCCCTCTATGGGCTTCCAAATATCACTTTGCCAATACCACAAGAACTGTCTTAGCGAAAGGCTTCTTGAGGGGAAAGCTGTAACTCTGTGAGATGATTTCACAGAACACAAAGAAGTTTCTCAGAAAGCTTCTTTCTCTCTGTTATCGGAGGATATTTCCTTTGGCCCTATAGTCTTCAAAGGGATCCGAAATATCTGTTCTCATATTCCACAGAAATAAGGCTAGCAAAGAGATCCACGAAATACAGGTGTAACTCTGTGAGATGAATTAACAGAACACTAAGCAGTTTCTCAGAAAGCTTCTTTCCAGATTTCATATGAGGATATTTTCTTTTTCACCATAGCCATCTATGGGCTTCCAAATATCTCTTTGCCAATTCCACAAGAAGTGTCGTAGCGAAAGGCTTCTTCAGGGGAAAGCTGTAACTCTGTGAGATGATTTCACAGAACACAAAGAAGTTTCTCAGAAAGCTTCTTTCTCTTTGTTATCTGAGGATATTTCCTTTGGCCCTATAGTCTTCAAAGGGATCCGAAATATCTGTTCTCAGATTCCACAGAAATAAGGCTAGCAAAGAGATCCAGGAAATACAGATGTAACTCTGTGAGATGAATTAACAGAACACTAAGCAGTTTCTCAGAAAGCTTCTTTCCAGATTTCATCTGAGGATATTTCCTTTTTCACCATAGCCCTCTATGGGCTACCAAATATCTCTTTGCCAATTCCACAAGAACTGTCTTAGCGAAAGGCTTCTTGAGGGGAAAGCTGTAACTCTGTGAGATGATTTCACAGAACACAAAGAAGTTTCTCAGAAAGCTTCTTTATCTTTGTTATCGGAGGATATTTTCTTTGGCCCTATAGTCTTCAAAGGGATCCGAAATATCTGTTCTCAGATTCCACAGAAATAAGGCTAGCAAAGAGATCCCCGAAATACAGATGTAACTCTGTGAGATGAATTAACAGAACACTAAGCAGTTTCTCAGAAAGCTTCTTTCCAGATTTCATGTGAGGATATTTCCTTTTTCACCATAGCCCTCTATGGGCTTCCAAATATCTCTTTCCAATTCCACAGGGAGTGTCTTAGCGAAAGGCTTCTTGAGGGGAAAGCTGTAACTCTGTGAGATGATTTCACAGTATACCAAGAAGTTTCTCAGAAAACTTCTTTCTCTTTGTTATCGGAGGATAATT
This sequence comes from Macaca nemestrina, assembly GCF_043159975.1. Taxonomy (NCBI): domain Eukaryota; kingdom Metazoa; phylum Chordata; class Mammalia; order Primates; family Cercopithecidae; genus Macaca; species Macaca nemestrina. Next base: position 58,640,843 of record NC_092129.1, on the reverse strand, counting down.
CCTTTGGCCCTATATTCTTCAAAATGATCCGAAATATCTCTTCTCAGATTCCACAGAAATAAGGCTAGCAAAGAGATCCACGAAATACAGATATAACTCTGTGAGATGAATTAACAGAACACTAAGCAGTTTCTCAGAAAGCTTCTTTCCAGATTTCATCTGAGGATATTTCCTTTTTCACCATAACCCTCTATGGGCTTCCAAATATCTCTTTGCCAATTCCACAAGAACTTTCTTAGCGAAAGGCTTCTTGAGGGGAAAGCTGTAACTCTGTGAGATGATTTCACAGAACACAAAGAAGTTTCTCAGAAAGGTTTTTTCTCTTTGTTATCGGAGGATATTTCCTTTGGCCCTATAGTTTTCAAAGGGATCCGAAATATCTGTTCTAAGATTCCACAGACATAAGGCTAGCAAGGAGACCCACGAAATACAGATGTAACTCTGTGAGATGAATTAACAGAACACTAAGCAGTTTCTCAGAAAGCTTCTTTCCAGATTTCATCTGAGGATATTTCCTTTTTCACCATAGCCCTCTATGGGCTTCCAAATATCACTTTGCCAATTCCACAAGAACTGTCTTAGCGAAAGGCTTCTTGAGGGGAAAGCTGTAACTCTGTGAGATGATTTCACAGAACACAAAGAAGTTTCTCAGAAAGCTTCTTTCTCTCTGTTATCGGAGGATATTTCCTTTGGCCCTATAGTCTTCAAAGGGATCCGAAATATCTGTTCTCAGATTCCACAGAAATAAGGCTAGCAAAGAGATCCACGAAATACAGGTGTAACTCTGTGAGATGAATTAACAGAACACTAAGCAGTTTCTCAGAAAGCTTCTTTCCAGATTTCATCTGAGGATATTTCCTTTTTCACCATAGCCCTCTATGGGCTTCCAAATATCTCTTTGCCAATTCCACAGGAAGTGTCTTAGCGAAAGGCTTCTTTAGGGGAAAGCTGTAATTCTGTGAGATGATTTCACAGTATACAAAGAAGTTTCTCAGAAAGCTTCTTTCTCTTTGTTATCGGAGGATATTTCCTTTGGGCCTATAGTCTTCAAAGGGATCCGAAATATCTGTTCTCAGATTCCACAGAAATAAGGCTAGCAAAGAGATCCACGAAATAAAGATGTAACTCTGTGAGATGAATTAACAGAACACTAAGCAGTTTCTCAGAAAGCTTCTTTCTATGTTTCATCTGAGGATATTTCCTTTTTCACCATAGCCCTCTATGGGCTTCCAAATATCTCTTTGCCAATTCCACAAGAAGTGTCGTAGCGAAAGGCTTCTTGAGGGGAAAGCTGTAACTCTGTGAGATGATTTCACAGAACACAAAGAAGTTTCTCAGAAAGCTTCTTTCTCTTTGTTATCGGAGGATATTTCCTTTGGCCCTATAGTCTTCAAAGGGATCCGAAATATCTGTTCTCAGATTCCACAGAAATAAGGCTAGCAAAGAGATCCAGGAAATACAGATGTAACTCTGTGAGATGAATTAACAGAACACTAAGCAGTTTCTCTGAAAGCTTCTTTCCAGATATCGTCAGAGGATATTTCCTTTTTCACCATAGCCCTGTATGGGCTTCCAAATATCACTTTGCCAATTCCACAAGAACTGTCTTAGCGAAAGGCTTCTTGAGGGGAAAGCTGTAACTCTGTGAGGTGATTTCACAGAACACAAAGAAGTTTCTCAGAAAACTTCTTTCTCTTTGTTAACGGAGGATATTTCCTTTGGCCCTGTAGTCTTCACAGGGATCCGAAATATCTGTTCTCAGATTCCACAGAAATAAGGCTAGCAAAGAAATCTACGAAATACAGATGTAACTCTGTGAGATGAATTAACAGAACACTAAGCAGTTTCTCAGAAGGCTTCTTTCCATATTTAATCTGAGGATATTTCCTTTTTCACCATAGCCTTCTATGGGCTTCCAAATATCACTTTGCCAAATCCACCAGAACTGTCTTAGCGAAAGGCTTCCTGAGGGGAAACGTGTAACACTTTGAGATGATTTCACAGAACACAAAGAAGTTTCTCAGAAAGCTTCTTTCTCTTTGTTATCGGAGGATATTTCCTTTGGCCCTATAGTCTTCAAAGGGATCCGAAATATCTGTTCTCAGATTCCAAAGAAATAAGGCTAGCAAAGAGATCCACGAAATACAGATGTAACTCTGTGAGATGAATTAACAGAACACTAAGCAGTTTCTCAGAAAGCTTCTTTCCAGATTTCATCTGAGAATATTTCCTTTTTCACCATAGCCCTCTATGGGCTTCCAAATATCACTTTGCCAATTCCACAAGAACTGTTTTAGCGAAAGGCTTCTTGAGGGGAAAGCTGTAACTCTGTGAGATGATTTCACAGAACACAAAGAAGTTTCTCAGAAAGGTTTTTTCTCTTTGTTATCGGAGGATATTTCCTTTGGCCCTATAGTTTTCAAAGGGATCCGAAATATCTGTTCTAAGATTCCACAGACATAAGGCTAGCAAGGAGACCCACGAAATACAGATGTAACTCTGTGAGATGAATTAACAGAACACTAAGCAGTTTCTCAGAAAGCTTCTTTCCAGATTTCATCTGAGGATATTTCCTTTTTAACCATAGCCCTCTATGGGCTTCGAAATATCACTTTGCCAATTCCACAAGAACTGTCTTAGCGATGGGCTTCTTGAGGTGAAAGCTGTAACTCTGTGAGATGATTTCACAGAACACAAAGAAGTTTCTCAGAAAGCTTCTTTCTCTTTGTTGTCGGAGGATATTTCCTTTGACCCTATAGTCTTCAAAGGGATCCGAAATATCTGTTCTCAGATTCCACAGAAATAAGGCTAGCAAAGAGATCCACGAAATACAGATGTAACTCTGTGAGATGAATTAACAGAACACTAAGCAGTTTCTCAGAAAGCTTCTTTCCAGATTTCATCTGAGGATATTTCCTTTTTCACCATAGCCCTCTATGGGCTTCCAAATATCACTTTGCCAATTCCACAAGAACTGTCTTAGCGAAAGGCTTCTTGAGGGGAAAGCTGTAACTCTGTGAGATGATTTCACAGAACACAAAGAAGTTTCTCAGAAAGCTTCTTTCTCTCTGTTATCGGAGGATATTTCCTTTGGCCCTATAGTCTTCAAAGGGATCCGAAATATCTGTTCTCAGATTCCACAGAAATAAGGCTAGCAAAGAGATCCACGAAATACAGGTGTAACTCTGTGAGATGAATTAACAGAACACTAAGCAGTTTCTCAGAAAGCTTCTTTCCAGATTTCATCTGAGGATATTTTCTTTTTCACCATAGCCATCTATGGGCTTCCAAATATCTCTTTGCCAATTCCACAAGAAGTGTCGTAGCGAAAGGCTTCTTCAGGGGAAAGCTGTAACTCTGTGAGATGATTTCACAGAACACAAAGAAGTTTCTCAGAAAGCTTCTTTCTCTTTGTTATCTGAGGATATTTCCTTTGGCCCTATAGTCTTCAAAGGGATCCGAAATATCTGTTCTCAGATTCCACAGAAATAAGGCTAGCAAAGAGATCCAGGAAATGCAGATGTAACTCTGTGAGATGAATTAACAGAACACTAAGCAGTTTCTCAGAAAGCTTCTTTCCAGATTTCATCTGAGGATATTTCCTTTTTCACCATAGCCCTCTATGGGCTTCCAAATATCTCTTTGCCAATTCCACAAGAACTGTCTTAGCGAAAGGCTTCTTGAGGGGAAAGCTGTAACTCTGTGAGATGATTTCACAGAACACAAAGAAGTTTCTCAGAAAGCTTCTTTCTCTCTGTTATCGGAGGATATTTCCTTTGGCCCTATAGTCTTCAAAGGGATCCGAAATATCTGTTCTCAGATTCCACAGAAATAAGGCTAGCAAAGAGATCCACGAAATACAGGTGTAACTCTGTGAGATGAATTAACAGAACACTAAGCAGTTTCTCAGAAAGCTTCTTTCCAGATTTCATCTGAGGATATTTTCTTTTTCACCATAGCCATCTATGGGCTTCCAAATATCTCTTTGCCAATTCCACAAGAAGTGTCGTAGCGAAAGGCTTCTTCAGGGGAAAGCTGTAACTCTGTGAGATGATTTCACAGAACACAAAGAAGTTTCTCAGAAAGCTTCTTTCTCTTTGTTATCTGAGGATATTTCCTTTGGCCCTATAGTCTTCAAAGGGATCCGAAATATCTGTTCTCAGATTCCACAGAAATAAGGCTAGCAAAGAGATCCAGGAAATGCAGATGTAACTCTGTGAGATGAATTAACAGAACACTAAGCAGTTTCTCAGAAAGCTTCTTTCCAGATTTCATCTGAGGATATTTCCTTTTTCACCATAGCCCTCTATGGGCTTCCAAATATCTCTTTGCCAATTCCACAAGAACTGTCTTAGCGAAAGGCTTCTTGAGGGGAAAGCTGTAACTCTGTGAGATGATTTCACAGAACACAAAGAAGTTTCTCAGAAAGCTTCTTTATCTTTGTTATCGGAGGATATTTTCTTTGGCCCTATAGTCTTCATAGGGATCCGAAATATCTGTTCTCAAATTCCACAGAAATAAGGCTAGCAAAGAGATCCCCGAAATACAGATGTAACTCTGTGAGATGAATTAACAGAACACTAAGCAGTTTCTCAGAAAGCTTCTTTCCAGATTTCATGTGAGGATATTTCCTTTTTCACCATAGCCCTCTATGGGCTTCCAAATATCTCTTTCCAATTCCACAGGGAGTGTCTTAGCGAAAGGCTTCTTGAGGGGAAAGCTGTAACTCTGTGAGATGATTTCACAGTATACCAAGAAGTTTCTCAGAAAACTTCTTTCTCTTTGTTATCGGAGGATATTTCCTTTGGCCCTATATTTTTCAAAATGATCCGAAATATCTCTTCTCAGATTCCACAGAAATAAGGCTAGCAAAGAGATCCACGAAATACAGATATAACTCTGTGAGATGAATTAACAGAACACTAAGCAGTTTCTCAGAAAGCTTCTTTCCAGATTTCATCTGAGGATATTTCCTTTTTCACCATAACCCTCTATGGGCTTCCAAATATCTCTTTGCCAATTCCACAAGAACTTTCTTAGCGAAAGGCTTCTTGAGGGGAAAGCTGTAACTCTGTGAGATGATTTCACAGAACACAAAGAAGTTTCTCAGAAAGGTTTTTTCTCTTTGTTATCGGAGGATATTTCCTTTGGCCCTATAGTTTTCAAAGGGATCCGAAATATCTGTTCTAAGATTCCACAGACATAAGGCTAGCAAGGAGACCCACGAAATACAGATGTAACTCTGTGAGATGAATTAACAGAACACTAAGCAGTTTCTCAGAAAGCTTCTTTCCAGATTTCATCTGAGGATATTTCCTTTTTAACCATAGCCCTCTATGGGCTTCGAAATATCACTTTCCCAATTCCACAAGAACTGTCTTAGCGATGGGCTTCTTGAGGGGAAAGCTGTAAGTCTGTGAGATGATTTCACAGAACACAAAGAAGTTTCTCAGAAAGCTTCTTTCTCTTTGTTGTCGGAGGATATTTCCTTTGACCCTATAGTCTTCAAAGGGATCCGAAATATCTGTTCTCAGATTCCACAGAAATAAGGCTAGCAAAGAGATCCACGAAATACAGATGTAACTCTGTGAGATGAATTAACAGAACACTAAGCAGTTTCTCAGAAAGCTTCTTTCCAGATTTCATCTGAGGATATTTCCTTTTTCACCATAGCCCTCTATGGGCTTCCAAATATCACTTTGCCAATTCCACAAGAACTGTCTTAGCGAAAGGCTTCTTGAGGGGAAAGCTGTAACTCTGTGAGATGATTTCACAGAACACAAAGAAGTTTCTCAGAAAGCTTCTTTCTCTCTGTTATCGGAGGATATTTCCTTTGGCCCTATAGTCTTCAAAGGGATCCGAAATATCTGTTCTCAGATTCCACAGAAATAAGGCTAGCAAAGAGATCCACGAAATACAGGTGTAACTCTGTGAGATGAATTAACAGAACACTAAGCAGTTTCTCAGAAAGCTTCTTTCCAGATTTCATCTGAGGATATTTCCTTTTTCACCATAGCCCTCTATGGGCTTCCAAATATCTCTTTGCCAATTCCACAGGGAGTGTCTTAGCGAAAGGCTTCTTTAGGGGAAAGCTGTAATTCTGTGAGATGATTTCACAGTATACAAAGAAGTTTCTCAGAAAGCTTCTTTCTCTTTGTTATCGGAGGATATTTCCTTTGGGCCTATAGTCTTCAAAGGGATCCGAAATATCTGTTCTCAGATTCCACAGAAATAACCTAGCAAAGAGATCCACGAAATAAAGATGTAACTCTGTGAGATGAATTAACAGAACACTAAGCAGTTTCTCAGAAAGCTTCTTTCTATGTTTCATCTGAGGATATTTGCTTTTTCACCATAGCCCTCTATGGGCTTCCAAATATCTCTTTGCCAATTCCACAAGAAGTGTCGTAGCGAAAGGCTTCTTGAGGGGAAAGCTGTAACTCTGTGAGATGATTTCACAGAACACAAAGAAGTTTCTCAGAAAGCTTCTTTCTCTTTGTTATCGGAGGATATTTCCTATGGCCCTATAGTCTTCAAAGGGATCCGAAATATCTGTTCTCAGATTCCACAGAAATAAGGCTAGCAAAGAGATCCACGAAATACAGATGTAACTCTGTGAGATGAATTAACAGAACACTAAGCAGTTTCTCTGAAAGCTTCTTTCCAGATATCGTCAGAGGATATTTCCTTTTTCACCATAGCCCTGTATGGGCTTCCAAATATCACTTTGCCAATTCCACAAGAACTGTCTTAGCGAAAGGCTTCTTGAGGGGAAAGCTGTAACTCTGTGAGGTGATTTCACAGAACACAAAGAAGTTTCTCAGAAAACTTCTTTCTCTTTGTTAACGGGGGATATTTCCTTTGGCCCTGTAGTCTTCACAGGGATCCGAAATATCTGTTCTCAGATTCCACAGATATAAGGCTAGCAAAGAAATCCACGAAATACAGATGTAACTCTGTGAGATGAATTAACAGAACACTAAGCAGTTTCTCAGAAGGCTTCTTTCCATATTTCATCTGAGGATATTTCCTTTTTCACCATAGCCTTCTATGGGCTTCCAAATATCACTTTGCCAAATCCACCAGAACTGTCTTAGCGAAAGGCTTCCTGAGGGGAAACCTGTAACACTTTGAGATGATTTCACAGAACACAAAGAAGTTTCTCAGAAAGCTTCTTTCTCTTTGTTATCGGAGGATATTTCCTTTGGCCCTATAGTCTTCAAAGGGATCCGAAATATCTGTTCTCAGATTCCAAAGAAATAAGGCTAGCAAAGAGATCCACGAAATACAGATGTAACTCTGTGAGATGAATTAACAGAACACTAAGCAGTTTCTCAGAAAGCTTCTTTCCAGATTTCATCTGAGAATATTTCCTTTTTCACCATAGCCCTCTATGGGCTTCGAAATATCACTTTGCCAATTCCACAAGAACTGTTTTAGCGAAAGGCTTCTTGAGGGGAAAGCTGTAACTCTGTGAGATGATTTCACAGAACACAAAGAAGTTTCTCAGAAAGGTTTTTTCTCTTTGTTATCGGAGGATATTTCCTTTGGCCCTATAGTTTTCAAAGGGATCCGAAATATCTGTTCTAAGATTCCACAGACATAAGGCTAGCAAGGAGACCCACGAAATACAGATGTAACTCTGTGAGATGAATTAACAGAACACTAAGCAGTTTCTCAGAAAGCTTCTTTCCAGATTTCATCTGAGGATATTTCCTTTTTAACCATAGCCCTCTATGGGCTTCGAAATATCACTTTGCCAATTCCACAAGAACTGTCTTAGCGATGGGCTTCTTGAGGGGAAAGCTGTAACTCTGTGAGATGATTTCACAGAACACAAAGAAGTTTCTCAGAAAGCTTCTTTCTCTTTGTTGTCGGAGGATATTTCCTTTGACCCTATAGTCTTCAAAGGGATCCGAAATATCTGTTCTCAGATTCCACAGAAATAAGGCTAGCAAAGAGATCCACGAAATACAGATGTAACTCTGTGAGATGAATTAACAGAACACTAAGCAGTTTCTCAGAAAGCTTCTTTCCAGATTTCATCTGAGGATATTTCCTTTTTCACCATAGCCCTCTATGGGCTTCCAAATATCACTTTGCCAATTCCACAAGAACTGTCTTAGCGAAAGGCTTCTTGAGGGGAAAGCTGTAACTCTGTGAGATGATTTCACAGAACACAAAGAAGTTTCTCAGAAAGCTTCTTTCTCTCTGTTATCGGAGGATATATCCTTTGACCCTATAGTCTTCAAAGGGATCCGAAATATCTGTTCTCAGATTCCACAGAAATAAGGCTAGCAAAGAGATCCACGAAATACAGGTGTAACTCTGTGAGATGAATTAACAGAACACTAAGCAGTTTCTCAGAAAGCTTCTTTCCAGATTTCATCTGAGGATATTTCCTTTTTCACCATAGCCCTCTATGGGCTTCCAAATATCTCTTTGCCAATTCTACAGGGAGTGTCTTAGCGAAAGGCTTCTTGAGGGGAAAGCTGTAATTCTGTGAGATGATTTCACAGTATACAAAGAAGTTTCTCAGAAAGCTTCTTTCTCTTTGTTATCGGAGGATATTTCCTTTGGGCCTATAGTCTTCAAAGGGATCCGAAATATCTGTTCTCAGATTCCACAGAAATAAGGCTAGCAAAGAGATCCACGAAATAAAGATGTAACTCTGTGAGATGAATTAACAGAACACTAAGCAGTTTCTCAGAAAGCTTCTTTCTATGTTTCATCTGAGGATATTTCCTTTTTCACCATAGCCCTCTATGGGCTTCCAAATATCTCTTTGCCAATTCCACAAGAAGTGTCGTAGCGAAAGGCTTCTTGAGAGGAAAGCTGTAACTCTGTGAGATGATTTCACAGAACACAAAGAAGTTTCTCAGAAAGCTTCTTTCTCTTTGTTATCGGAGGATATTTCCTTTGGCCCTATAGTCTTCAAATGGATCCGAAATATCTGTTCTCAGATTCCACAGAAATAAGGCTAGCAAAGAGATCCAGGAAATACAGATGTAACTCTGTGAGATGAATTAACAGAACACTAAGCAGTTTCTCAGAAAGCTTCTTTCCAGATATCGTCAGAGGATATTTCCTTTTTCACCATAGCCCTCTATGGGCTTCCAAATATCACTTTGCCAATTCCACAAGAACTGTCTTAGCGAAAGGCTTCTTGAGGGGAAAGCTGTAACTCTGTGAGGTGATTTCACAGAACACAAAGAAGTTTCTCAGAAAACTTCTTTCTCTTTGTTAACGGAGGATATTTCCTTTGGCCCTGTAGTCTTCACAGGGATCCGAAATATCTGTTCTCAGATTCCACAGAAATAAGGCTAGCAAAGAAATCTACGAAATACAGATGTAACTCTGTGAGATGAATTAACAGAACACTAAGCAGTTTCTCAGAAGGCTTCTTTCCATATTTAATCTGAGGATATTTCCTTTTTCACCATAGCCTTCTATGGGCTTCCAAATATCACTTTGCCAAATCCACCAGAACTGTCTTAGCGAAAGGCTTCCTGAGGGGAAACCTGTAACACTTTGAGATGATTTCACAGAACACAAAGAAGTTTCTCAGAAAGCTTCTTTCTCTTTGTTATCGGAGGATATTTCCTTTGGCCCTATAGTCTTCAAAGGGATCCGAAATATCTGTTCTCAGATTCCAAAGAAATAAGGCTAGCAAAGAGATCCACGAAATACAGATGTAACTCTGTGAGATGAATTAACAGAACACTAAGCAGTTTCTCAGAAAGCTTCTTTCCAGATTTCATCTGAGAATATTTCCTTTTTCACCATAGCCCTCTATGGGCTTCCAAATATCACTTTGCCAATTCCACAAGAACTGTTTTAGCGAAAGGCTTCTTGAGGGGAAAGCTGTAACTCTGTGAGATGATTTCACAGAACACAAAGAAGTTTCTCAGAAAGGTTTTTTCTCTTTGTTATCGGAGGATATTTCCTTTGGCCCTATAGTTTTCAAAGGGATCCGAAATATCTGTTCTAAGATTCCACAGACATAAGGCTAGCAAGGAGACCCACGAAATACAGATGTAACTCTGTGAGATGAATTAACAGAACACTAAGCAGTTTCTCAGAAAGCTTCTTTCCAGATTTCATCTGAGGATATTTCCTTTTTAACCATAGCCCTCTATGGGCTTCGAAATATCACTTTGCCAATTCCACAAGAACTGTCTTAGCGATGGGCTTCTTGAGGTGAAAGCTGTAACTCTGTGAGATGATTTCACAGAACACAAAGAAGTTTCTCAGAAAGCTTCTTTCTCTTTGTTGTCGGAGGATATTTCCTTTGACCCTATAGTCTTCAAAGGGATCCGAAATATCTGTTCTCAGATTCCACAGAAATAAGGCTAGCAAAGAGATCCACGAAATACAGATGTAACTCTGTGAGATGAATTAACAGAACACTAAGCAGTTTCTCAGAAAGCTTCTTTCCAGATTTCATCTGAGGATATTTCCTTTTTCACCATAGCCCTCTATGGGCTTCCAAATATCACTTTGCCAATTCCACAAGAACTGTCTTAGCGAAAGGCTTCTTGAGGGGAAAGCTGTAACTCTGTGAGATGATTTCACAGAACACAAAGAAGTTTCTCAGAAAGCTTCTTTCTCTCTGTTATCGGAGGATATTTCCTTTGGCCCTATAGTCTTCAAAGGGATCCGAAATATCTGTTCTCAGATTCCACAGAAATAAGGCTAGCAAAGAGATCCACGAAATACAGGTGTAACTCTGTGAGATGAATTAACAGAACACTAAGCAGTTTCTCAGAAAGCTTCTTTCCAGATTTCATCTGAGGATATTTTCTTTTTCACCATAGCCATCTATGGGCTTCCAAATATCTCTTTGCCAATTCCACAAGAAGTGTCGTAGCGAAAGGCTTCTTCAGGGGAAAGCTGTAACTCTGTGAGATGATTTCACAGAACACAAAGAAGTTTCTCAGAAAGCTTCTTTCTCTTTGTTATCTGAGGATATTTCCTTTGGCCCTATAGTCTTCAAAGGGATCCGAAATATCTGTTCTCAGATTCCACAGAAATAAGGCTAGCAAAGAGATCCAGGAAATGCAGATGTAACTCTGTGAGATGAATTAACAGAACACTAAGCAGTTTCTCAGAAAGCTTCTTTCCAGATTTCATCTGAGGATATTTCCTTTTTCACCATAGCCCTCTATGGGCTTCCAAATATCTCTTTGCCAATTCCACAAGAACTGTCTTAGCGAAAGGCTTCTTGAGGGGAAAGCTGTAACTCTGTGAGATGATTTCACAGAACACAAAGAAGTTTCTCAGAAAGCTTCTTTCTCTCTGTTATCGGAGGATATTTCCTTTGGCCCTATAGTCTTCAAAGGGATCCGAAATATCTGTTCTCAGATTCCACAGAAATAAGGCTAGCAAAGAGATCCACGAAATACAGGTGTAACTCTGTGAGATGAATTAACAGAACACTAAGCAGTTTCTCAGAAAGCTTCTTTCCAGATTTCATCTGAGGATATTTTCTTTTTCACCATAGCCATCTATGGGCTTCCAAATATCTCTTTGCCAATTCCACAAGAAGTGTCGTAGCGAAAGGCTTCTTCAGGGGAAAGCTGTAACTCTGTGAGATGATTTCACAGAACACAAAGAAGTTTCTCAGAAAGCTTCTTTCTCTTTGTTATCTGAGGATATTTCCTTTGGCCCTATAGTCTTCAAAGGGATCCGAAATATCTGTTCTCAGATTCCACAGAAATAAGGCTAGCAAAGAGATCCAGGAAATGCAGATGTAACTCTGTGAGATGAATTAACAGAACACTAAGCAGTTTCTCAGAAAGCTTCTTTCCAGATTTCATGTGAGGATATTTCCTTTTTCACCATAGCCCTCTATGGGCTTCCAAATATCTCTTTCCAATTCCACAGGGAGTGTCTTAGCGAAAGGCTTCTTGAGGGGAAAGCTGTAACTCTGTGAGATGATTTCACAGTATACCAAGAAGTTTCTCAGAAAACTTCTTTCTCTTTGTTATCGGAGGATATTTCCTTTGGCCCTATATTTTTCAAAATGATCCGAAATATCTCTTCTCAGATTCCACAGAAATAAGGCTAGCAAAGAGATCCACGAAATACAGATATAACTCTGTGAGATGAATTAACAGAACACTAAGCAGTTTCTCAGAAAGCTTCTTTCCAGATTTCATCTGAGGATATTTCCTTTTTCACCATAACCCTCTATGGGCTTCCAAATATCTCTTTGCCAATTCCACAAGAACTTTCTTAGCGAAAGGCTTCTTGAGGGGAAAGCTGTAACTCTGTGAGATGATTTCACAGAACACAAAGAAGTTTCTCAGAAAGGTTTTTTCTCTTTGTTATCGGAGGATATTTCCTTTGGCCCTATAGTTTTCAAAGGGATCCGAAATATCTGTTCTAAGATTCCACAGACATAAGGCTAGCAAGGAGACCCACGAAATACAGATGTAACTCTGTGAGATGAATTAACAGAACACTAAGCAGTTTCTCAGAAAGCTTCTTTCCAGATTTCATCTGAGGATATTTCCTTTTTAACCATAGCCCTCTATGGGCTTCGAAATATCACTTTCCCAATTCCACAAGAACTGTCTTAGCGATGGGCTTCTTGAGGGGAAAGCTGTAAGTCTGTGAGATGATTTCACAGAACACAAAGAAGTTTCTCAGAAAGCTTCTTTCTCTTTGTTGTCGGAGGATATTTCCTTTGACCCTATAGTCTTCAAAGGGATCCGAAATATCTGTTCTCAGATTCCACAGAAATAAGGCTAGCAAAGAGATCCACGAAATACAGATGTAACTCTGTGAGATGAATTAACAGAACACTAAGCAGTTTCTCAGAAAGCTTCTTTCCAGATTTCATCTGAGGATATTTCCTTTTTCACCATAGCCCTCTATGGGCTTCCAAATATCACTTTGCCAATTCCACAAGAACTGTCTTAGCGAAAGGCTTCTTGAGGGGAAAGCTGTAACTCTGTGAGATGATTTCACAGAACACAAAGAAGTTTCTCAGAAAGCTTCTTTCTCTCTGTTATCGGAGGATATTTCCTTTGGCCCTATAGTCTTCAAAGGGATCCGAAATATCTGTTCTCAGATTCCACAGAAATAAGGCTAGCAAAGAGATCCACGAAATACAGGTGTAACTCTGTGAGATGAATTAACAGAACACTAAGCAGTTTCTCAGAAAGCTTCTTTCCAGATTTCATCTGAGGATATTTCCTTTTTCACCATAGCCCTCTATGGGCTTCCAAATATCTCTTTGCCAATTCCACAGGGAGTGTCTTAGCGAAAGGCTTCTTTAGGGGAAAGCTGTAATTCTGTGAGATGATTTCACAGTATACAAAGAAGTTTCTCAGAAAGCTTCTTTCTCTTTGTTATCGGAGGATATTTCCTTTGGGCCTATAGTCTTCAAAGGGATCCGAAATATCTGTTCTCAGATTCCACAGAAATAAGGCTAGCAAAGAGATCCACGAAATAAAGATGTAACTCTGTGAGATGAATTAACAGAACACTAAGCAGTTTCTCAGAAAGCTTCTTTCTATGTTTCATCTGAGGATATTTGCTTTTTCACCATAGCCCTCTATGGGCTTCCAAATATCTCTTTGCCAATTCCACAAGAAGTGTCGTAGCGAAAGGCTTCTTGAGGGGAAAGCTGTAACTCTGTGAGATGATTTCACAGAACACAAAGAAGTTTCTCAGAAAGCTTCTTTCTCTTTGTTATCGGAGGATATTTCCTATGGCCCTATAGTCTTCAAAGGGATCCGAAATATCTGTTCTCAGATTCCACAGAAATAAGGCTAGCAAAGAGATCCAGGAAATACAGATGTAACTCTGTGAGATGAATTAACAGAACACTAAGCAGTTTCTCTGAAAGCTTCTTTCCAGATATCGTCAGAGGATATTTCCTTTTTCACCATAGCCCTGTATGGGCTTCCAAATATCACTTTGCCAATTCCACAAGAACTGTCTTAGCGAAAGGCTTCTTGAGGGGAAAGCTGTAACTCTGTGAGGTGATTTCACAGAACACAAAGAAGTTTCTCAGAAAACTTCTTTCTCTTTGTTAACGGGGGATATTTCCTTTGGCCCTGTAGTCTTCACAGGGATCCGAAATATCTGTTCTCAGATTCCACAGATATAAGGCTAGCAAAGAAATCCACGAAATACAGATGTAACTCTGTGAGATGAATTAACAGAACACTAAGCAGTTTCTCAGAAGGCTTCTTTCCATATTTCATCTGAGGATATTTCCTTTTTCACCATAGCCTTCTATGGGCTTCCAAATATCACTTTGCCAAATCCACCAGAACTGTCTTAGCGAAAGGCTTCCTGAGGGGAAACCTGTAACACTTTGAGATGATTTCACAGAACACAAAGAAGTTTCTCAGAAAGCTTCTTTCTCTTTGTTATCGGAGGATATTTCCTTTGGCCCTATAGTCTTCAAAGGGATCCGAAATATCTGTTCTCAGATTCCAAAGAAATAAGGCTAGCAAAGAGATCCACGAAATACAGATGTAACTCTGTGAGATGAATTAACAGAACACTAAGCAGTTTCTCAGAAAGCTTCTTTCCAGATTTCATCTGAGAATATTTCCTTTTTCACCATAGCCCTCTATGGGCTTCGAAATATCACTTTGCCAATTCCACAAGAACTGTTTTAGCGAAAGGCTTCTTGAGGGGAAAGCTGTAACTCTGTGAGATGATTTCACAGAACACAAAGAAGTTTCTCAGAAAGGTTTTTTCTCTTTGTTATCGGAGGATATTTCCTTTGGCCCTATAGTTTTCAAAGGGATCCGAAATATCTGTTCTAAGATTCCACAGACATAAGGCTAGCAAGGAGACCCACGAAATACAGATGTAACTCTGTGAGATGAATTAACAGAACACTAAGCAGTTTCTCAGAAAGCTTCTTTCCAGATTTCATCTGAGGATATTTCCTTTTTAACCATAGCCCTCTATGGGCTTCGAAATATCACTTTGCCAATTCCACAAGAACTGTCTTAGCGATGGGCTTCTTGAGGGGAAAGCTGTAACTCTGTGAGATGATTTCACAGAACACAAAGAAGTTTCTCAGAAAGCTTCTTTCTCTTTGTTGTCGGAGGATATTTCCTTTGACCCTATAGTCTTCAAAGGGATCCGAAATATCTGTTCTCAGATTCCACAGAAATAAGGCTAGCAAAGAGATCCACGAAATACAGATGTAACTCTGTGAGATGAATTAACAGAACACTAAGCAGTTTCTCAGAAAGCTTCTTTCCAGATTTCATCTGAGGATATTTCCTTTTTCACCATAGCCCTCTATGGGCTTCCAAATATCACTTTGCCAATTCCACAAGAACTGTCTTAGCGAAAGGCTTCTTGAGGGGAAAGCTGTAACTCTGTGAGATGATTTCACAGAACACAAAGAAGTTTCTCAGAAAGCTTCTTTCTCTCTGTTATCGGAGGATATATCCTTTGACCCTATAGTCTTCAAAGGGATCCGAAATATCTGTTCTCAGATTCCACAGAAATAAGGCTAGCAAAGAGATCCACGAAATACAGGTGTAACTCTGTGAGATGAATTAACAGAACACTAAGCAGTTTCTCAGAAAGCTTCTTTCCAGATTTCATCTGAGGATATTTCCTTTTTCACCATAGCCCTCTATGGGCTTCCAAATATCTCTTTGCCAATTCTACAGGGAGTGTCTTAGCGAAAGGCTTCTTGAGGGGAAAGCTGTAATTCTGTGAGATGATTTCACAGTATACAAAGAAGTTTCTCAGAAAGCTTCTTTCTCTTTGTTATCGGAGGATATTTCCTTTGGGCCTATAGTCTTCAAAGGGATCCGAAATATCTGTTCTCAGATTCCACAGAAATAAGGCTAGCAAAGAGATCCACGAAATAAAGATGTAACTCTGTGAGATGAATTAACAGAACACTAAGCAGTTTCTCAGAAAGCTTCTTTCTATGTTTCATCTGAGGATATTTCCTTTTTCACCATAGCCCTCTATGGGCTTCCAAATATCTCTTTGCCAATTCCACAAGAAGTGTCGTAGCGAAAGGCTTCTTGAGAGGAAAGCTGTAACTCTGTGAGATGATTTCACAGAACACAAAGAAGTTTCTCAGAAAGCTTCTTTCTCTTTGTTATCGGAGGATATTTCCTTTGGCCCTATAGTCTTCAAAGGGATCCGAAATATCTGTTCTCAGATTCCACAGAAATAAGGCTAGCAAAGAGATCCAGGAAATACAGATGTAACTCTGTGAGATGAATTAACAGAACACTAAGCAGTTTCTCAGAAAGCTTCTTTCCAGATATCGTCAGAGGATATTTCCTTTTTCACCATAGCCCTCTATGGGCTTCCAAATATCACTTTGCCAATTCCACAAGAACTGTCTTAGCGAAAGGCTTCTTGAGGGGAAAGCTGTAACTCTGTGAGGTGATTTCACAGAACACAAAGAAGTTTCTCAGAAAACTTCTTTCTCTTTGTTAACGGAGGATATTTCCTTTGGCCCTGTAGTCTTCACAGGGATCCGAAATATCTGTTCTCAGATTCCACAGAAATAAGGCTAGCAAAGAGATCCACGAAATACAGATGTAACTCTGTGAGATGAATTAACAGAACACTAAGCAGTTTCTCAGAAGGCTTCTTTCCATATTTCATCTGAGGATATTTCCTTTTTCACCATAGCCTTCTATGGGCTTCCAAATATCACTTTGCCAAATCCACAAGAACTGTCTTAGCGAAAGGCTTCCTGAGGGGAAACCTGTAACACTTTGAGATGATTTCACAGAACACAAAGAAGTTTCTCAGAAAGCTTCTTTCTCTTTGTTATCGGAGGATATTTCCTTTGGCCCTATAGTCTTCAAAGGGATCCGAAATATCTGTTCTCAGATTCCAAAGAAATAAGGCTAGCAAAGAGATCCACGAAATACAGATGTAACTCTGTGAGATGAATTAACAGAACACTAAGCAGTTTCTCAGAAAGATTCTTTCCAGATTTCATCTGAGAATATTTCCTTTTTCACCATAGCCCTCTATGGGCTTCCAAATATCACTTTGCCAATTCCACAAGAACTGTCTTAGCGAAAGGCTTCTTGAGGGGAAAGCTGTAACTCTGTGAGATGATTTCACAGAACACAAAGAAGTTTCTCAGAAAGCTTCTTTCTCTTTGTTATCGGAGGATATTTCCATTGGCCCTATAGTCTTCAAAGGGATCCGAAATATCTGTTCTCAGATTCCACAGAAATAAGGCTAGCAAAGAGATCCACGAAATACAGATGTAACTCTGTGAGATGAATTAACAGAACACTAAGCAGTTTCTCAGAAAGCTTCTTTCCATATTTCCTCTGAGGATATTTCCTTTTTCACCATAGCCCTCTATGGGCTTCGAAATATCTCTTTGCCAATTCCACAAGAAGTGTCGTAGCGAAAGGCTTCTTCAGGGTAAAGCTGTAACTCTGTGAGATGATTTCACAGAACACAAAGAAGTTTCTCAGAAAGCTTCTTTCTCTATGTTATCGGAGGATATTTCCTTTGGCCCTATAGTCTTCAAAGGGATCCGAAATATCTGTTCTCAGATTCCACAGAAATAAGGCTAGCAAAGAGATCCACGAAATACAGATGTAACTCTGTGAGATGAATTAACAGAACACTAAGCAGTTTCTCAGAAAGCTTCTTTCCAGATTCCCTCTGAGGATATTTCCTTTCTCACCATAGCCCTCTATGGACTTCCAAATATCTCTTTGCCAATTCCACAGGGAGTGTCTTAGCGAAAGGCTTCTTGAGGGGAAAGCTGTAATTCTGTGAGATGATTTCACAGTATACAAAGAAGTTTCTCAGAAAGCTTCTTTCTCTTTGTTATCGGAGGATATTTCCTTTGGGCCTATAGTCTTCAAAGGGATCCGAAATATCTGTTCTCAGATTCCACAGAAATAAGGCTAGCAAAGAGATCCACGAAATAAAGATGTAACTCTGTGACATGAATTAACAGAACACTAAGCAGTTTCTCAGAAAGCTTCTTTCTATGTTTCATCTGAGGATATTTCCTTTTTCACCATAGCCCTCTATGGGCTTCCAAATATCTCTTTGCCAATTCCACAAGAAGTGTCGTAGCGAAAGGCTTCTTGAGGGGAAAGCTGTAACTCTGTGAGATGATTTCACAGAACACAAAGAAGTTTCTCAGAAAGCTTCTTTCTCTTTGTTATCGGAGGATATTTCCTTTGGCCCTATAGTCTTCAAAGGGATCCGAAATATCTGTTCTCAGATTCCACAGAAATAAGGCTAGCAAAGAGATCCACGAAATACAGATGTAACTCAGTGAGATGAATTAACAGAACACTAAACAGTTTCTCAGAAAGCTTCTTTCCAGATTTCATCTGAGGATATTTCCTTTTTCACCATAGCCCTCTATGGGCTTCCAAATATCACTTTGCCAATACCACAAGAACTGTCTTAGCGAAAGGCTTCTTGAGGGGAAAGCTGTAACTCTGTGAGATGATTTCACAGAACACAAAGAAGTTTCTCAGAAAGCTTCTTTCTCTCTGTTATCGGAGGATATTTCCTTTGGCCCTATAGTCTTCAAAGGGATCCGAAATAAATGTTCTCAGATTCCACAGAAATAAGGCTGGCAAAGAGATCCACGAAATACAGGTGTAACTCTGTGAGATGAATTAACAGAACACCAA
This sequence comes from Macaca nemestrina, assembly GCF_043159975.1. Classification (NCBI taxonomy): domain Eukaryota; kingdom Metazoa; phylum Chordata; class Mammalia; order Primates; family Cercopithecidae; genus Macaca; species Macaca nemestrina. The sequence continues at coordinate 58,622,199 of NC_092129.1, read as the reverse complement.
GCAGTTTCTCAAAAAGCTTCTTTCCAGATTTCATCTGAGGATATTTCCTTTTTCACCATAGCCATCTATGGGCTTCCAAATATCTCTTTGCCAATTCCACAAGAAGTGTCGTAGCGAAAGGCTTCTTCAGGGGAAAGCTGTAACTCTGTGAGATGATTTCCCAGAACACAAAGAAGTTTCTCAGAAAGCTTCTTTCTCTTTGTTATCTGAGGATATTTCCTTTGGCCCTATAGTCTTCAAAGGGATCCGAAATATCTGTTCTCAGATTCCACAGAAATAAGGCTAGCAAAGAGATCCAGGAAATACAGATGTAACTCTGTGAGATGAATTAACAGAACACTAAGCAGTTTCTCAGAAAGCTTCTTTCCAGATTTCATCTGAGGATATTTCCTTTTTCACCATAGCCCTCTATGGGCTTCCAAATATCTCTTTGCCAATTCCACGAGAACTGTCTTAGCGAAAGGCTTCTTGAGGGGAAAGCTGTAACTCTGTGAGATGATTTCACAGAACACAAAGAAGTTTCTCAGAAAGCTTCTTTATCTTTGTTATCGGAGGATATTTCCTTTGGCCCTATAGTCTTCAAAGGGATCCGAAATATCTGTTCTCAGATTCCACAGAAATAAGGCTAGCAAAGAGATCCCCGAAATACAGATGTAACTCTGTGAGATGAATTAACAGAACACTAAGCAGTTTCTCAGAAAGCTTCTTTCCAGATTTCATCTGAGGATATTTCCTTTTTCACCATAGCCCTCTATGGGCTTCCAAATATCTCTTTCCAATTCCACAGGGAGTGTCTTAGCGAAAGGCTTCTTGAGGGGAAAGCTGTAACTCTGTGAGATGATTTCACAGTATACCAAGAAGTTTCTCAGAAAACTTCTTTCTCTTTGTTATCGGAGGATATTTCCTTTGGCCCTATATTCTTCAAAATGATCCGAAATATCTCTTCTCAGATTCCACAGAAATAAGGCTAGCAAAGAGATCCACGAAATACAGATATAACTCTGTGAGATGAATTAACAGAACACTAAGCAGTTTCTCAGAAAGCTTCTTTCCAGATTTCATCTGAGGATATTTCCTTTTTAACCATAGCCCTCTATGGGCTTCGAAATATCACTTTGCCAATTCCACAAGAACTGTCTTAGCGATAGGCTTCTTGAGGGGAAAGCTGTAATTCTGTGAGATGATTTCACAGAACACAAAGAAGTTTTTCAGAAAGGTTTTTTCTCTTTGTTATCGGAGGATATTTCCTTTGGCCCTATAGTTTTCCAAGGGATCCGAAATATCTGTTCTAAGATTCCACAGACATAAGGCTAGCAAGGAGACCCACGAAATACAGATGTAACTCTGTGAGATGAATTAACAGAACACTAAGCAGTTTCTCAGAAAGCTTCTTTCCAGATTTCATCTGAGGATATTTCCTTTTTAACCATAGCCCTCTATGGGCTTCGAAATATCACTTTGCCAATTCCACAAGAACTGTCTTAGCGATAGGCTTCTTGAGGGGAAAGCTGTAACTCTGTGAGATGATTTCACAGAACACAAAGAAGTTTCTCAGAAAGCTTCTTTCTCTTTGTTGTCGGAGGATATTTCCTTTGACCCTATAGTCTTCAAAGGGATCCGAAATATCTGTTCTCAGATTCCACAGAAATAAGGCTAGCAAAGAGATCCACGAAATACAGATGTAACTCTGTGAGATGAATTAACAGAACACTTAGCAGTTTCTCAGAAAGCTTCTTTCCAGATTTCATCTGAGGATATTTCCTTTTTCACCATAGCCCTCTATGGGCTTCCAAATATCTCTTTGCCAATTCCACAGGGAGTGTCTTAGCGAAAGGCTTCTTGAGGGGAAAGCTGTAACTCTGTGAGATGATTTCACAGTATACAAAGAAGTTTCTCAGAAAGCTTCTTTCTCTTTGTTATCGGAGGATATTTCCTTTGGGCCTATAGTCTTCAAAGGGATCCGAAATATCTGTTCTCAGATTCCACAGAAATAAGGCTAGCAAAGAGATCCACGAAATAAAGATGTAACTCTGTGAGATGAATTAACAGAACACTAAGCAGTTTCGCAGAAAGCTTCTTTCTATGTTTCATCTGAGGATATTTCCTTTTTCACCATAGCCCTCTATGGGCTTCCAAATATCTCTTTGCCAATTCCACAAGAAGTGTCGTAGCGAAAGGCTTCTTGAGGGGAAAGCTGTAACTCTGTGAGATGATTTCACAGAACACAAAGAAGTTTCTCAGAAAGCTTCTTTCTCTTTGTTATCGGAGGATATTTCCTTTGGCCCTATAGTCTTCAAAGGGATCCGAAATATCTGTTCTCAGATTCCACAGAAATAAGGCTAGCAAAGAGATCCAGGAAATACAGATGTAACTCTGTGAGATGAATTAACAGAACACTAAGCAGTTTCTCAGAAAGCTTCTTTCCAGATATCGTCAGAGGATATTTCCTTTTTCACCATAGCCCTCTATGGGCTTCCAAATATCACTTTGCCAATTCCACAAGAACTGTCTTAGCGAAAGGCTTCTTGAGGGGAAAGCTGTAACTCTGTGAGGTGATTTCACAGAACACAAAGAAGTTTCTCAGAAAACTTCTTTCTCTTTGTTAACGGAGGATATTTCCTTTGGCCCTGTAGTCTTCACAGGGATCCGAAATATCTGTTCTCAGATTCCACAGAAATAAGGCTAGCAAAGAGATCCACGAAATACAGATGTAACTCTGTGAGATGAATTAACAGAACACTAAGCAGTTTCTCAGAAGGCTTCTTTCCATATTTCATCTGAGGATATTTCCTTTTTCACCATAGCCTTCTATGGGCTTCCAAATATCACTTTGCCAAATCCACAAGAACTGTCTTAGCGAAAGGCTTCCTGAGGGGAAAGCTGTAACACCTTGAGATGATTTCACAGAACACAAAGAAGTTTCTCAGAAAGCTTCATTCTCTTTGTTATCGGAGGATATTTCCTTTGGCCCTATAGTCTTCAAAGGGATCCGAAATATCTGTTCTCAGATTCCAAAGAAATAAGGCTAGCAAAGAGATCCACGAAATATAGATGTAACTCTGTGAGATGAATTAACAGAACACTAAGCAGTTTCTCAGAAAGCTTCTTTCCAGATTTCATCTGAGAATATTTCCTTTTTCACCATAGCCCTCTATGGGCTTCGAAATATCACTTTGCCAATTCCACAAGAACTGTCTTAGCGAAAGGCTTCTTGAGGGGAAAGCTGTAACTCTGTGAGATGATTTCACAGAACACAAAGAAGTTTCTCAGAAAGCTTCTTTCTCTTTGTTATCGGAGGATATTTCCATTGGCCCTATAGTCTTCAAAGGGATCCGAAATATCTGTTCTCAGATTCCACAGAAATAAGGCTAGCAAAGAGATCCACGAAATACAGATGTAACTCTGTGAGATGAATTAACAGAACACTAAGCAGTTTCTCAGAAAGCTTCTTTCCATATTTCCTCTGAGGATATTTCCTTTTTCACCATAGCCCTCTATGGGCTTCCAAATATCTCTTTGCCAATTCCACAAGAAGTGTCGTAGCGAAAGGCTTCTTCAGGGTAAAGCTGTAACTCTGTGAGATGATTTCACAGAACACAAAGAAGTTTCTCAGAAAGCTTCTTTCTCTATGTTTACGGAGGATATTTCCTTTGACCCTATAGTCTTCAAAGGGATCCGAAATATCTGTTTTCAGATTACACAGAAATAAGGCTAGCAAAGAGATCCACGAAATACAGATGTAACTCTGTGAGATGAATTAACAGAACACTAAGCAGTTTCTCAGAAAGCTTCTTTCCAGATTCCCTCTGAGGATATTTCCTTTCTCACCATAGCCCTCTATGGACTTCCAAATATCACTTTGCCAATTCCACAAGAACTGTCTTAGCGAAAGGCTTCTTAGGGGAAAGCTGTAACTCTGTGAGATGATTTCACAGAACACAAAGAAGTTTCTCAGAAAGCTTCTTTCTCTCTGTTATCGGAGGATATTTCCTTTGGCCCTATAGTCTTCAAAGGGATCGGAAATATCTGTTCTCAGATTCCACAGAAATAAGGCTAGCAAAGAGATCCACGAAATACAGGTGTAACTCTGTGAGATGAATTAACAGAACACTAAGCAGTTTCTCAGAAAGCTTCTTTCCAGATTTCATCTGAGGATATTTCCTTTTTCACCATAGCCCTCTATGGGCTTCGAAATATCACTTTGCCAATTCCACAAGAACTGTCTTAGCGAAAGGCTTCTTGAGGGGAAAGCTGTAACTCTTTGAGATGATTTCACAGAACACAAAGAAGTTTCTCAGAAAACTTCTTTCTCTTTGTTATCGGAGGATATTTCCATTGGCCCTATAGTCTTCAAAGGGATCCGAAATATCTGTTCTCAGATTCCACAGAAATAAGGCTAGCAAAGAGATCCACGAAATACAGATGTAACTCTGTGAGATGAATTAACAGAACACTAAGCAGTTTCTCAGAAAGCTTCTTTCCATATTTCCTCTGAGGATATTTCCTTTCTCACCATAGCCCTCTATGGGCTTCCAAATATCATTTCCCAATTCCACAAGAACTGTCTTAGCGAAAGGCTTCTTGAGGGGAAAGCTGTAACTCTGTGAGATGATTTCACAGAACACAAAGAAGTTTCTCAGAAAGCTTCTTTCTCTTTGTTATCGGAGGATATTTCCTTTGGCCCTATATTCTTCAAAGGGATCCGAAGTATCTGTTCTCAGATTCCACAGAAATAAGGCTAGCAAGGAGATCCACGAAATACAGATGTAACTCTCTGAGCTGAATTAACAGAACACTAAGCAGTTTCTCAGAAAGCTTCTTTCCAGATTTCATCTGAGGATATTTCCTTTTTCACCATAGCCCTCTATTGGCTTCCAAATATCTCTTTGCCAATTCCACAAGAACTGTCTTAGCGAAAGGCTTCTTGAGGGGAAAGCTGTAACTCTGTGAGATGATTTCAGAGAACACAAAGAAGTTTCTCAGAAAGCTTCTTTCTCTTTGTTATCGGAGGATATTTCCTTTGGCCCTATAGTCTTCAAAGGGATCCGAAATATCTGTTCTCAGATTCCACAGAAATAAGGCTAGCAAAGAGATCCACGAAATACAGATGTAACACTGTGAGATGAATTAACAGAACACTAAGCAGTTTCTCAGAAATCTTCTTTCCAGATTTCCACTGAGGATATTTCCTTTCTCACCATAGCCCTCTACGGGCTTCCAAATATCACTTTGCCAATTCCACAAGAACTGTCTTAGCGAAAGGCTTCTTGAGGGGAAAGCTGTAACTCTGTGAGATGATTTCACAGAACACAAAGAAGTTTCTCAGAAAGTTTCTTTCTCTTTGTTATCTGAGGATATTTCCTTTGGGCCTATATTCTTCAAAGGGATCCGAAATATCTGTTCTCAGATTCCACAGAAATAAGGCTAGCACGGAGATCCACGAAATACAGATGTAACTCTGTGAGATGAATTAACAGAACACTAAGCAGTTTCTCAGAAAGCTTCTTTCCAGATTTCATCTGAGGATAATTCCTTTTTCACCATAGCCCTCTATGGGCTTCCAAATATCTCTTTGCCAATTCCACAAGAACTGTCTTAGCTAAAGGCTTCTTGAGGGGAAAGCAGTAACTCTGTGAGATGATTTCACAGAACGCAAAGAAGTTTCTCAGAAAGCTTCTTTCTCTTTGTTATCGGAGGATATTTCCTTTGGCCCTATAATCTTCAAAGGGATGCGAAATATCTGTTCTCAGATTCCACAGAAATAAGGCTAGCAAGGAGATCCACGAAATACAGATGTAACTCTGTGAGATGAATTAACAGAACACTAGCAATTTCTCAGAAAGATTCTTTCCAGATTTCTTCTGAGGATATTTCCTTTTTCACCATAGCCCTCTATGGGCTTCCAAATATCACTTTGCCAATTCCACAAGAACTGTCTTAGCGAAAGGCTTCTTGAGGGGAAAGCTGTAACTCTGTGAGTTGATTTCACAGATCACAAAGAAGATTCTCAGAAAGCTTCTTTCTCTTTGTTATCGGAGGATATTTCCTTTGGCCCTATAGTCTTCAAAGGGATCCGAAATATCTGTTCTCAGATTCCACAGAAATAAGGCTAGCAAAGAGATCCACGAAATACAGATGTAACTCTGTGAGATGAATTAACAGAACACTAAGCAGTTTCTCATAAAGCTTCTTTCCAGATTTCATCTGAGGATATTTCCTTTTTCACCATAGCCCAATAAGGGCTTCCAAATATCTCTTTGCCAATTCCACAAGAACTGTCTTAGCGAAAGGCTTCTTGAGGGGAAAGCTGTAACTCTGTGAGATGATTTCACAGAACACAAAGAAGTTTCTCAGAAAGCTTCTTTCTCTTTGTTATCGGAGGATATTTCCTTAGGCCCTATAGTCTTCAATGAGATCCGAAATATCTGGTCTCAGATTCCACAGAAATAAGGCTAGCAAAGAGATCCACGAAATACAGATGTAACTCTGTGAGATGAATTAACAGAACACTAAGCAGTTTCTCAGAAAGCTTCTTTCCAGATTTAATCTGAGGATATTTCCTTTTTCACCATAGCCCTCGATGGGCTTCCAAATATCACTTTGCCAATTCCACAAGAACTGTCTTAGCGAAAGGCTTCTTGAGGGAAAATCTGTAACTCTGTGAGATGATTTCTCAGAACACAAAGAAGTTTCTCAGAAAGCTTCTTTCTATTTGTTATCGGAGGATATTTCCTTTGGCCCTATACTCTTCAAAGGGACCCGAAATATCTGTTCTCAGATTCCACAGAAATAAGGCTAGCAAAGAGATCCACGAAATATAGACGTAACTCTGTGAGATGAATTAACAGAACACTAAGCAGTTTCTCAGAATGCTTCTTTACAGATTTCATCTGAGGATAGTTCCTTTTTCAACGTATCCCTCTAGGGGATTCCAAATATCACTTTGCCAATTCCACAAGAACTGTCTTAGCGAAAGGCCTCTTGAGGGGAAAGCTGTAACTCTGTGAGATGATTTCACAGAACACAAAGAAGTTTCTCAGAAAGCTTCTTTCTCTTTGTTATCGGAGGATATTTCCTTTGGCCCTATAGTCTTCAAAGGGATACGAAATATCTGTTCTCAGATTCCACAGAAATAAGGCTAACAAAGAGATCCATGAAATACAGGTGTAACTCTGTGAGATGAATTAACAGAACACTAATCAGTTTCTCAGAAAGCTTCTTTTCAGATTTCATCTGAGTATAGTTCCTTTTTCACCATAGCCCTCTAGGGGCTTTCAAATATCACTTTGCCAATTCCACAAGAACTGTCTTAGCGAAAGGCTTCTTGAGGGGCACGCTGTAACTCTGTGAGATGATTTCACAGAACACAAAGAAGTTTCTCAGAAAGCTTCTTTCTCTTTGTTATCGGAGGATATTTCCTTTGGCCCTATAGTCTTCAAAGGGATCCGAAATATCTGTTCTCAGATTCCACACAAATAAGGCTAGCAAAGAGATCCACGAAATACAGATGTAACTCTGTGAGATGAATTAACAGAACACTAAGCAGTTTCTAAGAAAGCTTCTTTCCAGATTTCATCTGAGGATATTTCCTTTTTCACCATAGCCCTCTAAGGGCTTCCAAATATATCTTTGCCAATTCCACAAGAACTGTCTTAGCGAAAGGCTTCTTGAGGGGAAAGCTGTAACTCTGTGAGATGATTTCACAGAACACAAAGAAGTTTCTCAGAAAGCTTCTTTCTCTTTGTTATCGGAGGATATTTCCTTTGGCCCTATAGTCTTCAAAGGGTTCCGAAATACCTGTTCTCAGATTCCACAGAAATAAGGCTAGCAAAGAGATCCACGAAATATAGATGTAATTCTGTGAGATGAATTAACAGAACACTAAGCAGTTTCTCAGAAAGCTTCTTTCCAGATTTCATCTGAGGATATTTCCTTTTTCACCATAGCCCTCTATGGGCTTCCAAATATCACTTTGCCAATTCCACAAGAACTGTCTTAGCGAAAGGCTTCTTGAGGGGAAAGCTGTAACTCTGTGAGATGATTTCACAGAACACAAAGAAGTTTCTCAGAAAGCTTCTTTCTCTTTGTTATCGGAGGATATTTCCTTTGGCCCTATAGTCTTCAAAGGGATCCGAAATATCTGTTCTCAGATTCCACAGAAATAAGGCTAGCAAAGAGATCCACGAAATACAGATGTAACTCTGTGAGATGAATTAACAGAACACTAGCAATTTCTCAGAAAGCTTCTTTCCAGATTTCTTCTGAGGATATTTCCTTTTTCACCATAGCCCTCTATGGGCTTCCAAATATCACTTTGCCAATTCCACAAGAACTGTCTTAGCGAAAGGCTTCTTGAGGGGAAAGCTGTAACTCTGTGAGATGATTTCACAGAACACAAAGAAGTTTCTCAGAAAGCTTCTTTCTCTTTGTTATCGGAGGATATTTCCTTTGGCCCTATAGTCTTCAAAGGGATGCGAAATATCTGTTCTCAGATTCCACAGAAACAAGGCTAGCAAAGAGATCCACGAAATACAGATGTAAATCTGTGAGATGAATTAACAGAACACTAAGCAGTTTCTCAGAAAGCTTCTTTCCAGATTTCATCTGAGGATATTTCCTTTTTCACATTAGCCCTCTATGGGCTTCCAAATATCTCTTTGCCAATTCCACAAGAACTGTCTTAGCTAAAGGCTTCTGGAGGGGAAAGCTGTAACTCTGTGAGATGATTTCACAGAACACAAAGAAGTTTCTCAGAAAGCTTCTTTCTCTTTGTTATCGGAGGATATTTCCTTTGGCCCTATAGTCTTCAAAGGAATGCGAAATATCTGTTCTCAGATTCCACAGAAATAAGGCTAGCAAAGAGATCCACGAAATATAGATGTAATTCTGTGAGATGAATTAACGGAACACTAAGCAGTTTCTCAGAAAGCTTCTTTCCAGATTTCATCTGAGGATATTTCCTTTTTCACCGTAGCCCTCTATGGCCTTCCAAATATCACTTTGCCAATTCCACAAGAACTGTCTTAGCGAAAGGCTTCTTGAAGGGAAAGCTGTAACTCTGTGAGATGATTTCACAGAACACAAAGAAGTTTCTCAGAAAGCTTCTTTCTCTTTGTTATCGGAGGATATTTCCTTTGGCCCTATAGTCTTCAAAGGGATGCGAAATATCTGTTCTCAGATTCCACTGAAATAAGGCTAGCAAGGAGATCCACGAAATACAGATGTAACTCTGTGAGATGAATTAACAGAACACTAGCAATTTCTCAGAAAGCTTCTTTCCAGATTTCATCTGAGGATATTTCCTTTTTCACCATAGCCCTCTATGGGTTTCCAAATTTCACTTTGCCAATTCCACAAGAACTGTCTTAGCGAAAGGCTTCTTGAGGGGAAAGCTGTAACTCTGTGAGTTGATTTCACAGAACACAAAGAAGATTCTCAGAAAGCTTCTTTCTCTTTGTTATCGGAGGATATTTCCTTTGGCCCTATAGTCTTCAAAGGGATCCGAAATATCTGTTCTCAGATTCCACAGAAATAAAGCTAGCAAAGAGATCCACGAAATACAGATGTAACTCTGTGAGATGAATTAACAGAACACTAAGCAGTTTCTCATAAAGCTTCTTTCCAGATTTCCTCTGAGGATATTTCCTTTTTCACCATAGCCCAATAAGGGCTTCCAAATATCTCTTTGCCAATTCCACAAGAACTGTCTTAGCGAAAGGCTTCTTGAGGGGAAAGCTGTAACTCTGTGAGATGATTTCACAGAACACAAAGAAGTTTCTCAGAAAGCTTCTTTCTCTTTGTTATCGGAGGATATTTCCTTAAGCCCTATAGTCTTCAAAGGGATCCGAAATATCTGTTCTCAGATTCCACAGAAATAAGGCTAGCAAAGAGATCCACGAAATACAGATGTAACTCTGTGGGATGAATTAACAGAACACTAAGCAGTTTCTCAGAAAGCTTCTTTCCAGATTTCATCTGAGGATATTTCCTTTTTCACCATAGCCCTCTATGGGCTTCGAAATATCACTTTGCCAATTCCACAAGAACTATCTTAGCGACAGGCTTCTTGAGGGGAAAGCTGTAACTCTGTGAGATGATTTCACAGAACACAAAGAAGTTTCTCAGAAAGCTTCTTTCTCTTTGTTATCGGAGGATATTTCCTTTGGCCCTATAGTCTTCAAAGGGATCCGAAATATCTGTTCTCAGATTCCACAGAAATAAGGCTAAAAAAGAGATCCACGAAATACAGATGTAACTATGTGAGATGAATTAACAGAACACTAAGCAGTTTCTCAGAAAGCTTCTTTCCCGATTTCATCTGAGGATATTTCCTTTTTCAACATAGCCCTCTATGGGCTTCGAAATATCACTTTGCCAATTCCACAAGAACTGTCTTAGCGAAAGGCTTCTTGAGGGGAAAGCTGTAACTCTGTGAGATGATTTCACAGAACACAAAGAAGTTTCTCAGAAAGGTTCTTTCTCTTTGTTATCGGAGGATATTTCCTTTGGTCCTATAGTCTTCAAAGGGATCTGAAATATCTGTTCTCAGATTCCACAGAAATAAGGCTAGCAAAGAGATCCACGAAATACAGATGTAACTCAGTGAGATGAATTAACAGAACACTAAACAGTTTCTCAGAAAGCTTCTTTCCAGATTTCATCTGAGGATATTTCCTTTTTCACCATAGCCCTCTATGGGCTTCCAAATATCACTTTGCCAATACCACAAGAACTGTCTTAGCGAAAGGCTTCTTGAGGGGAAAGCTGTAACTCTGTGAGATGATTTCACAGAACACAAAGAAGTTTCTCAGAAAGCTTCTTTCTCTCTGTTATCGGAGGATATTTCCTTTGGCCCTATAGTCTTCAAAGGGATCCGAAATATCTGTTCTCATATTCCACAGAAATAAGGCTAGCAAAGAGATCCACGAAATACAGGTGTAACTCTGTGAGATGAATTAACAGAACACTAAGCAGTTTCTCAGAAAGCTTCTTTCCAGATTTCATATGAGGATATTTTCTTTTTCACCATAGCCATCTATGGGCTTCCAAATATCTCTTTGCCAATTCCACAAGAAGTGTCGTAGCGAAAGGCTTCTTCAGGGGAAAGCTGTAACTCTGTGAGATGATTTCACAGAACACAAAGAAGTTTCTCAGAAAGCTTCTTTCTCTTTGTTATCTGAGGATATTTCCTTTGGCCCTATAGTCTTCAAAGGGATCCGAAATATCTGTTCTCAGATTCCACAGAAATAAGGCTAGCAAAGGGATCCAGGAAATACAGATGTAACTCTGTGAGATGAATTAACAGAACACTAAGCAGTTTCTCAGAAAGCTTCTTTCCAGATTTCATCTGAGGATATTTCCTTTTTCACCATAGCCCTCTATGGGCTTCCAAATATCTCTTTGCCAATTCCACAAGAACTGTCTTAGCGAAAGGCTTCTTGAGGGGAAAGCTGTAACTCTGTGAGATGATTTCACAGAACACAAAGAAGTTTCTCAGAAAGCTTCTTTATCTTTGTTATCGGAGGATATTTCCTTTGGCCCTATAGTCTTCAAAGGGATCCGAAATATCTGTTCTCAGATTCCACAGAAATAAGGCTAAAAAAGAGATCCACGAAATACAGATGTAACTATGTGAGATGAATTAACAGAACACTAAGCAGTTTCTCAGAAAGCTTCTTTCCCGATTTCATCTGAGGATATTTCCTTTTTCAACATAGCCCTCTATGCGCTTCGAAATATCACTTTGCCAATTCCACAAGAACTGTCTTAGCGAAAGGCTTCTTGAGGGGAAAGCTGTAACTCTGTGAGATGATTTCACAGAACACAAAGAAGTTTCTCAGAAAGGTTCTTTCTCTTTGTTATCGGAGGATATTTCCTTTGGTCCTATAGTCTTCAAAGGGATCTGAAATATCTGTTCTCAGATTCCACAGAAATAAGGCTAGCAAAGAGATCCACGAAATACAGATGTAACTCAGTGAGATGAATTAACAGAACACTAAACAGTTTCTCAGAAAGCTTCTTTCCAGATTTCATCTGAGGATATTTCCTTTTTCACCATAGCCCTCTATGGGCTTCCAAATATCACTTTGCCAATACCACAAGAACTGTCTTAGCGAAAGGCTTCTTGAGGGGAAAGCTGTAACTCTGTGAGATGATTTCACAGAACACAAAGAAGTTTCTCAGAAAGCTTCTTTCTCTCTGTTATCGGAGGATATTTCCTTTGGCCCTATAGTCTTCAAAGGGATCCGAAATATCTGTTCTCAGATTCCACAGAAATAAGGCTAGCAAAGAGATCCCCGAAATACAGATGTAACTCTGTGAGATGAATTAACAGAACACTAAGCAGTTTCTCAGAAAGCTTCTTTCCAGATTTCATCTGAGGATATTTCCTTTTTCACCATAGCCCTCTATGGGCTTCCAAATATCTCTTTCCAATTCCACAGGGAGTGTCTTAGCGAAAGGCTTCTTGAGGGGAAAGCTGTAACTCTGTGAGATGATTTCACAGTATACCAAGAAGTTTCTCAGAAAACTTCTTTCTCTTTGTTATCGGAGGATAATTCCTTTGGCCCTATATTCTTCAAAATGATCCGAAATATCTCTTCTCAGATTCCACAGAAATAAGGCTAGCAAAGAGATCCACGAAATACAGATATAACTCTGTGAGATGAATTAACAGAACACTAAGCAGTTTCTCAGAAAGCTTCTTTCCAGATTTCATCTGAGGATATTTCCTTTTTCACCATAACCCTCTATGGGCTTCCAAATATCTCTTTGCCAATTCCACAAGAACTTTCTTAGCGAAAGGCTTCTTGAGGGGAAAGCTGTAACTCTGTGAGATGATTTCACAGAACACAAAGAAGTTTCTCAGAAAGGTTTTTTCTCTTTGTTATCGGAGGATATTTCCTTTGGCCCTATAGTTTTCAAAGGGATCCGAAATATCTGTTCTAAGATTCCACAGACATAAGGCTAGCAAGGAGACCCACGAAATACAGATGTAACTCTGTGAGATGAATTAACAGAACACTAAGCAGTTTCTCAGAAAGCTTCTTTCCAGATTTCATCTGAGGATATTTCCTTTTTCACCATAGCCCAATAAGGGCTTCCAAATATCTCTTTGCCAATTCCACAAGAACTGTCTTAGCGAAAGGCTTCTTGAGGGGAAAGCTGTAACTCTGTGAGATGATTTCACAGAACACAAAGAAGTTTCTCAGAAAGCTTCTTTCTCTTTGTTATCGGAGGATATTTCCTTAGGCCCTATAGTCTTCAATGAGATCCGAAATATCTGGTCTCAGATTCCACAGAAATAAGGCTAGCAAAGAGATCCACGAAATACAGATGTAACTCTGTGAGATGAATTAACAGAACACTAAGCAGTTTCTCAGAAAGCTTCTTTCCAGATTTAATCTGAGGATATTTCCTTTTTCACCATAGCCCTCGATGGGCTTCCAAATATCACTTTGCCAATTCCACAAGAACTGTCTTAGCGAAAGGCTTCTTGAGGGGAAATCTGTAACTCTGTGAGATGATTTCTCAGAACACAAAGAAGTTTCTCAGAAAGCTTCTTTCTATTTGTTATCGGAGGATATTTCCTTTGGCCCTATACTCTTCAAAGGGACCCGAAACATCTGTTCTCAGATTCCACAGAAATAAGGCTAGCAAAGAGATCCACGAAATATAGACGTAACTCTGTGAGATGAATTAACAGAACACTAAGCAGTTTCTCAGAATGCTTCTTTACAGATTTCATCTGAGGATAGTTCCTTTTTCAACGTATCCCTCTAGGGGATTCCAAATATCACTTTGCCAATTCCACAAGAACTGTCTTAGCGAAAGGCCTCTTGAGGGGAAAGCTGTAACTCTGTGAGATGATTTCACAGAACACAAAGAAGTTTCTCAGAAAGCTTCTTTCTCTTTGTTATCGGAGGATATTTCCTTTGGCCCTATAGTCTTCAAAGGGATACGAAATATCTGTTCTCAGATTCCACAGAAATAAGGCTAACAAAGAGATCCATGAAATACAGGTGTAACTCTGTGAGATGAATTAACAGAACACTAATCAGTTTCTCAGAAAGCTTCTTTTCAGATTTCATCTGAGTATAGTTCCTTTTTCACCATAGCCCTCTAGGGGCTTTCAAATATCACTTTGCCAATTCCACAAGAACTGTCTTAGCGAAAGGCTTCTTGAGGGGCACGCTGTAACTCTGTGAGATGATTTCACAGAACACAAAGAAGTTTCTCAGAAAGCTTCTTTCTCTTTGTTATCGGAGGATATTTCCTTTGGCCCTATAGTCTTCAAAGGGTTCCGAAATATCTGTTCTCAGATTCCACAGAAATAAGGCTAGCAAAGAGATCCACGAAATACAGATGTAACTCTGTGAGATGAATTAACAGAACATTAAGCAGTTTCTCAGAAAGCTTCTTTCCAGATTTCATCTGAGGATATTTCCTTTTTCACCATAGCCCTCTATGGGCTTCGAAATATCTCTTTGCCAATTCCACGAGAACTGTCTTAGCGAAAGGCTTCTTGAGGGGAAAGCTGTAACTCTGTGAGATGATTTCACAGAACACAAAGAAGTTTCTCAGAAAGCTTCTTTCTCTTTGTTATCGGAGGATATTTCCTTTGGCCCTATACACTTTAAACGGATCCGAAATATCTGTTCTCAGATTCCACAGAAATAAGGCTAGCATAGAGATCCACGAAATATAGACGTAACTCTGTGAGATGAATTAACAGAACACTAGCAATTTCTCAGAAAGCTTCTTTCCAGATTTCTTCTGAGGATATTTCCTTTTACACCATAGCCCTCTATAGGCTTCGAAATATCACTTTGCCAATTCCACAAGAACTGTCTTAGCGAAAGGCTTCTTGAGGGGAAAGCTGTAACTCTGTGAGATGATTTCACAGAACACAAAGAAGTTTCTCAGAAAGCTTCTTTCTCTTTGTTATCGGAGGATATTTCCTTTGGCCCTATAGTCTTCAAAGGGATCCGAAATATCTGTTCTCAGATTCCACAGAAATAAGGCTAGCAAAGAGATCCACGAAATACAGATGTAACTCTGTGAGATGAATTAACAGAACACTAGCAATTTCTCAGAAAGCTTCTTTCCAGATTTCTTCTGAGGATATTTCCTTTTTCACCATAGCCCTCTATGGGCTTCCAAATATCACTTTGCCAATTCCACAAGAACTGTCTTAGCGAAAGGCTTCTTGAGGGGAAAGCTGTAACTCTGTGAGATGATTTCACAGAACACAAAGAAGTTTCTCAGAAAGCTTCTTTCTCTTTGTTATCGGAGGATATTTCCTTTGGCCCTATAGTCTTCAAAGGGATGCGAAATATCTGTTCTCAGATTCCACAGAAACAAGGCTAGCAAAGAGATCCACGAAATACAGATGTAAATCTGTGAGATGAATTAACAGAACACTAAGCAGTTTCTCAGAAAGCTTCTTTCCAGATTTCATCTGAGGATATTTCCTTTTTCACATTAGCCCTCTATGGACTTCCAAATATCTCTTTGCCAATTCCACAAGAACTGTCTTAGCTAAAGGCTTCTGGAGGGGAAAGCTGTAACTCTGTGAGATGATTTCACAGAACACAAAGAAGTTTCTCAGAAAGCTTCTTTCTCTTTGTTATCGGAGGATATTTCCTTTGGCCCTATAGTCTTCAAAGGAATGCAAAATATCTGTTCTCAGATTCCACAGAAATAAGGCTAGCAAAGAGATCCACGAAATATAGATGTAATTCTGAGAGATGAATTAACGGAACACTAAGCAGTTTCTCAGAAAGCTTCTTTCCAGATTTCATCTGTGGATATTTCCTTTTTCACCGTAGCCCTCTATGGCCTTCCAAATATCACTTTGCCAATTCCACAAGAACTGTCTTAGCGAAAGGCTTCTTGAGGGGAAAGCTGTAACTCTGTGAGATGATTTCACAGAACACAAAGAAGTTTCTCAGAAAGCTTCTTTCTCTTTGTTATCGGAGGATATTTCCTTTGGCCCTATAGTCTTCAAAGGGATGCGAAATATCTGTTCTCAGATTCCACTGAAATAAGGCTAGCAAGGAGATCCACGAAATACAGATGTAACTCTGTGAGATGAATTAACAGAACACTAGCAATTTCTCAGAAAGCTTCTTTCCAGATTTCATCTGAGGATATTTCCTTTTTCACCATAGCCCTCTATGGGTTTCCAAATTTCACTTTGCCAATTCCACAAGAACTGTCTTAGCGAAAGGCTTCTTGAGGGGAAAGCTGTAACTCTGTGAGTTGATTTCACAGAACACAAAGAAGATTCTCAGAAAGCTTCTTTCTCTTTGTTATCGGAGGATATTTCCTTTGGCCCTATAGTCTTCAAAGGGATCCGAAATATCTGTTCTCAGATTCCACAGAAATAAAGCTAGCAAAGAGATCCACGAAATACAGATGTAACTTGTGAGATGAATTAACAGAACACTAAGCAGTTTCTCATAAAGCTTCTTTCCAGATTTCCTCTGAGGATATTTCCTTTTTCACCATAGCCCAATAAGGGCTTCCAAATATCTCTTTGCCAATTCCACAAGAACTGTCTTAGCGAAAGGCTTCTTGAGGGGAAAGCTGTAACTCTGTGAGATGATTTCACAGAACACAAAGAAGTTTCTCAGAAAGCTTCTTTCTCTTTGTTATCGGAGGATATTTCCTTAGGCCCTATAGTCTTCAAAGGGATCCGAAATATCTGTTCTCAGATTCCACAGAAATAAGGCTAGCAAAGAGATCCACGAAATACAGATGTAACTCTGTGGGATGAATTAACAGAACACTAAGCAGTTTCTCAGAAAGCTTCTTTCCAGATTTCATCTGAGGATATTTCCTTTTTCACCATAGCCCTCTATGGGCTTCGAAATATCACTTTGCCAATTCCACAAGAACTATCTTAGCGACAGGCTTCTTGAGGGGAAAGCTGTAACTCTGTGAGATGATTTCACAGAACACAAAGAAGTTTCTCAGAAAGCTTCTTTCTCTTTGTTATCGGAGGATATTTCCTTTGGCCCTATAGTCTTCAAAGGGATCCGAAATATCTGTTCTCAGATTCCACAGAAATAAGGCTAAAAAAGAGATGCACGAAATACAGATGTAACTATGTGAGATGAATTATCAGAACACTAAGCAGTTTCTCAGAAAGCTTCTTTCCCGATTTCATCTGAGGATATTTCCTTTTTCAACATAGCCCTCTATGGGCTTCGAAATATCACTTTGCCAATTCCACAAGAACTGTCTTAGCGAAAGGCTTCTTGAGGGGAAAGCTGTAACTCTGTGAGATGATTTCACAGAACACAAAGAAGTTTCTCAGAAAGGTTCTTTCTCTTTGTTATCGGAGGATATTTCCTTTGGTCCTATAGTCTTCAAAGGGATCTGAAATATCTGTTCTCAGATTCCACAGAAATAAGGCTAGCAAAGAGATCCACGAAATACAGATGTAACTCAGTGAGATGAATTAACAGAACACTAAACAGTTTCTCAGAAAGCTTCTTTCCAGATTTCATCTGAGGATATTTCCTTTTTCACCATAGCCCTCTATGGGCTTCCAAATATCACTTTGCCAATACCACAAGAACTGTCTTAGCGAAAGGCTTCTTGAGGGGAAAGCTGTAACTCTGTGAGATGATTTCACAGAACACAAAGAAGTTTCTCAGAAAGCTTCTTTCTCTCTGTTATCGGAGGATATTTCCTTTGGCCCTATAGTCTTCAAAGGGATCCGAAATATCTGTTCTCATATTCCACAGAAATAAGGCTAGCAAAGAGATCCACGAAATACAGGTGTAACTCTGTGAGATGAATTAACAGAACACTAAGCAGTTTCTCAGAAAGCTTCTTTCCAGATTTCATATGAGGATATTTTCTTTTTCACCATAGCCATCTATGGGCTTCCAAATATCTCTTTGCCAATTCCACAAGAAGTGTCGTAGCGAAAGGCTTCTTCAGGGGAAAGCTGTAACTCTGTGAGATGATTTCACAGAACACAAAGAAGTTTCTCAGAAAGCTTCTTTCTCTTTGTTATCTGAGGATATTTCCTTTGGCCCTATAGTCTTCAAAGGGATCCGAAATATCTGTTCTCAGATTCCACAGAAATAAGGCTAGCAAAGAGATCCAGGAAATACAGATGTAACTCTGTGAGATGAATTAACAGAACACTAAGCAGTTTCTCAGAAAGCTTCTTTCCAGATTTCATCTGAGGATATTTCCTTTTTCACCATAGCCCTCTATGGGCTTCCAAATATCTCTTTGCCAATTCCACAAGAACTGTCTTAGCGAAAGGCTTCTTGAGGGGAAAGCTGTAACTCTGTGAGATGATTTCACAGAACACAAAGAAGTTTCTCAGAAAGCTTCTTTCTCTTTGTTATCGGAGGATATTTTCTTTGGCCCTATAGTCTTCAAAGGGATCCGAAATATCTGTTCTCAAATTCCACAGAAATAAGGCTAGCAAAGAGATCCCCGAAATACAGATGTAACTCTGTGAGATGAATTAACAGAACACTAAGCAGTTTCTCAGAAAGCTTCTTTCCAGATTTCATGTGAGGATATTTCCTTTTTCACCATAGCCCTCTATGGGCTTCCAAATATCTCTTTCCAATTCCACAGGGAGTGTCTTAGCGAAAGGCTTCTTGAGGGGAAAGCTGTAACTCTGTGAGATGATTTCACAGTATACCAAGAAGTTTCTCAGAAAACTTCTTTCTCTTTGTTATCGGAGGATATTTCCTTTGGCCCTATATTTTTCAAAATGATCCGAAATATCTCTTCTAAGATTCCACAGACATAAGGCTAGCAAGGAGACCCACGAAATACAGATGTAACTCTGTGAGATGAATTAACAGAACACTAAGCAGTTTCTCAGAAAGCTTCTTTCCAGATTTCATCTGAGGATATTTCCTTTTTAACCATAGCCCTCTATGGGCTTCGAAATATCACTTTGCCAATTCCACAAGAACTGTCTTAGCGAAAGGCTTCTTGAGGGGAAAGCTGTAACTCTGTGAGATGATTTCACAGAACACAAAGAAGTTTCTCAGAAAGCTTCTTTCTCTTTGTTGTCGGAGGATATTTCCTTTGACCCTATAGTCTTCAAAGGGATCCGAAATATCAGTTCTCAGATAACACAGAAATAAGGCTAGCAAAGAGATCCACGAAATACAGATGTAACTCTGTGAGATGAATTAACAGAACACTAAGCAGTTTCTCAGAAAGCTTCTTTCCAGATTTCATCTGAGGATATTTCCTTTTTCACCATAGCCCTCTATGGGCTTCCAAATATCACTTTGCCAATTCCACAAGAACTGTCTTAGCGAAAGGCTTCTTGAGGGGAAAGCTGTAACTCTGTGAGATGATTTCACAGAACACAAAGAAGTTTCTCAGAAAGCTTCTTTCTCTCTGTTATCGGAGGATATTTCCTTTGACCCTATAGTCTTCAAAGGGATCCGAAATATCTGTTCTCAGATTCCACAGAAATAAGGCTAGCAAAGAGATCCACGAAATACAGGTGTAACTCTGTGAGATGAATTAACAGAACACTAAGCAGTTTCTCAGAAAGCTTCTTTCCAGATTTCATCTGAGGATATTTCCTT
Organism: Macaca nemestrina; assembly: GCF_043159975.1. Taxonomy (NCBI): domain Eukaryota; kingdom Metazoa; phylum Chordata; class Mammalia; order Primates; family Cercopithecidae; genus Macaca; species Macaca nemestrina. The sequence continues at coordinate 58,602,610 of NC_092129.1, read as the reverse complement.
TTTCACCATAGCCCTCTATGGGCTTCCAAATATCTCTTTGCCAATTCTACAGGGAGTGTCTTAGCGAAAGGCTTCTTGAGGGGAAAGCTGTAATTCTGTGAGATGATTTCACAGTATACAAAGAAGTTTCTCAGAAAGCTTCTTTCTCTTTGTTATCGGAGGATATTTCCTTTGGGCCTATAGTCTTCAAAGGGATCCGAAATATCTGTTCTCAGATTCCACAGAAATAAGGCTAGCAAAGAGATCCACGAAATAAAGATGTAACTCTGTGAGATGAATTAACAGAACACTAAGCAGTTTCTCAGAAAGCTTCTTTCTATGTTTCATCTGAGGATATTTCCTTTTTCACCATAGCCCTCTATGGGCTTCCAAATATCTCTTTGCCAATTCCACAAGAAGTGTCGTAGCGAAAGGCTTCTTGAGAGGAAAGCTGTAACTCTGTGAGATGATTTCACAGAACACAAAGAAGTTTCTCAGAAAGCTTCTTTCTCTTTGTTATCGGAGGATATTTCCTTTGGCCCTATAGTCTTCAAAGGGATCCGAAATATCTGTTCTCAGATTCCACAGAAATAAGGCTAGCAAAGAGATCCAGGAAATACAGATGTAACTCTGTGAGATGAATTAACAGAACACTAAGCAGTTTCTCAGAAAGCTTCTTTCCAGATATCGTCAGAGGATATTTCCTTTTTCACCATAGCCCTCTATGGGCTTCCAAATATCACTTTGCCAATTCCACAAGAACTGTCTTAGCGAAAGGCTTCTTGAGGGGAAAGCTGTAACTCTGTGAGGTGATTTCACAGAACACAAAGAAGTTTCTCAGAAAACTTCTTTCTCTTTGTTAACGGAGGATATTTCCTTTGGCCCTGTAGTCTTCACAGGGATCCGAAATATCTGTTCTCAGATTCCACAGAAATAAGGCTAGCAAAGAGATCCACGAAATACAGATGTAACTCTGTGAGATGAATTAACAGAACACTAAGCAGTTTCTCAGAAGGCTTCTTTCCATATTTCATCTGAGGATATTTCCTTTTTCACCATAGCCTTCTATGGGCTTCCAAATATCACTTTGCCAAATCCACAAGAACTGTCTTAGCGAAAGGCTTCCTGAGGGGAAACCTGTAACACTTTGAGATGATTTCACAGAACACAAAGAAGTTTCTCAGAAAGCTTCTTTCTCTTTGTTATCGGAGGATATTTCCTTTGGCCCTATAGTCTTCAAAGGGATCCGAAATATCTGTTCTCAGATTCCAAAGAAATAAGGCTAGCAAAGAGATCCACGAAATACAGATGTAACTCTGTGAGATGAATTAACAGAACACTAAGCAGTTTCTCAGAAAGCTTCTTTCCAGATTTCATCTGAGAATATTTCCTTTTTCACCATAGCCCTCTATGGGCTTCCAAATATCACTTTGCCAATTCCACAAGAACTGTCTTAGCGAAAGGCTTCTTGAGGGGAAAGCTGTAACTCTGTGAGATGATTTCACAGAACACAAAGAAGTTTCTCAGAAAGCTTCTTTCTCTTTGTTATCGGAGGATATTTCCATTGGCCCTATAGTCTTCAAAGGGATCCGAAATATCTGTTCTCAGATTCCACAGAAATAAGGCTAGCAAAGAGATCCACGAAATACAGATGTAACTCTGTGAGATGAATTAACAGAACACTAAGCAGTTTCTCAGAAAGCTTCTTTCCCGATTTCCTCTGAGGATATTTCCTTTTTCACCATAGCCCTCTATGGGCTTCGAAATATCTCTTTGCCAATTCCACAAGAAGTGTCGTAGCGAAAGGCTTCTTCAGGGTAAAGCTGTAACTCTGTGAGATGATTTCACAGAACACAAAGAAGTTTCTCAGAAAGCTTCTTTCTCTATGTTATCGGAGGATATTTCCTTTGGCCCTATAGTCTTCAAAGGGATCCGAAATATCTGTTCTCAGATTCCACAGAAATAAGGCTAGCAAAGAGATCCACGAAATACAGATGTAACTCTGTGAGATGAATTAACAGAACACTAAGCAGTTTCTCAGAAAGCTTCTTTCCAGATTCCCTCTGAGGATATTTCCTTTCTCACCATAGCCCTCTATGGACTTCCAAATATCTCTTTGCCAATTCCACAGGGAGTGTCTTAGCGAAAGGCTTCTTGAGGGGAAAGCTGTAATTCTGTGAGATGATTTCACAGTATACAAAGAAGTTTCTCAGAAAGCTTCTTTCTCTTTGTTATCGGAGGATATTTCCTTTGGGCCTATAGTCTTCAAAGGGATCCGAAATATCTGTTCTCAGATTCCACAGAAATAAGGCTAGCAAAGAGATCCACGAAATAAAGATGTAACTCTGTGACATGAATTAACAGAACACTAAGCAGTTTCTCAGAAAGCTTCTTTCTATGTTTCATCTGAGGATATTTCCTTTTTCACCATAGCCCTCTATGGGCTTCCAAATATCTCTTTGCCAATTCCACAAGAAGTGTCGTAGCGAAAGGCTTCTTGAGGGGAAAGCTGTAACTCTGTGAGATGATTTCACAGAACACAAAGAAGTTTCTCAGAAAGCTTCTTTCTCTTTGTTATCGGAGGATATTTCCTTTGGCCCTATAGTCTTCAAAGGGATCCGAAATATCTGTTCTCAGATTCCACAGAAATAAGGCTAGCAAAGAGATCCACGAAATACAGATGTAACTCAGTGAGATGAATTAACAGAACACTAAACAGTTTCTCAGAAACTTCTTTCCAGATTTCATCTGAGGATATTTCCTTTTTCACCATAGCCCTCTATGGGCTTCCAAATATCACTTTGCCAATACCACAAGAACTGTCTTAGCGAAAGGCTTCTTGAGGGGAAAGCTGTAACTCTGTGAGATGATTTCACAGAACACAAAGAAGTTTCTCAGAAAGCTTCTTTCTCTCTGTTATCGGAGGATATTTCCTTTGGCCCTATAGTCTTCAAAGGGATCCGAAATAAATGTTCTCAGATTCCACAGAAATAAGGCTGGCAAAGAGATCCACGAAATACAGGTGTAACTCTGTGAGATGAATTAACAGAACACCAAGCAGTTTCTCAAAAAGCTTCTTTCCAGATTTCATCTGAGGATATTTCCTTTTTCACCATAGCCATCTATGGGCTTCCAAATATCTCTTTGCCAATTCCACAAGAAGTGTCGTAGCGAAAGGCTTCTTCAGGGGAAAGCTGTAACTCTGTGAGATGATTTCCCAGAACACAAAGAAGTTTCTCAGAAAGCTTCTTTCTCTTTGTTATCTGAGGATATTTCCTTTGGCCCTATAGTCTTCAAAGGGATCCGAAATATCTGTTCTCAGATTCCACAGAAATAAGGCTAGCAAAGAGATCCAGGAAATACAGATGTAACTCTGTGAGATGAATTAACAGAACACTAAGCAGTTTCTCAGAAAGCTTCTTTCCAGATTTCATCTGAGGATATTTCCTTTTTCACCATAGCCCTCTATGGGCTTCCAAATATCTCTTTGCCAATTCCACAAGAACTGTCTTAGCGAAAGGCTTCTTGAGGGGAAAGCTGTAACTCTGTGAGATGATTTCACAGAACACAAAGAAGTTTCTCAGAAAGCTTCTTTATCTTTGTTATCGGAGGATATTTCCTTTGGCCCTATAGTCTTCAAAGGGATCCGAAATATCTGTTCTCAGATTCCACAGAAATAAGGCTAGCAAAGAGATCCCCGAAATACAGATGTAACTCTGTGAGATGAATTAACAGAACACTAAGCAGTTTCTCAGAAAGCTTCTTTCCAGATTTCATCTGAGGATATTTCCTTTTTCACCATAGCCCTCTATGGGCTTCCAAATATCTTTTTCCAATTCCACAGGGAGTGTCTTAGCGAAAGGCTTCTTGAGGGGAAAGCTGTAACTCTGTGAGATGATTTCACAGTATACCAAGAAGTTTCTCAGAAAACTTCTTTCTCTTTGTTATCGGAGGATATTTCCTTTGGCCCTATATTCTTCAAAATGATCCGAAATATCTCTTCTCAGATTCCACAGAAATAAGGCTAGCAAAGAGATCCACGAAATACAGATATAACTCTGTGAGATGAATTAACAGAACACTAAGCAGTTTCTCAGAAAGCTTCTTTCCAGATTTCATCTGAGGATATTTCCTTTTTCACCATAACCCTCTATGGGCTTCCAAATATCTCTTTGCCAATTCCACAAGAACTGTCTTAGCGAAAGGCTTCTTGAGGGGAAAGCTGTAACTCTGTGAGATGATTTCGCAGAACACAAAGAAGTTTTTCAGAAAGGTTTTTTCTCTTTGTTATCGGAGGATATTTCCTTTGGCCCTATAGTTTTCCAAGGGATCCGAAATATCTGTTCTAAGATTCCACAGACATAAGGCTAGCAAGGAGACCCACGAAATACAGATGTAACTCTGTGAGATGAATTAACAGAACACTAAGCAGTTTCTCAGAAAGCTTCTTTCCAGATTTCATCTGAGGATATTTCCTTTTTAACCATAGCCCTCTATGGGCTTCGAAATATCACTTTGCCAATTCCACAAGAACTGTCTTAGCGATAGGCTTCTTGATGGGAAAGCTGTAACTCTGTGAGATGATTTCACAGAACACAAAGAAGTTTCTCAGAAAGCTTCTTTCTCTTTGTTGTCGGAGGATATTTCCTTTGACCCTATAGTCTTCAAAGGGATCCGAAATATCTGTTCTCAGATTCCACAGAAATAAGGCTAGCAAAGAGATCCACGAAATACAGATGTAACTCTGTGAGATGAATTAACAGAACACTTAGCAGTTTCTCAGAAAGCTTCTTTCCAGATTTCATCTGAGGATATTTCCTTTTTCACCATAGCCCTCTATGGGCTTCCAAATATCTCTTTGCCAATTCCACAGGGAGTGTCTTAGCGAAAGGCTTCTTGAGGGGAAAGCTGTAACTCTGTGAGATGATTTCACAGTATACAAAGAAGTTTCTCAGAAAGCTTCTTTCTCTTTGTTATCGGAGGATATTTCCTTTGGGCCTATAGTCTTCAAAGGGATCCGAAATATCTGTTCTCAGATTCCACAGAAATAAGGCTAGCAAAGAGATCCACGAAATAAAGATGTAACTCTGTGAGATGAATTAACAGAACACTAAGCAGTTTCGCAGAAAGCTTCTTTCTATGTTTCATCTGAGGATATTTCCTTTTTCACCATAGCCCTCTATGGGCTTCCAAATATCTCTTTGCCAATTCCACAAGAAGTGTCGTAGCGAAAGGCTTCTTGAGGGGAAAGCTGTAACTCTGTGAGATGATTTCACAGAACACAAAGAAGTTTCTCAGAAAGCTTCTTTCTCTTTGTTATCGGAGGATATTTCCTTTGGCCCTATAGTCTTCAAAGGGATCCGAAATATCTGTTCTCAGATTCCACAGAAATAAGGCTAGCAAAGAGATCCAGGAAATACAGATGTAACTCTGTGAGATGAATTAACAGAACACTAAGCAGTTTCTCAGAAAGCTTCTTTCCAGATATCGTCAGAGGATATTTCCTTTTTCACCATAGCCCTCTATGGGCTTCCAAATATCACTTTGCCAATTCCACAAGAACTGTCTTAGCGAAAGGCTTCTTGAGGGGAAAGCTGTAACTCTGTGAGGTGATTTCACAGAACACAAAGAAGTTTCTCAGAAAACTTCTTTCTCTTTGTTAACGGAGGATATTTCCTTTGGCCCTGTAGTCTTCACAGGGATCCGAAATATCTGTTCTCAGATTCCACAGAAATAAGGCTAGCAAAGAGATCCACGAAATACAGATGTAACTCTGTGAGATGAATTAACAGAACACTAAGCAGTTTCTCAGAAGGCTTCTTTCCATATTTCATCTGAGGATATTTCCTTTTTCACCATAGCCTTCTATGGGCTTCCAAATATCACTTTGCCAAATCCACAAGAACTGTCTTAGCGAAAGGCTTCCTGAGGGGAAAGCTGTAACACCTTGAGATGATTTCACAGAACACAAAGAAGTTTCTCAGAAAGCTTCTTTCTCTTTGTTATCGGAGGATATTTCCTTTGGCCCTATAGTCTTCAAAGGGATCCGAAATATCTGTTCTCAGATTCCAAAGAAATAAGGCTAGCAAAGAGATCCACGAAATATAGATGTAACTCTGTGAGATGAATTAACAGAACACTAAGCAGTTTCTCAGAAAGCTTCTTTCCAGATTTCATCTGAGAATATTTCCTTTTTCACCATAGCCCTCTATGGGCTTCGAAATATCACTTTGCCAATTCCACAAGAACTGTCTTAGCGAAAGGCTTCTTGAGGGGAAAGCTGTAACTCTGTGAGATGATTTCACAGAACACAAAGAAGTTTCTCAGAAAGCTTCTTTCTCTTTGTTATCGGAGGATATTTCCATTGGCCCTATAGTCTTCAAAGGGATCCGAAATATCTGTTCTCAGATTCCACAGAAATAAGGCTAGCAAAGAGATCCACGAAATACAGATGTAACTCTGTGAGATGAATTAACAGAACACTAAGCAGTTTCTCAGAAAGCTTCTTTCCATATTTCCTCTGAGGATATTTCCTTTTTCACCATAGCCCTCTATGGGCTTCCAAATATCTCTTTGCCAATTCCACAAGAAGTGTCGTAGCGAAAGGCTTCTTCAGGGTAAAGCTGTAACTCTGTGAGATGATTTCACAGAACACAAAGAAGTTTCCCAGAAAGCTTCTTTCTCTATGTTTACGGAGGATATTTCCTTTGGCCCTATAGTCTTCAAAGGGATCCGAAATATCTGTTTTCAGATTCCACAGAAATAAGGCTAGCAAAGAGATCCACGAAATACAGATGTAACTCTGTGAGATGAATTAACAGAACACTAAGCAGTTTCTCAGAAAGCTTCTTTCCAGATTCCCTCTGAGGATATTTCCTTTCTCACCATAGCCCTCTATGGACTTCCAAATATCACTTTGCCAATTCCACAAGAACTGTCTTAGCGAAAGGCTTCTTAGGGGAAAGCTGTAACTCTGTGAGATGATTTCACAGAACACAAAGAAGTTTCTCAGAAAGCTTCTTTCTCTCTGTTATCGGAGGATATTTCCTTTGGCCCTATAGTCTTCAAAGGGATCCGAAATATCTGTTCTCAGATTCCACAGAAATAAGGCTAGCAAAGAGATCCACGAAATACAGGTGTAACTCTGTGAGATGAATTAACAGAACACTAAGCAGTTTCTCAGAAAGCTTCTTTCCAGATTTCATCTGAGGATATTTCCTTTTTCACCATAGCCCTCTATGGGCTTCGAAATATCACTTTGCCAATTCCACAAGAACTGTCTTAGCGAAAGGCTTCTTGAGGGGAAAGCTGTAACTCTTTGAGATGATTTCACAGAACACAAAGAAGTTTCTCAGAAAACTTCTTTCTCTTTGTTATCGGAGGATATTTCCATTGGCCCTATAGTCTTCAAAGGGATCCGAAATATCTGTTCTCAGATTCCACAGAAATAAGGCTAGCAAAGAGATCCACGAAATACAGATGTAACTCTGTGAGATGAATTAACAGAACACTAAGCAGTTTCTCAGAAAGCTTCTTTCCATATTTCCTCTGAGGATATTTCCTTTCTCACCATAGCCCTCTATGGGCTTCCAAATATCATTTCCCAATTCCACAAGAACTGTCTTAGCGAAAGGCTTCTTGAGGGGAAAGCTGTAACTCTGTGAGATGATTTCACAGAACACAAAGAAGTTTCTCAGAAAGCTTCTTTCTCTTTGTTATCGGAGGATATTTCCTTTGGCCCTATATTCTTCAAAGGGATCCGAAGTATCTGTTCTCAGATTCCACAGAAATAAGGCTAGCAAGGAGATCCACGAAATACAGATGTAACTCTCTGAGCTGAATTAACAGAACACTAAGCAGTTTCTCAGAAAGCTTCTTTCCAGATTTCATCTGAGGATATTTCCTTTTTCACCATAGCCCTCTATTGGCTTCCAAATATCTCTTTGCCAATTCCACAAGAACTGTCTTAGCGAAAGGCTTCTTGAGGGGAAAGCTGTAACTCTGTGAGATGATTTCAGAGAACACAAAGAAGTTTCTCAGAAAGCTTCTTTCTCTTTGTTATCGGAGGATATTTCCTTTGGCCCTATAGTCTTCAAAGGGATCCGAAATATCTGTTCTCAGATTCCACAGAAATAAGGCTAGCAAAGAGATCCACGAAATACAGATGTAACACTGTGAGATGAATTAACAGAACACTAAGCAGTTTCTCAGAAATCTTCTTTCCAGATTTCCACTGAGGATATTTCCTTTCTCACCATAGCCCTCTACGGGCTTCCAAATATCACTTTGCCAATTCCACAAGAACTGTCTTAGCGAAAGGCTTCTTGAGGGGAAAGCTGTAACTCTGTGAGATGATTTCACAGAACACAAAGAAGTTTCTCAGAAAGTTTCTTTCTCTTTGTTATCTGAGGATATTTCCTTTGGGCCTATATTCTTCAAAGGGATCCGAAATATCTGTTCTCAGATTCCACAGAAATAAGGCTAGCACGGAGATCCACGAAATACAGATGTAACTCTGTGAGATGAATTAACAGAACACTAAGCAGTTTCTCAGAAAGCCTCTTTCCAGATTTCATCTGAGGATAATTCCTTTTTCACCATAGCCCTCTATGGGCTTCCAAATATCTCTTTGCCAATTCCACAAGAACTGTCTTAGCGAAAGGCTTCTTGAGGGGAAAGCTGTAACTCTGTGAGATGATTTCACAGAACACAAAGAAGTTTCTCAGAAAGCTTCTTTCTCTTTGTTATCGGAGGATATTTCCTTTGGCCCTATAGTCTTCAAAGGGATCCGAAATATCTGCTCTCAGGTTCCACAGAAATAAGGATAGCAAAGAGATCCACGAAATACAGATGTAACTCTGTGAGATGAATTAACAGAACACGAAGCAGTTTCTCAGAAAGCTTCTTTCCAGATTTCCTCTGAGGATATTTCCTTTCTCACCATAGCCCTCTACGGGCTTCCAAATATCACTTTGCCAATTCCACAAGAACTGTCTTAGCGAAAGGCTTCTTGAGGGGAAAGCTGTAACTCTGTGAGATGATTTCACAGAACACAAAGAAGTTTCTCAGAAAGCTTCTTTCTCTTTGTTATCTGAGGATATTTCCTTTGGGCCTATAGTCTTCAAAGGGATCCGAAATATCTGTTCTCAGATTCCACAGAAATAAGGCTAGCAAAGAGATCCAAGAAATACAGATATAACTCTGTGAGATGAATTAACAGAACACTAAGCAGTTTCTCAGAAAGCTTCTTTCCAGATTTCATCTGAGGATATTTCCTTTTCCACCATAGCCCTCTATGGGCTTCGAAATATCACCTTGGTAATTCCACAAGAACTGTCTTAGCGAAAGGCTTCTTGAGGGGAAAGCTGTAACTCTGTGAGATGATTTCACAGAACACAAAGAAGTTTCTCAGAAAGCTTCTTTCTCTCTGTTATCGGAGGATATTTCCTTTGGCCCTATAGTCTTCAAAGGGATCCGAAATATCTGTTCTCAGATTCCACAGAAATAAGGCTAGCAAAGAGATCCACGAAATACAGGTGTAACTCTGTGAGATGAATTAACAGAACACTAAGGTGTTTCTCAGAAAGCTTCTTTCCAGATTTCATCTGAGGATATTTCCTTTTTCACCATAGCCCTCTATGGGCTTCCAAATATCTCTTTGCCAATTCCACAGGGAGTGTCTTAGCGAAAGGCTTCTTGAGGGGAAAGCTGTAACTCTGTGAGATGATTTCACAGTATACAAAGAAGTTTCTCAGAAAGCTTCTTTCTCTTTGTTATCGGAGGATATTTCCTTTGGGCCTATAGTCTTCAAAGGGATCCGAAATATCTGTTCTCAGATTCCACAGAAATAAGGCTAGCAAAGAGATCCACGAAACATAGATGTAACTCTGTGAGATGAATTAACAGAACACTAAGCAGTTTCTCAGAAGGCTTCTTTCCAGATTTCATCTGAGGATATTTCCTTTTTCACCATAGCCCTCTATGGGCTTCCAAATATCACTTTGCCAATTCCACAACAACTGTCTTAGCGAAAGGCTTCTTGAAGGGAAAGCTGTAATTCTGTGAGATGATTTCACAGAACACAAAGAAGTTTCTCAGAAAGCTTCTTTCTCTTTGTTATCTTAGGATATTTCCTTTGGCCCTATAGTCTTCAAAGGGATCCGAAATATCTGTTCTCAGATTCCACAGAAATAAGGCTAGGAAAGAGATCCACGAAATACAGATGTAACTCTGTGAGATGAATTAACAGAACACTAAGCAGTTTCTCAGAAAGCTTCTTTCCAGATTTCATCTGAGGATATTTCCTTTCTCACCATAGCCCTCTAAGGGCTTCCAAATATCACTTTGCCAATTCCACAAGAACTGTCTTAGCAAAAGGCTTCTTGAGGGGAAAGCTGTAACTCTGTGAGATGATTTCACAGAACACAAAGAAGTTTCTCAGAAAGCTTCTTTCTCTTTGTTATCTGAGTTTATTTCCTTTGGGCCTATAGTCTTCAAAGGGATCCGAAATATCTGTTCTCAGATTCCACAGAAATAAGGATAGCAAAGAGATCCAAAAAATACAGATACAACTCTGTGAGATGAATTAACAGAACACCAAGCAGTTTCTCAGAAAGCTTCTTTCCAGATTTCATCTGAGGATATTTCCTTTCTCACCATAGACGTCTATGGGCTTCCAAATATCACTTTGCCAATTCCACAAGAACTGTCTTAGCGAAAGGCTTCTTGAGGGGAAAGCTGTAACTCTGTGAGATGATTTCACAGAACACAAAGAAGTTTCTCAGAAAGCTTCTTTCTCTTTGTTATCTGAGGATATTTCCTTTGGGCCTATAGTCCTCATAGGGATCCTAAATATCTCTTCTCAGATTCCACAGAAATAAGGCTAGCAAAGAGATCCACGAAACACAGATATAAATCTGTGAGATGAATTAACAGAACACTAAGCAGTTTCTCAGAAAGCTTCTTTCCAGATTTCATCTGAGGATATTTCCTTTTTCACCATAGCCCTCTATGGGCTTCCAAATATCACTTTGCCAATTCCACAAGAACTGTCTTAGCGAAAGGCTTCTTGAGGGGAAAGCTGTAACTCTGTGAGATGATTTCACAGAACACAAAGAAGTTTCTCAGAAAGCTTCTTTCTCTTTGTTATCGGAGGATATTTCCTTTGGCCCTATAGTCTTCAAAGGGATCCGAAATATCTGTTCTCAGAATCCACAGAAATAAGGCTAGCAAAGAGATCAAGGAAATACAGATGTAACTCTGTGAGATGAATTAACAGAACACTAAGCAGTTTCTCAGAAAGCTTCTTTCCAGATTTCATCTGAGGATATTTACTTTTTCACCATAGCCCTCTATGGGCTTCCAAATATCACTTTGCCAATTCCACAAGAACTGTCTTAGCGAAAGGCTTCTTGAGGGAAAAGCTGTAACTCTGTGAGATGATTTCACAGAACACAAAGAAGTTTCTCAGAAAGCTTCTTTCTCTTTGTTATCGGAGGATATTTCCTTTGGCCCTATATTCTTCAAAGAGATCCGAAATATCTGTTCTCAGATTCCACAGAAATAAGGATAGCAAGGAGATACACGAAATACAGATGTAACTCTGTGAGATGAATTAACAGAACACTAAGCAGTTTCTCAGAAAGCTTCTTTCCAGATTTCATCTGAGGATATTTCCTTTTTCACCATAGCCCTCTATGGGCTTCCAAATATCTCTTTGCCAATTCCACAAGAACTGTCTTAGCGAAAGGCTTCTTGAGGGGAAAGCTGTAACTCTGTGAGATGATTTCACAGAACACAAAGTAGTTTCTCAGAAAGCTTCTTTCTCTTTGTTATCGGAGGATATTTCCTTTGGCCCTATAGTCTTCAAAGGGATCCGAAATATCTGTTCTCAGATTCCACAGAAATAAGGCTAGCAAAGAGATCCACGAAATACAGATGTAACTCTGTGAGATGAATTAACAGAACACGAAGCAGTTTCTCAGAAAGCTTCTTTCCAGATTTCCTCTGAGGATATTTCCTTTCTCACCATAGCCCACTACGGGCTTCCAAATATCACTTTGCCAATTCCACTAGAACTGTCTTAGCGAAAGGCTTCTTGAGGGGGAAGCTGTAACTCTGTGAGATGATTTCACAGAACACAAAGAAGTTTCTCAGAAAGCTTCTTTCTCTTTGTTATCTGAGGATATTTCCTTTGGCCCTATAGTCTTCAAAGGGATCCGAAATATCTGTTCTCAGATTCCACAGAAATAAGGCTAGCAAAGAGATCCACGAAATACAGATGTAACTCTGTGAGGTGAATTAACAGAACACTAAGCAGTTTCTCAGAAAGCTTCTTTCCAGATTTCATCTGAGGATATTTCCTTTTCACCATAGCCCTCTATCGGCTTCCAAATATCTCTTTGCCAATTCCACAGGGAGTGTCTTAGCGAAAGGCTTCTTGAGGGGAGAGCTGTAACTCTGTGAGATGATTTCACAGTATACCAAGAAGTTTCTAAGAAAACTTCTTTCTCTTTGTTAACGGAGGATATTTCCTTTGGCCCTATAGTCTTCAAAGGGATCCGAAATATCTGTTCTCAGATTCCACAGAAATAAGGCTAGCAAAGAGATCCACGAAATACAGATGTAACACTGTGAGATGAATTAACAGAACACTAAGCAGTTTCTCAGAAGGCTTCTTTCCAGATTTCATCTGAGGATATTTCCTTTTTCACCATAGCCCTCTATGGGCTTCCAAATATCTCTTTGCCAATTCCACAAGAACTGTCTTAGCGAAAGGCTTCCTGAGGGGAAAGCTGTAACTCTTTGAGATGATTTCACAGAACACAAAGAAGTTTCTCAGAAAGCTTCTTTCTCTTTGTTATCGGAGGATATATCCTTTGGCCCTATAGTTTTCAAAGGGATCCGAAATATCTGTTCTCAGATTCCATAGAAATAAGGATAGCAAAGAGATCCACGAAATACAGATGTAACTCTGTGAGATGAATTAACAGAACACCAAGCAGTTTCTCAGAAAGCTTCTTTCCAGATTTCATCTGAGAATATTTCCTTTCTCACCATAGACCTCTAAGGGCTTCCAAATATCACTTTGCCAATTCCACAAGAACTGTCTTAGCGAAAGGCTTCTTGAGGGGAAAGCTGTAACTCTGTGATATGATTTCACAGAACACAAAGAAGTTTCTCAGAAAGCTTCTTTCTCTTTGTTATCTGAGGATATTTCCTTTGGGCCTATAGTCCTCATAGGGATCCGAAATATCTCTTCTCAGATTCCACAGAAATAAGGCTAGCAAAGAGATCCACGAAACACAGATATAACTCTGTGAGATGAATTAACAGAACACTAAGCAGTTTCTCAGAAAGCTTCTTTCCAGATTTCATCTGAGGATATTTCCTTTTTCACCGTAGCCCTCTATGGGCTTCCAAATATCTCTTTGCCAATACCACAGGGAGTGTCTTAGCGAAAGGCTTCTTGAGGGGAAAGCTGTAACTCTGTGAGATGATTTCACAGAACACAAAGAAGTTTCTAAGAAAGCTTCTTTCTCTTTGTTATCGGAGGATATTTCCTTTGGCCCTATAGTCTTCAAAGGGATCCGAAATATCTGTTCTCAGAATCCACAGAAATAAGGCTAGCAAAGAGATCCACGAAATACAGATGTAACTCTGTGAGATGAATTAACAGAACACTAAGCAGTTTCTCAGAAAGCTTCTTTCCAGATTTCATCTGAGGATATTTCCTTTTTCACCATAGCCCTCTATGGGCTTCCAAATATCTCTTTGCCAATTCCACAAGAACTGTCTTAGCGAAAGGCTTCTTGAGGGGAAAGCTGTAACTCTGTGAGATGATTTCACAGAACACAAAGAAGTTTCTCAGAAAGCTTCTTTCTCTTTGTTATCTTAGGATATTTCCTTTGGCCCTATAGTCTTCAAAGGGATCCGAAATATCTGTTCTCAGATTCCACAGAAATAAGGCTAGCAAAGAGATCCACGAAATACAGATGTAACTCTGTGAGATGAATTAACAGAACACTAAGCAGTTTCTCAGAAGGCTTCTTTCCAGATTTCATCTGAGGATATTTCCTTTTTCACCATAGCCCTCTATGGGCTTCCAAATATCTCTTTGCCAATTCCACAAGAACTGTCTTAGCGAAGGGCTTCCTGAGGGGAAAGCTGTAACTCTTTGAGATGATTTCACAGAACACAAAGAAGTTCCTCAGAAAGCTTCTTTCTCTTTGTTATCGGAGGATATTTCCTTTGGCCCTATAGACTTTAAAGGGATCCGAAATATCTGTTCTCAGATTCCACAGAAATAAGGCTAACAAAGAGATCCACGAAATATAGATGTAACTCTGTGCTATGAATTAACAGAACACTAAGCAGTTTCTCAGAAAGCTTCTTTCCAGATTTAATCTGAGGATATTTCCTTTTTCACCATAGCCCTCTATGGGCTTCAAAATATCACTTTGCCAATTCCACAAGAACTGTCTTAGCGAAAGGCTTCTTGAGGGGAAAGCTGTAACTCTGTGAGATGATTTCACAGAACACAAAGAAGTTTCTTAGAAAGCTTCTTTCTCTTTGTTATCGGAGGATATTTCCTTTGGCCCTATAGTTTTCAAAGGGATCCGAAATATCTGTTCTCAGATTCCATAGAAATAAGGCTAGCAAAGAGATCCACGAAATACAGATGTAACTCTGTGAGATGAATTAACAGAACACTAAGCATTTTCTCAGAAAGCTTCTTTCCAGATTTCATCTGAGGATATTTCCTTTCTCACCATAGACCTCTATGGGCATCCAAATATCACTTTGCCAATTCCACAAGAACTGTCTTAGCGAAAGGCTACTTGAGGGGAAAGCTGTAACTCTGTGAGATGATTTCACAGTATACAAAGAAGTTTCTCAGAAAGCTTCTTTCTCTTTGTTATCGGAGGATATTTCCTTTGGGCCTATAGTCTTCAAAGGGATCCGAAATATCTGTTCTCAGATTCCACAGAAATAAGGCTAGCAAAGAGATCCACGAAACATAGATGTAACTCTGTGAGATGAATTAACAGAACACTAAGCAGTTTCTCAGAAAGCTTCTTTCCAGATTTCATCTGAGGATATTTCCTTTTTCACCATAGCCCTCTATGGGCTTCCAAATATCACTTTGCCAATTCCACAACAACTGTCTTAGCGAAAGGCTTCTTGAGGGGAAAGCTGTAACTCTGTGAGATGATTTCACAGAACACAAAGAAGTTTCTCAGAAAGCTTCTTTCTCTTTGTTATCTGAGGATATTTCCTTTGGGCCTATAGTCTTCAAAGGGATCCGAAATATCTGTTCTCAGATTCCACAGAAATAAGGATAGCAAAGAGATCCAAAAAATACAGATACAACTCTGTGAGATGAATTAACAGAACACTAAGCAGTTTCTCAGAAAGCTGCTTTCCAGATTTCATCTGAGGATATTTCCTTTTTCACCATACCCCTCTATGGGCTTCCAAATATCTCTTTGCCAATTCCACAGGGAGTGTCTTAGCGAAAGGCTTCTTGAGGGGAAATCTGTAACTCTGTGAGATGATTTCACAGTATACCAAGAAATTTCTCAGAAAACTTCTTTCTCTTTGTTAACGGAGGATATTTCCTTTGGCTCTGTAGTCTTCAAAGGGATCCGAAATATCTGTTCTCAGATTCCACAGAAATAAAGCTAGCAAAGAGATCCACGAAATACAGATGTAACTCTGTGAGATGAATTAACAGAACACTAAGCAGTTTCTCAGAAAGCTTCTTTCCAGATTTCATCTGAGGATATTTCCTTTTTCACCATAGCCCTCTATGGGCTTCCAAATATCACTTTGCCAATTCCACAAGAACTGTCTTAGCGAAAGGCTTCTTGAGGGGAAAGCTGTAACTCTGTGGGATGATTACACAGAACACAAAGAAGTTTCTCAGAAAGCTTCTTTCTCTTTGTTATCAAAGGATATTTCTTTTGGCCCTATAGTTTTCAAAGGGATCCGAAATATCTGTTCTCAGATTCCATAGAAATAAGGCTAGCAAAGAGATCCACGAAATACAGATGTAACTCTGTGAGATGAATTAACAGAACACTAAGCATTTTCTCAGAAAGCTTCTTTCCAGATTTCATCTGAGGATATTTCCTTTCTCACCATAGACCTCTATGGGCTTCCAAATATCACTTTGCCAATTCCACAAGAACTGTCTTAGCGAAAGGCTTCTTGAGGGGAAAGCTGTAACTCTGTGAGATGATTTCACAGAACACAAAGAAGTTTCTCAGAAAGCTTCTTTCTCTTTGTTATCTGAGGATATTTCCTTTGGGCCTATAGTCTTCAAAGGGATCCGAAATATCTCTTCTCAGATTCCACAGAAATAAGGCTAGCAAAGAGATCCACGAAACACAGATATAACTCTGTGAGATGAATTAACAGAACACTAAGCAGTTTCTCAGAAAGCTTCTTTCCAGATTTCATCTGAGGATATTTCCTTTTTCACCATAGCCCTCTATGGGCTTCCAAATATCTCTTTGCCAATTCCACAAGAACTGTCTTAGCGAAAGGCTTCTTGAGGGGAAAGCTGTAACTCTGTGAGATGATTTCACAGAACACAAAGAAGTTTCTCAGAAAGCTTCTTTCTCTTTGTTATCGGAGGATATTTCCTTTGGCCCTATAGTCTTCAAAGGGATCTGAAATATCTGTTCTCAGATCCCACAGAAACAAGGCTAGCAAGGAGATCCAGGAAATACAGATGTAACTCTGTGAGATGAATTAACAGAACACTAAGCAGTTTCTCAGAAAGCTTCTTTCCAGATTTCATCTGAGGATATTTCCTTTTTCACCATAGCCCTCTATGGCCTTCGAAATATCACTTTGCCAATTCCACAAGAACTGTCTTAGCGAAAGGCTTCTTGAGGGGAAAGCTGTAACTCTGTGAGATGATTTCACAGAACACAAAGAAGTTTCTCAGAAAGCTTCTTTCTCTTTGTTATCGGAGGATATTTCCTTTGGCCCTATAGTCTTCAAAGGGATCCGAAATATCTCTTCTCAGATTCCACAGAAATAAGGCTAGCAAGGAGATCCACGAAATACAGATGTAACTCTGTGAGATGAATTAACAGAACACTAAGCAGTTTCTCAGAAAGCTTCTTTCCAGATTTCATCTGAGGATATTTCCTTTTTCACCATAGCCCTCTATGGGCTTCCAAATATCTCTTTGCCAATTCCACAAGAACTGTCTTAGCGAAAGGCTTCTTGAGGGGAAAGCTGTAAATCTGTGAGATGATTTCACAGAACACAAAGAAGTTTCTCAGAAAGCTTCTTTCTCTTTGTTATCGGAGGATATTTCCTTTGGCCCTATAGTCTTCAAAGGGATCCGAAATATCTGTTCTCAGATTCCAAAGAAATAAGGCTAGCAAAGAGATCCACGAAATACAGATGTAACTCTGTGAGATGAATTAACAGAACACTAAGCAGTTTCTCAGAAAGCATCTTTCCAGATTTCATCTGAGGATATTTCCTTTTTCAGCATAGCCCTCTATGGGCTTCGAAATATCACTTTTCCAATTCCACAAGAACTGTTTTAGCGAAAGGCTTCTTGAGGGGAAAGCTGTAACTCTGTGAGATGATTTCACAGAACAGAAAGAAGTTTCTCAGAAAGCTTCTTTCTCTTTGTTATCGGAGGATATTTCCTTTGGCCCTATAGTCTTCAAGGGGATCCGAAATATCTGTTCTCAGATTCCACAGAAATAAGGCTAGCAAAGAGATCCACGAAATACAGATGTAACTCTGTGAGATGAATTAACAGAACACTAAGCAGTTTCTCAGAAAGCTTCTTTCCAGATTTCATCTGAGGATATTTCCTTTTTCACCATAGCCCTCTATGGGTTTCCAAATATCTCTTTGCCAATTCCACAAGAACTGTCTTAGCGAAAGGTTTCTGGAGGGGAAAGCTGTAACTCTGTGAGATGATTTCACGGAACACAAAGAAGTTCTCAGAAAGCTTCTTTCTCTTTGTTATCGGAGGATATTTCCTTTGGCCCTATAGTCTTCAAAGGGATCCGAAATATCTGTTCTCAGATCCCACAGAAACAAGGCTAGCAAGGATATCCATGAAATACAGATGTAACTCTGTGAGATGAATTAAGAGAACACTAAGCAGTTTCTCAGAAAGCTTCTTTCCAGATTTCATCTGAGGATATTTCCTTTTTCAACATAGCCCTCTATGGGCTTCGAAATATCACTTTGCCAATTCCACAAGAACTGTCTTAGAGAAAGGCTTCTTGAGGGGAAAGCTGTAACTCTGTGAGATGATTTCACAGAACACAAAGAAGTTTCTCAGAAGGCTTCTTTCTCTTTGTTATCGGAGGATATATCCTTTGGCCCTATAGTCTTCAAAGGGATCCGAAATATCTGTTCTCAGATTCCACAGAAATAAGGCTAGCAAGGAGATCCACGAAATACAGATGTAACTCTGTGAGATGAATTAACAGAACACTAAGCAGTTTCTCAGAAAGCTTCTTTCCAGATTTCATCTGAGGATATTTCCTTTTTCACCATAGCCCTCTATGGGCTTCCAAATATCTCTTTGCCAATTCCACAAGAACTGTCTTAGCGAAAGGCTTCTTGAGGGGAAAGCTGTAACTCTGTGAGATGATTTCACAGAACACATAGAAGTTTATCAGAAAGCTTCTTTCTCTTTGTTATCGGAGGATATTTCATTTGGCCCTATAGTCTTCAAAGGGATCCGAAATATCTGTTCACAGATTCCAAAGAAATAAGGCTAGCAAAGAGATCCACGAAATACAGATGTAACTCTGTGAGATGAATTAACAGAACACTAAGCAGTTTCTCAGAAAGCTTCTTTCCAGATTTCATCTGAGGATATTTCCTTTTTCACCATAGCCCTCTATGGGCTTCCAAATATCTCTTTGCCAATTCCACAAGAACTGTCTTAGCGAAAGGCTTCCTGAGGGGAAAGCTGTAACTCTTTGAGATGATTTCACAGAACAGAAAGAAGTTTCTCAGAAAGCTTCTTTCTCTTTGTTATCGGAGGATATTTCCTTTGGCCCTATAGTCTTCAAAGGGATGCGAAATATCTGTTCTCAGATTCCACAGAAATAAGGCTACCAAAGAGATCCAGGAAATACAGATGTAACTCTGTGAGATGAATTAACAGAACACTAAGCAGTTTCTCAGAGGGCTTCTTTCCAGATTTCATCTGAGGATATTTCCTTTTTCACCATAGCCCTCTATGGGCTCCGAAATATCACTTTGCCAATTCCACAAGAACTGTCTTAGCGAAAGGCTTCTTGAAGGGAAACCTGTAACTCTGTGAGATGAATTAACAGAACACTAAGCAGTTTCTCAGAAAGCTTCTTTCCAGATTTCATCTGAGGATATTTCCTTTCTCACCATAGACCTCTATGGGCTTCAAAATATCACTTTACGAATTCCACAAGAACTGTCTTAGCGAAAGGCTTCTTGAGGGGAAAGCTGTAACTCTGTGAAATGATTTCACAGAACACAAAGAAGTTTCTCAGAAAGCTTCTTTCTCTTTGTTATCTGAGGATATTTCCTTTGGGCCTATAGTCTTCAAAGGGATCCGAAATATCTCTTCTCAGATTCCACAGAAATAAGGCTAGCAAAGAGATCCACGAAACACAGATATAACTCTGTGAGATGAATTAACAGAACACTAAGCAGTTTCTCAGAAAGCTTCTTTCCAGATTTCATCTGAGGATATTTCCTTTTTCAACATAGCCCTCTATTGGCTTCCAAATATCTCTTTGCCAATTCCACAAGAACTGTCTTAGCGAAAGGCTTCTTGAGGGGAAAGCTGTAACTCTGTGAGATGATTTCACAGAACACAAAGAAGTTTCTCAGAAAGCTTCTTTCTCTTTGTTATCGGAGGATATTTCCTTTGGCCCTATAGTCTTCAAAGGGATCTGAAATATCTGTTCTCAGATCCCACAGAAACAAGGCTAGCAAGGAGATCCAGGAAATACAGATGTAACTCTGTGAGATGAATTAACAGAACACTAAGCAGTTTCTCAGAAAGCTTCTTTCCAGATTTCATCTGAGGATATTTCCTTTTTCACCATAGCCCTCTATGGGCTTCGAAATATCACTTTGCCAATTCCACAAGAACTGTCTTAGCGAAAGGCTTCTTGAGGGGAAAGCTGTAACTCTGTGAGATGATTTCACAGAACACAAAGAAGTTTCTCAGAAAGCTTCTTTCTCTTTGTTATCGGAGGATATTTCCTTTGGACCTATATTCTTCAAAGGGATCCGAAATATCTGTTCTCAGATTCCACAGAAATAAGGCTAGCAAGGAGATCCACGAAATACAGATGTAACTCTGTGAGATGAATTAACAGAACACTAAGCAGTTTCTCAGAAAGCTTCTTTCCAGATTTCATGTGAGGATATTTCCTTTTTCACCATAGCCCTCTATGGGCTTCCAAAAATCTCTTTGCCAATTCCACAAGAACTGTCTTAGCGAAAGGCTTCCTGTGGGGAAAGCTGTAACTCTGTGAGATGATTTCACAGATCACAAAGAAGTTTCTCAGAAAGCTTCTTTCTCTTTGTTATCGGAGGATATTTCCTTTGGCCCTATAGTCTTCAAAGGGATCCGAAATATCTGTTCTCAGATTCCACAGAAATAAGGCTAGCAAAGAGATCCACGAAATACAGATGTAACTCTGTGAGATGAATTAACAGAACACTAAGCAGTTTCTCAGAAAGCTTCTTTCCAGATTTCATCTGAGGATATTTCCTTTTTCAGCATAGCCCTCTATGGGCTTCGAAATATCACTTTGCCAATTCAACAAGAACTGTTTTAGCGAAAGGCTTCTGGAGGGGAAAGCTGTAACTCTGTGAGATGATTTCACAGAACACAAAGAAGTTTCTCAGAAAGCTTCTTTCTCTTTGTTATCGGAGGATATTTCCTTTGGCCCTATAGTCTTCAAAGGGATCCGAAATATCTGTTCTCAGATTCCACAGAAATAAGGCTAGCAAAGAGATCCACGAAATACAGATGTAACTCTGTGAGATGTATTAACAGAACACTAAGCAGTTTCTCAGAAAGCTTCTTTCCAGATTTCATCTGAGGATATTTCCTTTTTCACCATAGCCCTCTATGGGCTTCCAAATATCACTTTGCGAATTCCACGAGAACTGTCTTAGCGAAAGGCTTCTTGAGGGGAAAGCTGTAACTCTGTGAGATAATTTCACAGAACACAAAGAAGTTTCTCAGAAAGCTTCTTTCTCTTTGTTATCGGAGGATATTTCCTTTGGCCCTATAGTCTTCAAAGGGATCCGAAATATCTGTTCTCAGATTCCACAGAAATAAGGCTAGCAAAGAGATCCACGAAATACAGATGTAACTCTGTGAGATGAATTAACAGAACACTAAGCAGTTTCTCAGAAAGCTTCTTTCCAGATTTCATCTGAGGATATTTCCTTTTTCACCATAGCCCTCTATGGGCTTCCAAATATCTCTTTGCCAATTCCACAAGAACTGTCTTAGCGAAAGGCTTCTTGAGGGGAAAGCTGTAACTCTTTGAGATGATTTCACAGAACAGAAAGAAGTTTCTCAGAAAGCTTCTTTCTCTTTGTTATCGGAGGATATTTCCTTTGGCCCTATAGTCTTCAAAGGGATGCGAAATATCGGTTCTCAGACTCCACAGAAATAAGGCTAGCAAAGAGATCCAGGAAATACAGATGTAAATCAGTGAGATGAATTAACAGAACACTAAGCAGTTTCTCAGAAAGCTTCTTTCCAGATTTCATCTGAGGATGTTTCCTTTTTCACCATAGCCCTCTATGGGCTTCGAAATATCACTTTGCCAATTCCACAAGAACTGTCTTAGCGAAAGGCTTCTTGAGGGGAAACCTGTAACTCTGTGAGATGATTTCACAGAATACAAAGAAGTTTCTCAGACAGCTTCTTTCTCTTTGTTATCTGAGGATATTTCCTTTGGGCCTATAGTCTTCAAAGAGATCCGAAATATCTCTTCTCAGATTCCACAGAAATAAGGCTAGCAAAGAGATGCACGAAACACAGATATAACTCTGTGAGATGAATTAACAGAACACTAAGCAGTTTCTCAGAAAGCTTCTTTCCAGATTTCATCTGAGGATATTTCCTTTTTCACCATAGCCCTCTATGGGCTTCCAAATATCTCTTTGCCAATTCCACAAGAACTGTCTTAGCGAAAGGCTTCTTGAGGGGAAAGCTGTAACTCTGTGAGATGATTTCACAGAACACAAAGAAGTTCTCAGAAAGCTTCTTTCTCTTTGTTATCGGAGGATATTTCCTTTGGCCCTATAGTCTTCAAAGGGATCCGAAATATCTGTTCTCAGATCCCACAGAAACAAGGCTAGCAAGGATATCCACGAAATACAGATGTAACTCTGTGAGATGAATTAACAGAACACTAAGCAGTTTCTCAGAAAGCTTCTTTCCAGATTTCATCTGAGGATATTTCCTTTTTCACCATAGCCCTCTATGGGCTTCGAAATATCACTTTGCCAATTCCACAAGAACTGTCTTAGCGAAAGACTTCTTGAGGGGAAAGCTGTAACTCTGTGAGATGATTTCACAGAACACAAAGAAGTTTCTCAGAAAGCTTCTTTCTCTTTGTTATCGGAGGATATTTCCTTTGGCCCTATAGTTTTCAAAGGGATCCGAAATATCTGTTCTCAGATTCCATAGAAATAAGGCTAGCAAAGAGATCCACGAAATACAGATGTAACTCTGTGAGATGAATTAACAGAACACTAAGCAGTTTCTCAGAAAGCTTCTTTCCCGATTTCATCTGAGGATATTTCCTTTTTCACCATAGCCCTCTATGGGCTTCCAAACATCTCTTTGCCAATTCCACAAGAACTGTCTTAGCGAAAGGCTTCCTGAGGGGTAAGCTGTAACTCTTTGAGATGATTTCACAGAACAGAAAGAAGTTTCTCAGAAAGCTTCTTTCTCTTTGTTATCGGAGGATATTTCCTTTGGCCCTATAGTCTTCAAAGGGATGCGAAATATCTGTTCTCAGATTCCACAGAAATAAGGCTAGCAAAGAGATCCAGGAAATACAGATGTAACTCTGTGAGATGAATTAACAGAACACTAAGCAGTTTCTCAGAAAGCTTCTTTCCAGATTTCATCTGAGGATATTTCCTTTTTCACCATAGCCCTCTATGGGCTTCGAAATATCACTTAGCCAATTCCACAAGAACTGTCTTAGCGAAAGGCTTCTTGAGGGGAAAGCTGTAACTCTGTGAGATGATTTCACAGAACACAAAGAAGTTTCTCAGAAAGCTTCTTTCTCTTTGTTATCGGAGGATATTTCCTTTGGCCCTATAGTCTTCAAAGGGATGCGAAATATCTGTTCTCAGATTCCACAGAAATAAGGCTAGCAAAGAGATCCAGGAAATACAGATGTAACTCTGTGAGATGAATTAACAGAACACTAAGCAGTTTCTCAGAAAGCTTCTTTCCAGATTTCATCTGAGGATATTTCCTTTTTCACCATAGCCCTCTATGGGCTTCGAAATATCACTTTGCCAATTCCACAAGAACTGTCTTAGCGAAAGGCTTCTTGAGGGGAAACCTGTAACTCTGTGAGATGATTTCACAGAACACAAAGAAGTTTCTCAGAAAGCTTCTTTCTCTTTGTTATCTGAGGATATTTCCTTTGGGCCTATAGTCTTCAAAGGGATCCGAAATATCTCTTCTCAGATTCCACAGAAATAAGGCTAGCAAAGAGATCCACGAAACACAGATATAACTCTGTGAGATGAATTAACAGAACACTAAGCAGTTTCTCAGAAAGCTTCTTTCCAGATTTCATCTGAGGATATTTCCTTTTTCACCATAGCCCTCTATGGGCTTCCAAATATCTCTTTGCCAATTCCACAAAACTGTCTTAGCGAAAGGCTTCTTGAGGGGAAAGCTGTAACTCTGTGAGATGATTTCACAGAACACAAAGAAGTTCCTCAGAAAGCTTCTTTCTCTTTGTTATCGGAGGATATTTCCTTTGGCCCTATAGTCTTCAAAGGGATCTGAAATATCTGTTCTCAGATCCCACAGAAACAAGGCTAGCAAGGATATCCATGAAATACAGATGTAACTCTGTGAGATGAATTAACAGAACACTAAGCAGTTTCTCAGAAAGCTTCTTTCCAGATTTCATCTGAGGATATTTCCTTTTTGACCATAGCCCTCTATGGGCTTCGAAATATCACTTTGCCAATTCCACAAGAACTGTCTTAGCGAAAGGCTTCTTGAGGGGAAAGCTGTAACTCTGTGAGATGATTTCACAGAACACAAAGAAGTTTCTCAGAAAGCTTCTTTCTTTTTGTTATCGAAGGATATTTCCTTCGGCCCTATAGTTTTCAAAGGGATCCGAAATATCTGTTCTCAGATTCCATAGAAATAAGGCTAGCAAAGAGATCCACGAAATACAGAAGTAACTCTGTGAGATGAATTAACAGAACACTAAGCATTTTCTCAGAAAGCTTCTTTCCAGATTTCATCTGAGGATATTTCCTTTCTCACCATAGACCTCTATGGGCTTCAAAATATCACTTTACGAATTCCACAAGAACTGTCTTAGCGAAAGGCTTCTTGAGGGGAAAGCTGTAACTCTGTGAGATGATTTCACAGAACACAAAGAAGTTTCTCAGAAAGCTTCTTTCTCTTTGTTATCTGAGGATATTTCCTTTGGGCCTATAGTCTTCAAAGGGATCCGAAATATCTCTTCTCAGATTCCACAGAAATAAGGCTAGCAAAGAGATCCACGAAACACAGATATAACTCTGTGAGATGAATTAACAGAACACTAAGCAGTTTCTCAGAAAGCTTCTTTCCAGATTTCATCTGAGGATATTTCCTTTTTCAACATAGCCCTCTATGGGCTTCCAAATATCTCTTTGCCAATTCCACAAGAACTGTCTTAGCGAAAGGCTTCTTGAGGGGAAAGCTGTAACTCTGTGAGATGATTTCACAGAACACAGAGAAGTTTCTCAGAAAGCTTCTTTCTCTTTGTTATCGGAGGATATTTCCTTTGGCCCTATAGTCTTCAAAGGGATCTGAAATATCTGTTCTCAGATCCCACAGAAACAAGGCTAGCAAGGAGATCCAGGAAATACAGATGTAACTCTGTGAGATGAATTAACAGAACACTAAGCAGTTTCTCAGAAAGCTTCTTTCCAGATTTCATCTGAGGATATTTCCTTTTTCACCATAGCCCTCTATGGGCTTCGAAATATCACTTTGCCAATTCCACAAGAACTGTCTTAGCGAAAGGCTTCTTGAGGGGAAAGCTGTAACTCTGTGAGATGATTTCACAGAACACAAAGAAGTTTCTCAGAAAGCTTCTTTCTCTTTGTTATCGGAGGATATTTCCTTTGGCCCTATATTCTTCAAAGGGATCCGAAATATGTGTTCTCAGATTCCACAGAAATAAGGCTAGCAAGGAGATCCACGATATACAGATGTAACTCTGTGAGATGAATTAACAGAACACTAAGCAGTTTCTCAGAAAGCTTCTTTCCAGATTTCATCTGAGGATATTTCCTTTTTCACCATAGCCCTCTATGGGCTTCCAAATATCTCTTTGCCAATTCCACAAGAACTGTCTTAGCGAAAGGCTTCTTGAGGGGAAAGCTGTAACTCTGTGAGATGATTTCACAGAACACAAAGAAGTTTCTCAGAAAGCTTCTTTCTCTTTGTTATCGGAGGATATTTCCTTTGGCCCTATAGTCTTCAAAGGGATCCGAAATATCTGTTCTCAGATTCCAAAGAAATAAGGCTAGCAAAGAGATCCATGAAATACAGATGTAACTCTGTGAGATGAATTAACAGAACACTAAGCAGTTTCTCAGAAAGCTTCTTTCCAGATTTCATCTTAGGATATTTCCTTTTTCAGCATAGCCCTCTATGGGCTTCGAAATATCACTTTGCCAATTCCACAAGAACTGTTTTAGCGAAAGGCTTCTTGAGGGGAAAGCTGTAACTCTGTGAGATGATTTCACAGAACAGAAAGAAGTTTCTCAGAAAGCTTCTTTCTCTTTGTTATCGGAGGATATTTCCTTTGGCCCTATAGTCTTCAAAGGGATCCGAAATATCTGTTCTCAGATTCCACAGAAATAAGGCTAGCAAAGAGATCCACGAAATACAGATGTAACTCTGTGAGATGAATTAACAGAACACTAAGCAGTTTCTCAGAAAGCTTCTTTCCAGATTTCATCTGAGGATATTTCCTTTTTCACCATAGCCCTCTATGGGCTTCCAAATATCTCTTTGCCAATTCCACAAGAACTCTCTTAGCGAAAGGTTTCTGGAGGGGAAAGCTGTAACTCTGTGAGATGATTTCACGGAACACAAAGAAGTTCTCAGAAAGCTTCTTTCTCTTTGTTATCGGAGGATATTTCCTTTGGCCCTATAGTCTTCAAAGGGATCCGAAATATCTGTTCTCAGATCCCACAGAAACAAGGCTAGCAAGGATATCCATGAAATACAGATGTAACTCTGTGAGATGAATTAACAGAACACTAAGCAGTTTCTCAGAAAGCTTCTTTCCAGATTTCATCTGAGGATATTTCCTTTTTCACCATAGCCCTCTATGGGCTTCGAAATATCACTTTGCCAATTCCACAAGAACTGTCTTAGCGAAAGGCTTCTTGAGGGGAAAGCTGTAACTCTGTGAGGTGATTTCACAGAACACAAAGAAGTTTCTCAGAAGGCTTCTTTCTCTTTGTTATCGGAGGATATATCCTTTGGCCCTATAGTCTTCAAAGGGATCCGAAATATCTGTTCTCAGATTCCACGGAAATAAGGCTAGCAAGGAGATCCACGAAATACAGATGTAACTCTGTGAGATGAATTAACAGAACACTAAGCAGTTTCTCAGAAAGCTTCTTTCCAGATTTCATCTGAGGATATTTCCTTTTTCACCATAGCCCTCTATGGGCTTCCAAATATCTCTTTGCCAATTCCACAAGAACTGTCTTAGCGAAGGCTTCTTGAGGGGAAAGCTGTAACTCTGTGAGATGATTTCACAGAACACATAGAAGTTTATCAGAAAGCTTCTTTCTCTTTGTTATCGGAGGATATTTCCTTTGGCCCTATAGTCTTCAAAGGGATCCGAAATATCTGTTCACAGATTCCAAAGAAATAAGGCTAGCAAAGAGATCCACGAAATACAGATGTAACTCTGTGAGATGAATTAACAGAACACTAAGCAGTTTCTCAGAAAGCTTCTTTCCAGATTTCATCTGAGGATATTTCCTTTTTCACCATAGCCCTCTATGGGCTTCCAAATATCTCTTTGCCAATTCCACAAGAACTGTCTTAGCGTAAGGCTTCCTGAGGGGAAAGCTGTAACTCTTTGAGATGATTTCACAGAACAGAAAGAAGTTTCTCAGAAAGCTTCTTTCTCTTTGTTATCGGAGGATATTTCCTTTGGCCCTATAGTCTTCAAAGGGATGCGAAATATCTGTTCTCAGATTCCATAGAAATAAGGCTAGCAAAGAGATCCACGAAATACAGATGTAACTCTGTGAGATGAATTAACAGAACACTAAGCAGTTTCTCAGAAAGCTTCTTTCCAGATTTCATCTGAGGATATTTCCTTTTTCACCATAGCCCTCTATGGGCTCCGAAATATCACTTTGCCAATTCCACAAGAACTGTCTTAGCGAAAGGCTTCTTGAAGGGAAACCTGTAACTCTGTGAGATGATTTCACAGAACACAAAGAAGTTTCTCAGAAAGCTTCTTTCTCTTTGTTATCTAAGGATATTTCCTTTGGGCCTATAGTCTTCAAAGGGATCCGAAATATATCTTCTCAGATTCCACAGAAATAAGGCTAGCAAAGAGATCCACGAAACACAGATATAACTCTGTGTGATGAATTAACAGAACACTAAGCAGTTTCTCAGAAAGCTTCTTTCCAGATTTCATCTGAGGATATTTCCTTTTTCACCATAGCCCTCTATGGGCTTCCAAATATCTCTTTGCCAATTCCACAAGAACTGTCTTAGCGAAAGGCTTCTTGAGAGGAAAGCTGTAACTCTGTGAGATGATTTCACAGAACACAAAGAAGTTCTCAGAAAGCTTCTTTCTCTTTGTTATCGGAGGATATTTCCTTTGGCCCTATAGTCTTCAAAGGGATCCGAAATATCTGTTCTCAGATCCCACAGAAACAAGGTTAGCAAGGATATCCATGAAATACAGATGTAACTCTGTGAGATGAATTAACAGAACACTAAGCAGTTTCTCAGAAAGCTTCTTTCCAGATTTCATCTGAGGATATTTCCTTTTTCACCATAGCCCTCTATGGGCTTCGAAATATCACTTTGCCAATTCCACAAGAACTGTCTTAGCGAAAGGCTTCTTGAGGGGAAAGCTGTAACTCAGTGAGATGATTTCACAGAACACAAAGAAGTTTCTCAGAAAGCTTCTTTCTCTTTGTTATCGGAGGATATTTCCTTTGGCCATATAGTCTTCAAAGGGATCCGAAATATCTGTTCTCAGATTCAATAGAAATAAGGCTAGCAAAGAGATCCACGAAATACAGATGTAACTCTGTGAGATGAATTAACAGAACACTAAGCAGTTTCTCAGAAAGCTTCTTTCCCGATTTCATCTGAGGATATTTCCTTTTTCACCATAGCCCTCTATGGGCTTCCAAATATCTCTTTGCCAATTCCACAAGAACTGTCTTAGCGAAAGGCTTCCTGAGGGGAAAGCTGTAACTCTTTGAGATGATTTCACAGAACAGAAAGAAGTTTCTCAGAAAGCTTCTTTCTCTTTGTTATCGGAGGATATTTCCTTTGGCCCTATAGTCTTCAAAGGGATGCGAAATATCTGTTCTCAGATTCCACAGAAATAAGGCTAGCAAAGAGATCCAGGAAATACAGATGTAACTCTGTGAGATGAATTAACAGAACACTAAGCAGTTTCTCAGAAAGCTTCTTTCCAGATTTCATCTGAGGATATTTCCTTTTTCACCATAGCCCTCTATGGGCTTCGAAATATCACTTTGCCAATTCCACAAGAACTGTCTTAGCGAAAGGCTTCTTGAGGGGAAACCTGTAACTCTGTGAGATGATTTCACAGAACACAAAGAAGTTTCTCAGAAAGCTTCTTTCTCTTTGTTATCTGAGGATATTTCCTTTGGGCCTATAGTCTTCAAAGGGATCCGAAATATCTCTTCTCAGATTCCACAGAAATAAGGCTAGCAAAGAGATCCACGAAACACAGATATAACTCTGTGAGATGAATTAACAGAACACTAAGCAGTTTCTCAGAAAGCTTCTTTCCAGATTTCATCTGAGGATATTTCCTTTTTCACCATAGCCCTCTATGGGCTTCCAAATATCTCTTTGCCAATTCCACAAGAACTGTCTTAGCGAAAGGCTTCTTGAGGGGAAAGCTGTAACTCTGTGAGATGATTTCACAGAACACAAAGAAGTTCTCAGAAAGCTTCTTTCTCTTTGTTATCGGAGGATATTTCCTTTGGCCCTATAGTCTTCAAAGGGATCCGAAATATCTGTTCTCAGATCCCACAGAAACAAGGCTAGCAAGGAGATCCAGGAAATACAGATGTAACTCTGTGAGATGAATTAACAGAACACTAAGCAGTTTCTCAGAAAGCTTCTTTCCAGATTTCATCTGAGGATATTTCCTTTTTCACCATAGCCCTCTATGGGCTTCGAAATATCACTTTGCCAATTCCACAAGAACTGTCTTAGCGAAAGGCTTCTTGAGAGGAAAGCTGTAACTCTGTGAGATGATTTCACAGAACACAAAGAAGTTTCTCAGAAAGCTTCTTTCTCTTTGTTATCGGAGGATATTTCCTTTGGACCTATATTCTTCAAAGGGATCCGAAATATCTGTTCTCAGATTCCACAGAAATAAGGCTAGCAAGGAGATCCACGAAATACAGATGTAACTCTGTGAGATGAATTAACAGAACACTAAGCAGTTTCTCAGAAAGCTTCTTTCCAGATTTCATCTGAGGATATTTCCTTTTTCACCATAGCCCTCTATGGGCTTCCAAAAATCTCTTTGCCAATTCCACAAGAACTGTCTTAGCGAAAGGCTTCCTGGGGGGAAAGCTGTAACTCTGTGAGATGATTTCACAGATCACAAAGAAGTTTCTCAGAAAGCTTCTTTCTCTTTGTTATCGGAGGATATTTCCTTTGGCCCTATAGTCTTCAAAGGGATCCGAAATATCTGTTCTCAGATTCCACAGAAATAAGGCTAGCAAAGAGATCCACGAAATACAGATGTAACTCTGTGAGATGAATTAACAGAACACTAAGCAGTTTCTCAGAAAGCTTCTTTCCAGATTTCATCTGAGGATATTTCCTTTTTCAGCATAGCCCTTTATGGGCTTCGAAATATCACTTTGCCAATTCAACAAGAACTGTTTTAGCGAAAGGCTTCTTGAAGGGAAAGCTGTAACTCTGTGAGATGATTTCACAGAACACAAAGAAGTTTCTCAGAAAGCTTCTTTCTCTTTGTTATCGGAGGATATTTCCTTTGGCCCTATAGTCTTCAAAGGGATCCGAAATATCTGTTCTCAGATTCCACAGAAATAAGGCTAGCAAAGAGATCCACGAAATACAGATGTAACTCTGTGAGATGTATTAACAGAACACTAAGCAGTTTCTCAGAAAGCTTCTTTCCAGATTTCATCTGAGGATATTTCCTTTTTCACCATAGCCCTCTATGGGCTTCCAAATATCACTTTGCGAATTCCACGAGAACTGTCTTAGCGAAAGGCTTCTTGAGGGGAAAGCTGTAACTCTGTGAGATAATTTCACAGAACACAAAGAAGTTTCTCAGAAAGCTTCTTTCTCTTTGTTATCGGAGGATATTTCCTTTGGCCCTATAGTCTTCAAAGGGATCCGAAATATCTGTTCTCAGATTCCACAGAAATAAGGCTAGCAAAGAGATCCACGAAATACAGATGTAACTCTGTGAGATGAATTAACAGAACACTAAGCAGTTTCTCAGAAAGCTTCTTTCCAGATTTCATCTGAGGATATTTCCTTTTTCACCATAGCCCTCTATGGGCTTCCAAATATCTCTTTGCCAATTCCACAAGAACTGTCTTAGCGAAAGGCTTCTTGAGGGGAAAGCTGTAACTCTTTGAGATGATTTCACAGAACAGAAAGAAGTTTCTCAGAAAGCTTCTTTCTCTTTGTTATCGGAGGATATTTCCTTTGGCCCTATAGTCTTCAAAGGGATGCGAAATATCTGTTCTCAGACTCCACAGAAATAAGGCTAGCAAAGAGATCCAGGAAATACAGATGTAAATCAGTGAGATGAATTAACAGAACACTAAGCAGTTTCTCAGAAAGCTTCTTTCCAGATTTCATCTGAGGATGTTTCCTTTTTCACCATAGCCCTCTATGGGCTTCCAAATATCACTTTGCCAATTCCACAAGAACTGTCTTAGCGAAAGGCTTCTTGAGGGGATACCTGTAACTCTGTGAGATGATTTCACAGAATACAAAGAAGTTTCTCAGACAGCTTCTTTCTCTTTGTTATCTGAGGATATTTCCTTTGGGCCTATAGTCTTCAAAGGGATCCGAAATATCTCTTCTCAGATTCCACAGAAATAAGGCTAGCAAAGAGATCCACGAAACACAGATATAACTCTGTGAGATGAATTAACAGAACACTAAGCAGTTTCTCAGAAAGCTTCTTTCCAGATTTCATCTGAGGATATTTCCTTTTTCACCATAGCCCTCTATGGGCTTCCAAATATCTCTTTGCCAATTCCACAAGAACTGTCTTAGCGAAAGGCTTCTTGAGGGGAAAGCTGTAACTCTGTGAGATGATTTCACAGAACACAAAGAAGTTCTCAGAAAGCTTCTTTCTCTTTGTTATCGGAGGATATTTCCTTTGGCCCTATAGTCTTCAAAGGGATCCGAAATATCTGTTCTCAGATCCCACAGAAACAAGGCTAGCAAGGATATCCACGAAATACAGATGTAACTCTGTGAGATGAATTAACAGAACACTAAGCAGTTTCTCAGAAAGCTTCTTTCCAGATTTCATCTGAGGATATTTCCTTTTTCACCATAGCCCTCTATGGGCTTCGAAATATCACTTTGCCAATTCCACAAGAACTGTCTTAGCGAAAGACTTCTTGAGGGGAAAGCTGTAACTCTGTGAGATGATTTCACAGAACACAAAGAAGTTTCTCAGAAAGCTTCTTTCTCTTTGTTATCGGAGGATATTTCCTTTGGCCCTATAGTTTTCAAAGGGATCCGAAATATCTGTTCTCAGATTCCATAGAAATAAGGCTAGCAAAGAGATCCACGAAATACAGATGTAACTCTGTGAGATGAATTAACAGAACACTAAGCAGTTTCTCAGAAAGCTTCTTTCCCGATTTCATCTGAGGATATTTCCTTTTTCACCATAGCCCTCTATGGGCTTCCAAATATCTCTTTGCCAATTCCACAAGAACTGTCTTAGCGAAAGGCTTCCTGAGGGGAAAGCTGTAACTCTTTGAGATGATTTCACAGAACAGAAAGAAGTTTCTCAGAAAGCTTCTTTCTCTTTGTTGTCGGAGGATATTTCCTTTGGCCCTATAGTCTTCAAAGGGATGCGAAATATCTGTTCTCAGATTCCACAGAAATAAGGCTAGCAAAGAGATCCAGGAAATACAGATGTAACTCTGTGAGATGAATTAACAGAACACTAAGCAGTTTCTCAGAAAGCTTCTTTCCAGATTTCATCTGAGGATATTTCCTTTTTCACCATAGCCCTCTATGGGCTTCGAAATATCACTTTGCCAATTCCACAGGAACTGTCTTAGCGAAAGGCTTCTTGAGGGGAAAGCTGTAACTCTGTGAGATGATTTCACAGAACACAAAGAAGTTTCTCAGAAAGCTTCTTTCTCTTTGTTATCTGAGGATATTTCCTTTGGGCCTATAGTCTTCAAAGGGATCCGAAATATCTCTTCTCAGACTCCACAGAAATAAGGCTAGCAAAGAGATCCACGAAACACAGATATAACTCTGTGAGATGAATTAACAGAACACTAAGCAGTTTCTCAGAAAGCTTCTTTCCAGATTTCATCTCAGGATATTTCCTTTTTCACCATAGCCCTCTATGGGCTTCCAAATATCTCTTTGCCAATTCCACAAGAACTGTCTTAGCGAAAGGCTTCTTGAGGGGAAAGCTGTAACTCTGTGAGATGATTTCTCAGAACACAAAGAAGTTTCTCAGAAAGCTTCTTTCTCTTTGTTATCGGAGGATATTTCCTTTGGCCCTATAGTCTTCAAAGGGATCCGAAATATCTGTTCTCAGATCCCACAGAAACAAGGCTAGCAATGAGATCCAGGAAATACAGATGTAACTCTGTGAGATGAATTAAGAGAACACTAAGCAGTTTCTCAGAAAGCTTCTTTCCAGATTTCATCTGAGGATATTTCCTTTTTCACCATAGCCCTCTATGAGCTTCGAAATATCACTTTGCCAATTCCACAAGAACTGTCTTAGCGAAAGGCTTCTTGAGGGGAAAGCTGTAACTCTGTGAGATGATTTCACAGAACACAAAGAAGTTTCTCAGAAAGCTTCTTTCTCTTTGTTATCGGAGGATATTTCCTTTGGCCCTATAGTCTTCAAAGGGATCCGAAATATCTGTTCTCAGATTCCACAGAAATAAGGCTAGCAAAGAGATCCACGAAATACAGATGTAACTCTGTAAGATGAATTAACAGAACACTAAGCAGTTTCTCAGAAAGCTTCTTTCCAGATTTCATCTGAGGATATTTCCTTTTTCACCATAGCCCTCTATGGGCTTCCAAATATCTCTTTGCCAATTCCACAAGAACTGTCTTAGCGAAAGGCTTCCTGAGGGGAAAGCTGTAACTCTTTGAGATGATTTCACAGAACAGAAAGAAGTTTCTCAGAAAGCTTCTTTCTCTTTGTTCTCGGAGGATATTTCCTTTGGCCCTATAGTCTTCAAAGGGATGCGAAATATCTGTTCTCAGATTCCACAGAAATAAGGCTAGCAAAGAGATCCAGGAAATACAGATGTAAATCTGTGAGATGAATTAACAGAACACTAAGCAGTTTCTCAGAAAGCTTCTTTCCAGATTTCATCTGAGGATACTTCCTTTTTCACCATAGCCCTCTATGGGCTTCCAAATATCTCTTTGCCAATTCCACAAGAACTGTCTTAGCGAAAGGCTTCTTGAGGGGAAAGCTGTAACTCTGTGCGATGATTTCACAGAACACAAAGAAGTTCTCAGAAAGCTTCTTTCTCTTTGTTATCGGAGGATATTTCCTTTGGCCCTATAGTCTTCAAAGGGATGCGAAATATCTGTTCTCAGATTCCACAGAAATAAGGCTAGCAAAGAGATCCAGGAAATAGAGATGTAACTCTGTGAGATGAATTAACAGAACACTAAGCAGTTTCTCAGAAAGCTTCTTTCCAGATTTCATCTGAGGATATTTCCTTTTTCACCATAGCCCTCTATGGGCTTCCAAATATCACTTTGCGAATTCCACGAGAACTGTCTTAGCGAAAGGCTTCTTGAGGGGAAAGCTGTAACTCTGTGAGATAATTTCACAGAACACAAAGAAGTTTCTCAGAAAGCTTCTTTCTCTTTGTTATCGGAGGATATTTCCTTTGGCCCTATAGTCTTCAAAGGGATCCGAAATATCTGTTCTCAGATTCCACAGAAATAAGGCTAGCAAAGAGATCCACGAAATACAGATGTAACTCTGTGAGATGAATTAACAGAACACTAAGCAGTTTCTCAGAAAGCTTCTTTCCAGATTTCATCTGAGGATATTTCCTTTTTCACCATAGCCCTCTATGGGCTTCCAAATATCTCTTTGCCAATTCCACAAGAACTGTCTTAGCGAAAGGCTTCCTGAGGGGAAAGCTGTAACTCTTTGAGATGATTTCACAGAACAGAAAGAAGTTTCTCAGAAAGCTTCTTTCTCTTTGTTATCGGAGGATATTTCCTTTGGCCCTATAGTCTTCAAAGGGATGCGAAATATCTGTTCTCAGATTCCACAGAAATAAGGCTAGCAAAGAGATCCAGGAAATACAGATGTAAATCAGTGAGATGAATTAACAGAACACTAAGCAGTTTCTCAGAAAGCTTCTTTCCAGATTTCATCTGAGGATGTTTCCTTTTTCACCATAGCCCTCTATGGGCTTTGAAATATCACTTTGCCAATTCCACAAGAACTGTCTTAGCGAAAGGCTTCTTGAGGGGAAACCTGTAACTCTGTGAGATGATTTCACAGAATACAAAGAAGTTTCTCAGACAGCTTCTTTCTCTTTCTTATCTGAGGATATTTCCTTTGGGCCTATAGTCTTCAAAGGGATCCGAAATATCTCTTCTCAGATTCCACAGAAATAAGGCTAGCAAAGAGATCCACGAAACACAGATATAAATCTGTGAGATGAATTAACAGAACACTAAGCAGTTTCTCAGAAAGCTTCTTTCCAGATTTCATCTGAGGATATTTCCTTTTTCACCATAGCCCTCTATGGGCTTCCAAATATCTCTTTGCCAATTCCACAAGAACTGTCTTAGCGAAAGGCTTCTTGAGGGGAAAGCTGTAACTCTGTGAGATGATTTCACAGAACACAAAGAAGTTCTCAGAAAGCTTCTTTCTCTTTGTTATCGGAGGATATTTCCTTTGGCCCTATAGTCTTCAAAGGGATCCGAAATATCTGTTCTCAGATCCCACAGAAACAAGGCTAGCAAGGATATCCACGAAATACAGATGTAACTCTGTGAGATGAATTAACAGAACACTAAGCAGTTTCTCAGAAAGCTTCTTTCCAGATTTCATCTGAGGATATTTCCTTTTTCACCATAGCCCTCTATGGGCTTCGAAATACCACTTTGCCAATTCCACAAGAACTGTCTTAGCGAAAGACTTCTTGAGGGGAAAGCTGTAACTCTGTGAGATGATTTCACAGAACACAAAGAAGTTTCTCGAAAGCTTCTTTCTCTTTGTTATCGGAGGATATTTCCTTTGGCCCTATAGTTTTCAAAGGGATCCGAAATATCTGTTCTCAGATTCCATAGAAATAAGGCTAGCAAAGAGATGCACGAAATACAGATGTAACTCTGTGAGATGAATTAACAGAACACTAAGCAGTTTCTCAGAAAGCTTCTTTCCCGATTTCATCTGAGGATATTTCCTTTTTCACCATAGCCCTCCATGGGCTTCCAAATATCTCTTTGCCAATTCCACAAGAACTGTCTTAGCGAAAGGCTTCCTGAGGGGTAAGCTGTAACTCTTTGAGATGATTTCACAGAACAGAAAGAAGTTTCTCAGAAAGCTTCTTTCTCTTTGTTATCGGAGGATATTTCCTTTGGCCCTATAGTCTTCAAAGGGATGCGAAATATCTGTTCTCAGATTCCACAGAAATAAGGCTAGCAAAGAGATCCAGGAAATACAGATGTAACTCTGTGAGATGAATTAACAGAACACTAAGCAGTTTCTCAGAAAGCTTCTTTCCAGATTTCATCTGAGGATATTTCCTTTTTCACCATAGCCCTCTAAGGGCTTCGAAATATCACTTTGCCAATTCCACAAGAACTGTCTTAGCGAAAGGCTTCTTGAGGGGAAAGCTGTAAGTCTGTGAGATGATTTCACAGAACACAAAGAAGTTTCTCAGAAAGCTTCTTTCTCTTTGTTATCGGAGGATATTTCCTTTGGCCCTATAGTCTTCAAAGGGATGCGAAATATCTGTTCTCAGATTCCACAGAAATAAGGCTAGCAAAGAGATCCAGGAAATACAGATGTAACTCTGTGAGATGAATTAACAGAACACTAAGCAGTTTCTCAGAAAGCTTCTTTCCAGATTTCATCTGAGGATATTTCCTTTTTCACCATAGCCCTCTATGGGCTTCGAAATATCACTTTGCCAATTCCACAAGAACTGTCTTAGCGAAAGGCTTCTTGAGGGGAAACCTGTAACTCTGTGAGATGATTTCACAGAACACAAAGAAGTTTCTCAGAAAGCTTCTTTCTCTTTGTTATCTGAGGATATTTCCTTTGGGCCTATAGTCTTCAAAGGGATCCGAAATATCTCTTCTCAGATTCCACAGAAATAAGGCTAGCAAAGAGATCCACGAAACACAGATATAACTCTGTGAGATGAATTAACAGAACACTAAGCAGTTTCTCAGAAAGCTTCTTTCCAGATTTCATCTGAGGATATTTCCTTTTTCACCATAGCCCTCTATGGGCTTCCAAATATCTCTTTGCCAATTCCACAAAACTGTCTTAGCGAAAGGCTTCTTGAGGGGAAAGCTGTAACTCTGTGAGATGATTTCACAGAACACAAAGAAGTTCTCAGAAAGCTTCTTTCTCTTTGTTATCGGAGGATATTTCCTTTGGCCCTATAGTCTTCAAAGGGATCTGAAATATCTGTTCTCAGATCCCACAGAAACAAGGCTAGCAAGGATATCCATGAAATACAGATGTAACTCTGTGAGATGAATTAACAGAACACTAAGCAGTTTCTCAGAAAGCTTCTTTCCAGATTTCATCTGAGGATATTTCCTTTTTCACCATAGCCCTCTATGGGCTTCGAAATATCACTTTGCCAATTCCACAAGAACTGTCTTAGCGAAAGGCTTCTTGAGGGGAAAGCTGTAACTCTGTGAGATGATTTCACAGAACACAAAGAAGTTTCTCAGAAAGCTTCTTTCTTTTTGTTATCGAAGGATATTTCCTTCGGCCCTATAGTTTTCAAAGGGATCCGAAATATCTGTTCTCAGATTCCATAGAAATAAGGCTAGCAAAGAGATCCACGAAATACAGATGTAACTCTGTGAGATGAATTAACAGAACACTAAGCATTTTCTCAGAAAGCTTCTTTCCAGATTTCATCTGAGGATATTTCCTTTCTCACCATAGACCTCTATGGGCTTCAAAATATCACTTTACGAATTCCACAAGAACTGTCTTAGCGAAAGGCTTCTTGAGGGGAAAGCTGTAACTCTGTGAGATGATTTCACAGAACACAAAGAAGTTTCTCAGAAAGCTTCTTTCTCTTTGTTATCTGAGGATATTTCCTTTGGCCTATAGTCTTCAAAGGGATCCGAAATATCTCTTCTCAGATTCCACAGAAATAAGGCTAGCAAAGAGATCCACGAAACACAGATATAACTCTGTGAGATGAATTAACAGAACACTAAGCAGTTTCTCAGAAAGCTTCTTTCCAGATTTCATCTGAGGATATTTCCTTTTTCAACATAGCCCTCTATGGGCTTCCAAATATCTCTTTGCCAATTCCACAAGAACTGTCTTAGCGAAAGGCTTCTTGAGGGGAAAGCTGTAACTCTGTGAGATGATTTCACAGAACACAAAGAAGTTTCTCAGAAAGCTTCTTTCTCTTTGTTATCGGAGGATATTTCCTTTGGCCCTATAGTCTTCAAAGGGATCCGAAATATCTGTTCTCAGATTCCACAGAAATAAGGCTAGCAAGGAGATCCACGAAATACAGATGTAACTCTGTGAGATGAATTAACAGAACACTAAGCAGTTTCTCAGAAAGCTTCTTTCCAGATTTCATCTGAGGATATTTCCTTTTTCACCATAGCCCTCTATGGGCTTCCAAATATCTCTTTGCCAATTCCACAAGAACTGTCTTAGCGAAAGGCTTCTTGAGGGGAAAGCTGTAACTCTGTGAGATGATTTCACAGAACACAAAGAAGTTTCTCAGAAAGCTTCTTTCTCTTTGTTATCGGAGGATATTTCCTTTGGCCCTATAGTCTTCAAAGGGATCCGAAATATCTGTTCTCAGATTCCACAGAAATAAGGCTAGCAAAGAGATCCACGAAATACAGATGTAACACTGTGAGATGAATTAACAGAACACTAAGCAGTTTCTCAGAAAGCTTCTTTCCAGATTTCATCTGAGGATATTTCCTTTTTCAGCATAGCCCTCTATGGGCTTCGAAATATCACTTTGCCAATTCCACAAGAACTGTTTTAGCGAAAGGCTTCTTGAGGGGAAAGCTGTAACTCTGTGAGATGATTTCACAGAACAGAAAGAAGTTTCTCAGAAAGCTTCTTTCTCTTTGTTATCGGAGGATATTTCCTTTGGCCCTATAGTCTTCAAAGGGATCCGAAATATCTGTTCTCAGATTCCACAGAAATAAGGCTAGCAAAGAGATCCACGAAATACAGATGTAACTCTGTAAGATGAATTAACAGAACACTAAGCAGTTTCTCAGAAAGCTTCTTTCCAGATTTCATCTGAGGATATTTCCTTTTTCACCATAGCCCTCTATGGGCTTCCAAATATCTCTTTGCCAATTCCACAAGAACTGTCTTAGCGAAAGGCTTCCTGAGGGGAAAGCTGTAACTCTTTGAGATGATTTCACAGAACAGAAAGAAGTTTCTCAGAAAGCTTCTTTCTCTTTGTTCTCGGAGGATATTTCCTTTGGCCCTATAGTCTTCAAAGGGATGCGAAATATCTGTTCTCAGATTCCACAGAAATAAGGCTAGCAAAGAGATCCAGGAAATACAGATGTAAATCTGTGAGATGAATTAACAGAACACTAAGCAGTTTCTCAGAAAGCTTCTTTCCAGATTTCATCTGAGGATACTTCCTTTTTCACCATAGCCCTCTATGGGCTTCCAAATATCTCTTTGCCAATTCCACAAGAACTGTCTTAGCGAAAGGCTTCTTGAGGGGAAAGCTGTAACTGTGTTCGATGATTTCACAGAACACAAAGTAGTTCTCAGAAAGCTTCTTTCTCTTTGTTATCGGAGGATATTTCCTTTGGCCCTATAGTCTTCAAAGGGATCCGAAATATCTGTTCTCAGATTCCACAGAAATAAGGCTAGCAAAGAGATCCACGAAATACAGATGTAACTCTGTGAGATGAATTAACAGAACACTAAGCAGTTTCTCAGAAAGCTTCTTTCCAGATTTCATCTGAGGATATTTCCTTTTTCACCATAGCCCTCTATGGGCTTCGAAATATCACTTTGCCAATTCCACAAGAACTGTCTTAGCGAAAGGCTTCTTGAGGGGAAACCTGTAACTCTGTGAGATGATTTCATAGAACACAAAGAAGTTTCTCAGAAAGCTTCTTTCTCTTTGTTATCTGAGGATATTTCCTTTGGGCCTATAGTCTTCAAAGGGATCCGAAATATCTGTTCTCAGATTCCACAGAAATAAGGCTAGCAAGGAGATCCACGAAATAGAGATGTAACTCTGTGAGATGAATTAACAGAACACTAAGCAGTTTCTCAGAAAGCTTCTTTCCAGATTTCATCTGAGGATATTTCCTTTTTCACCATAGCCCTCTATGGGCTTCCAAATATCTCTTTGCCAATTCCACAAGAACTGTCTTAGCGAAAGGCTTCCTGAGGGGAAAGCTGTAACTCTGTGAGATGATTTCACAGAACACAAAGAAGTTTCTCAGAAAGCTTCTTTCTCTTTGTTATCGGAGGATATTTCCTTTGGCCCTATAGTCTTCAAAGGGATCCGAAATATCTGTTCTCAGATTCCACAGAAATAAGGCTAGCAAAGAGATCCACGAAATACAGATGTAACTCTGTGAGATGTATTAACAGAACACTAAGCAGTTTCTCAGAAAGCTTCTTTCCAGATTTCATCTGAGGATATTTCCTTTTTCACCATAGCCCTCTATGGGCTTCCAAATATCACTTTGCGAATTCCACGAGAACTGTCTTAGCGAAAGGCTTCTTGAGGGGAAAGCTGTAACTCTGTGAGATAATTTCACAGAACACAAAGAAGTTTCTCAGAAAGCTTCTTTCTCTTTGTTATCGGAGGATATTTCCTTTGGCCCTATAGTCTTCAAAGGGATCCGAAATATCTGTTCTCAGATTCCACAGAAATAAGGCTAGCAAAGAGATCCACGAAATACAGATGTAACTCTGTGAGATGAATTAACAGAACACTAAGCAGTTTCTCAGAAAGCTTCTTTCCAGATTTCATCTGAGGATATTTCCTTTTTCACCATAGCCCTCTATGGGCTTCCAAATATCTCTTTGCCAATTCCACAAGAACTGTCTTAGCGACAGGCTTCCTGAGGGGAAAGCTGTAACTCTTTGAGATGATTTCACAGAACAGAAAGAAGTTTCTCAGAAAGCTTCTTTCTCTTTGTTATCGGAGGATATTTCCTTTGGCCCTATAGTCTTCAAAGGGATGCGAAATATCTGTTCTCAGACTCCACAGAAATAAGGCTAGCAAAGAGATCCAGGAAATACAGATGTAAATCAGTGAGATGAATTAACAGAACACTAAGCAGTTTCTCAGAAAGCTTCTTTCCAGATTTCATCTGAGGATGTTTCCTTTTTCACCATAGCCCTCTATGGGCTTCGAAATATCACTTTGCCAATTCCACAAGAACTGTCTTAGCGAAAGGCTTCTTGAGGGGAAACCTGTAACTCTGTGAGATGATTTCACAGAATACAAAGAAGTTTCTCAGACAGCTTCTTTCTCTTTGTTATCTGAGGATATTTCCTTTGGGCCTATAGTCTTCAAAGGGATCCGAAATATCTCTTCTCAGATTCCACAGAAATAAGGCTAGCAAAGAGATCCACGAAACACAGATATAACTCTGTGAGATGAATTAACAGAACACTAAGCAGTTTCTCAGAAAGCTTCTTTCCAGATTTCATCTGAGGATATTTCCTTTTTCACCATAGCCCTCTATGGGCTTCCAAATATCTCTTTGCCAATTCCACAAGAACTGTCTTAGCGAAAGGCTTCTTGAGGGGAAAGCTGTAACTCTGTGAGATGATTTCACAGAACACAAAGAAGTTCTCAGAAAGCTTCTTTCTCTTTGTTATCGGAGGATATTTCCTTTGGCCCTATAGTCTTCAAAGGGATCCGAAATATCTGTTCTCAGATCCCACAGAAACAAGGCTAGCAAGGATATCCACGAAATACAGATGTAACTCTGTGAGATGAATTAACAGAACACTAAGCAGTTTCTCAGAAAGCTTCTTTCCAGATTTCATCTGAGGATATTTCCTTTTTCACCATAGCCCTCTATGGGCTTCGAAATACCACTTTGCCAATTCCACAAGAACTGTCTTAGCGAAAGACTTCTTGAGGGGAAAGCTGTAACTCTGTGAGATGATTTCACAGAACACGAAGAAGTTTCTCGAAAGCTTCTTTCTCTTTGTTATCGGAGGATATTTCCTTTGGCCCTATAGTTTTCAAAGGGATCCGAAATATCTGTTCTCAGATTCCATAGAAATAAGGCTAGCAAAGAGATGCACGAAATACAGATGTAACTCTGTGAGATGAATTAACAGAACACTAAGCAGTTTCTCAGAAAGCTTCTTTCCAGATTTCATCTGAGGATATTTCCTTTTTCACCATAGCC
The DNA here is from genome assembly GCF_043159975.1 of Macaca nemestrina. Classification (NCBI taxonomy): domain Eukaryota; kingdom Metazoa; phylum Chordata; class Mammalia; order Primates; family Cercopithecidae; genus Macaca; species Macaca nemestrina. The sequence continues at coordinate 58,560,258 of NC_092129.1, read as the reverse complement.
CTCCATGGGCTTCCAAATATCTCTTTGCCAATTCCACAAGAACTGTCTTAGCGAAAGGCTTCCTGAGGGGTAAGCTGTAACTCTTTGAGATGATTTCACAGAACAGAAAGAAGTTTCTCAGAAAGCTTCTTTCTCTTTGTTATCGGAGGATATTTCCTTTGGCCCTATAGTCTTCAAAGGGATGCGAAATATCTGTTCTCAGATTCCACAGAAATAAGGCTAGCAAAGAGATCCAGGAAATACAGATGTAACTCTGTGAGATGAATTAACAGAACCCTAAGCAGTTTCTCAGAAAGCTTCTTTCCAGATTTCATCTGAGGATATTTCCTTTTTCACCATAGCCCTCTAAGGGCTTCGAAATATCACTTTGCCAATTCCACAAGAACTGTCTTAGCGAAAGGCTTCTTGAGGGGAAAGCTGTAAGTCTGTGAGATGATTTCACAGAACACAAAGAAGTTTCTGAGAAAGCTTCTTTCTCTTTGTTATCGGAGGATATTTCCTTTGGCCCTATAGTCTTCAAAGGGATGCGAAATATCTGTTCTCAGATTCCACAGAAATAAGGCTAGCAAAGAGATCCAGGAAATACAGATGTAACTCTGTGAGATGAATTAACAGAACACTAAGCAGTTTCTCAGAAAGCTTCTTTCCAGATTTCATCTGAGGATATTTCCTTTTTCACCATAGCCCTCTATGGGCTTCGAAATATCACTTTGCCAATTCCACAAGAACTGTCTTAGCGAAAGGCTTCTTGAGGGGAAACCTGTAACTCTGTGAGATGATTTCACAGAACACAAAGAAGTTTCTCAGAAAGCTTCTTTCTCTTTGTTATCTGAGGATATTTCCTTTGGCCCTATAGTCTTCAAAGGGATCCGAAATATCTCTTCTCAGATTCCACAGAAATAAGGCTAGCAAAGAGATCCACGAAACACAGATATAACTCTGTGAGATGAATTAACAGAACACTAAGCAGTTTCTCAGAAAGCTTCTTTCCAGATTTCATCTGAGGATATTTCCTTTTTCACCATAGCCCTCTATGGGCTTCCAAATATCTCTTTGCCAATTCCACAAAACTGTCTTAGCGAAAGGCTTCTTGAGGGGAAAGCTGTAACTCTGTGAGATGATTTCACAGAACACAAAGAAGTTCCTCAGAAAGCTTCTTTCTCTTTGTTATCGGAGGATATTTCCTTTGGCCCTATAGTCTTCAAAGGGATCTGAAATATCTGTTCTCAGATCCCACAGAAACAAGGCTAGCAAGGATATCCATGAAATACAGATGTAACTCTGTGAGATGAATTAACAGAACACTAAGCAGTTTCTCAGAAAGCTTCTTTCCAGATTTCATCTGAGGATATTTCCTTTTTCACCATAGCCCTCTATGGGCTTCGAAATATCACTTTGCCAATTCCACAAGAACTGTCTTAGCGAAAGGCTTCTTGAGGGGAAAGCTGTAACTCTGTGAGATGATTTCACAGAACACAAAGAAGTTTCTCAGAAAGCTTCTTTCTCTTTGTTATCGGAGGATATTTCCTTTGGCCCTATAGTCTTCAAAGGGATCCGAAATATCTGTTCTCAGATTCCACAGAAATAAGGCTAGCAAAGAGATCCACGAAATACAGATGTAACTCTGTGAGATGTATTAACAGAACACTAAGCAGTTTCTCAGAAAGCTTCTTTCCAGATTTCATCTGAGGATATTTCCTTTTTCACCATAGCCCTCTATGGGCTTCCAAATATCACTTTGCGAATTCCACGAGAACTGTCTTAGCGAAAGGCTTCTTGAGGGGAAAGCTGTAACTCTGTGAGATAATTTCACAGAACACAAAGAAGTTTCTCAGAAAGCTTCTTTCTCTTTGTTATCGGAGGATATTTCCTTTGGCCCTATAGTCTTCAAAGGGATCCGAAATATCTGTTCTCAGATTCCACAGAAATAAGGCTAGCAAAGAGATCCACGAAATACAGATGTAACTCTGTGAGATGAATTAACAGAACACTAAGCAGTTTCTCAGAAAGCTTCTTTCCAGATTTCATCTGAGGATATTTCCTTTTTCACCATAGCCCTCTATGGGCTTCCAAATATCTCTTTGCCAATTCCACAAGAACTGTCTTAGCGACAGGCTTCCTGAGGGGAAAGCTGTAACTCTTTGAGATGATTTCACAGAACAGAAAGAAGTTTCTCAGAAAGCTTCTTTCTCTTTGTTATCGGAGGATATTTCCTTTGGCCCTATAGTCTTCAAAGGGATGCGAAATATCTGTTCTCAGACTCCACAGAAATAAGGCTAGCAAAGAGATCCAGGAAATACAGATGTAAATCAGTGAGATGAATTAACAGAACACTAAGCAGTTTCTCAGAAAGCTTGTTTCCAGATTTCATCTGAGGATGTTTCCTTTTTCACCATAGCCCTCTATGGGCTTCGAAATATCACTTTGCCAATTCCACAAGAACTGTCTTAGCGAAAGGCTTCTTGAGGGGAAACCTGTAACTCTGTGAGATGATTTCACAGAATACAAAGAAGTTTCTCAGACAGCTTCTTTCTCTTTGTTATCTGAGGATATTTCCTTTGGGCCTATAGTCTTCAAAGGGATCCGAAATATCTCTTCTCAGATTCCACAGAAATAAGGCTAGCAAAGAGATCCACGAAACACAGATATAACTCTGTGAGATGAATTAACAGAACACTAAGCAGTTTCTCAGAAAGCTTCTTTCCAGATTTCATCTGAGGATATTTCCTTTTTCACCATAGCCCTCTATGGGCTTCCAAATATCTCTTTGCCAATTCCACAAGAACTGTCTTAGCGAAAGGCTTCTTGAGGGGAAAGCTGTAACTCTGTGAGATGATTTCACAGAACACAAAGAAGTTCCTCAGAAAGCTTCTTTCTCTTTGTTATCGGAGGATATTTCCTTTGGCCCTATAGTCTTCAAAGGGATCTGAAATATCTGTTCTCAGATCCCACAGAAACAAGGCTAGCAAGGATATCCATGAAATACAGATGTAACTCTGTGAGATGAATTAACAGAACACTAAGCAGTTTCTCAGAAAGCTTCTTTCCAGATTTCATCTGAGGATATTTCCTTTTTCACCATAGCCCTCTATGGGCTTCGAAATATCACTTTGCCAATTCCACAAGAACTGTCTTAGCGAAAGGCTTCTTGAGGGGAAAGCTGTAACTCTGTGAGATGATTTCACAGAACACAAAGAAGTTTCTCAGAAAGCTTCTTTCTTTTTGTTATCGAAGGATATTTCCTTCGGCCCTATAGTTTTCAAAGGGATCCGAAATATCTGTTCTCAGATTCCATAGAAATAAGGCTAGCAAAGAGATCCACGAAATACAGAAGTAACTCTGTGAGATGAATTAACAGAACACTAAGCATTTTCTCAGAAAGCTTCTTTCCAGATTTCATCTGAGGATATTTCCTTTCTCACCATAGACCTCTATGGGCTTCAAAATATCACTTTACGAATTCCACAAGAACTGTCTTAGCGAAAGGCTTCTTGAGGGGAAAGCTGTAACTCTGTGAGATGATTTCACAGAACAGAAAGAAGTTCTCAGAAAGCTTCTTTCTCTTTGTTATCGGAGGATATTTCCTTTGGCCCTATAGTCTTCAAAGGGATCCGAAATATCTGTTCTCAGATCCCACAGAAACAAGGCTAGCAAGGATATCCACGAAATACAGATGTAACTCTGTGAGATGAATTAACAGAACACTAAGCAGTTTCTCAGAAAGCTTCTTTCCAGATTTCATCTGAGGATAATTCCTTTTTCACCATAGCCCTCTATGGGCTTCGAAATACCACTTTGCCAATTCCACAAGAACTGTCTTAGCGAAAGACTTCTTGAGGGGAAAGCTGTAACTCTGTGAGATGATTTCACAGAACACAAAGAAGTTTCTCGAAAGCTTCTTTCTCTTTGTTATCGGAGGATATTTCCTTTGGCCCTATAGTTTTCAAAGGGATCCGAAATATCTGTTCTCAGATTCCATAGAAATAAGGCTAGCAAAGAGATGCACGAAATACAGATGTAACTCTGTGAGATGAATTAACAGAACACTAAGCAGTTTCTCAGAAAGCTTCTTTCCCGATTTCATCTGAGGATATTTCCTTTTTCACCATAGCCCTCCATGGGCTTCCAAATATCTCTTTGCCAATTCCACAAGAACTGTCTTAGCGAAAGGCTTCCTGAGGAGTAAGCTGTAACTCTGTGAGATGATTTCACAGAACAGAAAGAAGTTTCTCAGAAAGCTTCTTTCTCTTTGTTATCGGAGGATATTTCCTTTGGCCCTATAGTCTTCAAAGGGATGCGAAATATCTGTTCTCAGATTCCACAGAAATAAGGCTAGCAAAGAGATCCAGGAAATACAGATGTAACTCTGTGAGATGAATTAACAGAACACTAAGCAGTTTCTCAGAAAGCTTCTTTCCAGATTTCATCTGAGGATATTTCCTTTTTCACCATAGCCCTCTATGGGCTTCGAAATATCACTTTGCCAATTCCACAAGAACTGTCTTAGCGAAAGGCTTCTTGAGGGGAAACCTGTAACTCTGTGAGATGATTTCACAGAACACAAAGAAGTTTCTCAGAAAGCTTCTTTCTCTTTGTTATCTGAGGATATTTCCTTTGGGCCTATAGTCTTCAAAGGGATCCGAAATATCTCTTCTCAGATTCCACAGAAATAAGGCTAGCAAAGAGATCCACGAAACACAGATATAACTCTGTGAGATGAATTAACAGAACACTAAGCAGTTTCTCAGAAAGCTTCTTTCCAGATTTCATCTGAGGATATTTCCTTTTTCACCATAGCCCTCTATGGGCTTCCAAATATCTCTTTGCCAATTCCACAAAACTGTCTTAGCGAAAGGCTTCTTGAGGGGAAAGCTGTAACTCTGTGAGATGATTTCACAGAACACAAAGAAGTTCCTCAGAAAGCTTCTTTCTCTTTGTTATCGGAGGATATTTCCTTTGGCCCTATAGTCTTCAAAGGGATCTGAAATATCTGTTCTCAGATCCCACAGAAACAAGGCTAGCAAGGATATCCATGAAATACAGATGTAACTCTGTGAGATGAATTAACAGAACACTAAGCAGTTTCTCAGAAAGCTTCTTTCCAGATTTCATCTGAGGATATTTCCTTTTTCACCATAGCCCTCTATGGGCTTCGAAATATCACTTTGCCAATTCCACAAGAACTGTCTTAGCGAAAGGCTTCTTGAGGGGAAAGCTGTAACTCTGTGAGATGATTTCACAGAACACAAAGAAGTTTCTCAGAAAGCTTCTTTCTCTTTGTTATCGGAGGATATTTCCTTTGGCCCTATAGTCTTCAAAGGGATCCGAAATATCTGTTCTCAGATTCCACAGAAATAAGGCTAGCAAGGAGATCCACGAAATACAGATGTAACTCTGTGAGATGAATTAACAGAACACTAAGCAGTTTCTCAGAAAGCTTCTTTCCAGATTTCATCTGAGGATATTTCCTTTTTCACCATAGCCCTCTATGGGCTTCCAAATATCTCTTTGCCAATTCCACAAGAACTGTCTTAGCGAAAGGCTTCTTGAGGGGAAAGCTGTAACTCTGTGAGATGATTTCACAGAACACAAAGAAGTTTCTCAGAAAGCTTCTTTCTCTTTGTTATCGGAGGATATTTCCTTTGGCCCTATAGTCTTCAAAGGGATCCGAAATATCTGTTCTCAGATTCCAAAGAAATAAGGCTAGCAAAGAGATCCACGAAATACAGATGTAACACTGTGAGATGAATTAACAGAACACTAAGCAGTTTCTCAGAAAGCTTCTTTCCAGATTTCATCTGAGGATATTTCCTTTTTCAGCATAGCCCTCTATGGGCTTCGAAATATCACTTTGCCAATTCCACAAGAACTGTTTTAGCGAAAGGCTTCTTGAGGGGAAAGCTGTAACTCTGTGAGATGATTTCACAGAACACAAAGAAGTTTCTCAGAAAGCTTCTTTCTCTTTGTTATCGGAGGATATTTCCTTTGGCCCTATAGTCTTCAAAGGGATCCGATATATCTGTTCTCAGATTCCACAGAAATAAGGCTAGCAAAGAGATCCACGAAATACAGATGTAACTCTGTGAGATGAATTAACAGAACACTAAGCAGTTTCTCAGAAAGCTTCTTTCCAGATTTCATCTGAGGATATTTCCTTTTTCACCATAGCCCTCTATGGGCTTCCAAATATCTCTTTGCCAATTCCACAAGAACTGTCTTAGCGAAAGGTTTCTGGAGGGGAAAGCTGTAACTCTGTGAGATGATTTCACGGAACACAAAGAAGTTCTCAGAAAGCTTCTTTCTCTTTGTTATCGGAGGATATTTCCTTTGGCCCTATAGTCTTCAAAGGGATCCGAAATATCTGTTCTCAGATCCCACAGAAACAAGGCTAGCAAGGATATCCATGAAATACAGATGTAACTCTGTGAGATGAATTAACAGAACACTAAGCAGTTTCTCAGAAAGCTTCTTTCCAGATTTCATCTGAGGATATTTCCTTTTTCACCATAGCCCTCTATGGGCTTCGAAATATCACTTTGCCAATTCCACAAGAACTGTCTTAGCGAAAGGCTTCTTGAGGGGAAAGCTGTAACTCTGTGAGATGATTTCACAGAACACAAAGAAGTTTCTCAGAAGGCTTCTTTCTCTTTGTTATCGGAGGATATATCCTTTGGCCCTATAGTCTTCAAAGGGATCCGAAATATCTGTTCTCAGATTCCACAGAAATAAGGCTAGCAAGGAGATCCACGAAATACAGATGTAACTCTGTGAGATGAATTAACAGAACACTAAGCAGTTTCTCAGAAAGCTTCTTTCCAGATTTCATCTGAGGATATTTCCTTTTTCACCCTAGCCCTCTATGGGCTTCCAAATATCTCTTTGCCAATTCCACAAGAACTGTCTTAGCGAAAGGCTTCTTGAGGGGAAAGCTGTAACTCTGTGAGATGATTTCACAGAACACATAGAAGTTTATCAGAAAGCTTCTTTCTCTTTGTTATCGGAGGATATTTCCTTTGGCCCTATAGTCTTCAAAGGGATGCGAAATATCTGTTCACAGATTCCAAAGAAATAAGGCTAGCAAAGAGATCCACGAAATACAGATGTAACTCTGTGAGATGAATTAACAGAACACTAAGCAGTTTCTCAGAAAGCTTCTTTCCAGATTTCATCTGAGGATATTTCCTTTTTCACCATAGCCCTCTATGGGCTTCCAAATATCTCTTTGCCAATTCCACAAGAACTGTCTTAGCGAAAGGCTTCCTGAGGGGAAAGCTGTAACTCTGTGAGATGATTTCACAGAACAGAAAGAAGTTCTCAGAAAGCTTCTTTCTCTTTGTTATCGGAGGATATTTCCTTTGGCCCTATAGTCTTCAAAGGGATCCGAAATATCTGTTCTCAGATCCCACAGAAACAAGGCTAGCAAGGATATCCACGAAATACAGATGTAACTCTGTGAGATGAATTAACAGAACACTAAGCAGTTTCTCAGAAAGCTTCTTTCCAGATTTCATCTGAGGATATTTCCTTTTTCACCATAGCCCTCTATGGGCTTCGAAATACCACTTTGCCAATTCCACAAGAACTGTCTTAGCGAAAGACTTCTTGAGGGGAAAGCTGTAACTCTGTGAGATGATTTCACAGAACACAAAGAAGTTTCTCGAAAGCTTCTTTCTCTTTGTTATCGGAGGATATTTCCTTTGGCCCTATAGTTTTCAAAGGGATCCGAAATATCTGTTCTCAGATTCCATAGAAATAAGGCTAGCAAAGAGATGCACGAAATACAGATGTAACTCTGTGAGATGAATTAACAGAACACTAAGCAGTTTCTCAGAAAGCTTCTTTCCCGATTTCATCTGAGGATATTTCCTTTTTCACCATAGCCCTCCATGGGCTTCCAAATATCTCTTTGCCAATTCCACAAGAACTGTCTTAGCGAAAGGCTTCCTGAGGGGTAAGCTGTAACTCTTTGAGATGATTTCACAGAACAGAAAGAAGTTTCTCAGAAAGCTTCTTTCTCTTTGTTATCGGAGGATATTTCCTTTGGCCCTATAGTCTTCAAAGGGATGCGAAATATCTGTTCTCAGATTCCACAGAAATAAGGCTAGCAAAGAGATCCAGGAAATACAGATGTAACTCTGTGAGATGAATTAACAGAACACTAAGCAGTTTCTCAGAAAGCTTCTTTCCAGATTTCATCTGAGGATATTTCCTTTTTCACCATAGCCCTCTATGGGCTTCGAAATATCACTTTGCCAATTCCACAAGAACTGTCTTAGCGAAAGGCTTCTTGAGGGGAAATCTGTAACTCTGTGAGATGATTTCACAGAACACAAAGAAGTTTCTCAGAAAGCTTCTTTCTCTTTGTTATCTGAGGATATTTCCTTTGGGCCTATAGTCTTCAAAGGGATCCGAAATATCTCTTCTCAGATTCCACAGAAATAAGGCTAGCAAAGAGATCCACGAAACACAGATATAACTCTGTGAGATGAATTAACAGAACACTAAGCAGTTTCTCAGAAAGCTTCTTTCCAGATTTCATCTGAGGATATTTCCTTTTTCACCATAGCCCTCTATGGGCTTCCAAATATCTCTTTGCCAATTCCACAAAACTGTCTTAGCGAAAGGCTTCTTGAGGGGAAAGCTGTAACTCTGTGAGATGATTTCACAGAACACAAAGAAGTTCCTCAGAAAGCTTCTTTCTCTTTGTTATCGGAGGATATTTCCTTTGGCCCTATAGTCTTCAAAGGGATCTGAAATATCTGTTCTCAGATCCCACAGAAACAAGGCTAGCAAGGATATCCATGAAATACAGATGTAACTCTGTGAGATGAATTAACAGAACACTAAGCAGTTTCTCAGAAAGCTTCTTTCCAGATTTCATCTGAGGATATTTCCTTTTTCACCATAGCCCTCTATGGGCTTCGAAATATCACTTTGCCAATTCCACAAGAACTGTCTTAGCGAAAGGCTTCTTGAGGGGAAAGCTGTAACTCTGTGAGATGATTTCACAGAACACAAAGAAGTTTCTCAGAAAGCTTCTTTCTTTTTGTTATCGAAGGATATTTCCTTTGGCCCTATAGTTTTCAAAGGGATCCGAAATATCTGTTCTCAGATTCCATAGAAATAAGGCTAGCAAAGAGATCCACGAAATACAGAAGTAACTCTGTGAGATGAATTAACAGAACACTAAGCATTTTCTCAGAAAGCTTCTTTCCAGATTTCATCTGAGGATATTTCCTTTCTCACCATAGACCTCTATGGGCTTCAAAATATCACTTTACGAATTCCACAAGAACTGTCTTAGCGAAAGGCTTCTTGAGGGGAAAGCTGTAACTCTGTGAGATGATTTCACAGAACACAAAGAAGTTTCTCAGAAAGCTTCTTTCTCTTTGTTATCTGAGGATATTTCCTTTGGGCCTATAGTCTTCAAAGGGATCCGAAATATCTCTTCTCAGATTCCACAGAAATAAGGCTAGCAAAGAGATCCACGAAACACAGATATAACTCTGTGAGATGAATTAACAGAACACTAAGCAGTTTCTCAGAAAGCTTCTTTCCAGATTTCATCTGAGGATATTTCCTTTTTCAACATAGCCCTCTATGGGCTTCCAAATATCTCTTTGCCAATTCCACAAGAACTGTCTTAGCGAAAGGCTTCTTGAGGGGAAAGCTGTAACTCTGTGAGATGATTTCACAGAACACAAAGAAGTTTCTCAGAAAGCTTCTTTCTCTTTGTTATCGGAGGATATTTCCTTTGGCCCTATAGTCTTCAAAGGGATCTGAAATATCTGTTCTCAGATCCCACAGAAACAAGGCTAGCAAGGAGATCCAGGAAATACAGATGTAACTCTGTGAGATGAATTAACAGAACACTAAGCAGTTTCTCAGAAAGCTTCTTTCCAGATTTCATCTGAGGATATTTCCTTTTTCACCATAGCCCTCTATGGGCTTCGAAATATCACTTTGCCAATTCCACAAGAACTGTCTTAGCGAAAGGCTTCTTGAGGGGAAAGCTGTAACTCTGTGAGATGATTTCACAGAACACAAAGAAGTTTCTCAGAAAGCTTCTTTCTCTTTGTTATCGGAGGATATTTCCTTTGGCCCTATAGTCTTCAAAGGGATCCGAAATATCTGTTCTCAGATTCCACAGAAATAAGGCTAGCAAGGAGATCCACCAAATACAGATGTAACTCTGTGAGATGAATTAACAGAACACTAAGCAGTTTCTCAGAAAGCTTCTTTCCAGATTTCATCTGAGGATATTTCCTTTTTCACCATAGCCCTCTATGGGCTTCCAAATATCTCTTTGCCAATTCCACAAGAACTGTCTTAGCGAAAGGCTTCTTGAGGGGAAAGCTGTAACTCTGTGAGATGATTTCACAGAACACAAAGAAGTTTCTCAGAAAGCTTCTTTCTCTTTGTTATCGGAGGATATTTCTTTTGGCCCTATAGTCTTCAAAGGGATCCGAAATATCTGTTCTCAGATTCCAAAGAAATAAGGCTAGCAAAGAGATCCACGAAATACAGATGTAACACTGTGAGATGAATTAACAGAACACTAAGCAGTTTCTCAGAAAGCTTCTTTCCAGATTTCATCTGAGGATATTTCCTTTTTCAGCATAGCCCTCTATGGGCTTCGAAATATCACTTTGCCAATTCCACAAGAACTGTTTTAGCGAAAGGCTTCTTGAGGGGAAAGCTGTAACTCTGTGAGATGATTTCACAGAACAGAAAGAAGTTTCTCAGAAAGCTTCTTTCTCTTTGTTATCGGAGGATATTTCCTTTGGCCCTATAGTCTTCAAAGGGATCCGATATATCTGTTCTCAGATTCCACAGAAATAAGGCTAGCAAAGAGATCCACGAAATACAGATGTAACTCTGTGAGATGAATTAACAGAACACTAAGCAGTTTCTCAGAAAGCTTCTTTCCAGATTTCATCTGAGGATATTTCCTTTTTCACCATAGCCCTCTATGGGCTTCCAAATATCTCTTTGCCAATTCCACAAGAACTGTCTTAGCGAAAGGTTTCTGGAGGGGAAAGCTGTAACTCTGTGAGATGATTTCACGGAACACAAAGAAGTTCTCAGAAAGCTTCTTTCTCTTTGTTATCGGAGGATATTTCCTTTGGCCCTATAGTCTTCAAAGGGATCCGAAATATCTGTTCTCAGATCCCACAGAAACAAGGCTAGCAAGGATATCCATGAAATACAGATGTAACTCTGTGAGATGAATTAACAGAACACTAAGCAGTTTCTCAGAAAGCTTCTTTCCAGATTTCATCTGAGGATATTTCCTTTTTCACCATAGCCCTCTATGGGCTTCGAAATATCACTTTGCCAATTCCACAAGAACTGTCTTAGCGAAAGGCTTCTTGAGGGGAAAGCTGTAACTCTGTGAGATGATTTCACAGAACACAAAGAAGTTTCTCAGAAGGCTTCTTTCTCTTTGTTATCGGAGGATATATCCTTTGGCCCTATAGTCTTCAAAGGGATCCGAAATATCTGTTCTCAGATTCCACAGAAATAAGGCTAGCAAGGAGATCCACGAAATACAGATGTAACTCTGTGAGATGAATTAACAGAACACTAAGCAGTTTCTCAGAAAGCTTCTTTCCAGATTTCATCTGAGGATATTTCCTTTTTCACCCTAGCCCTCTATGGGCTTCCAAATATCTCTTTGCCAATTCCACAAGAACTGTCTTAGCGAAAGGCTTCTTGAGGGGAAAGCTGTAACTCTGTGAGATGATTTCACAGAACACATAGAAGTTTATCAGAAAGCTTCTTTCTCTTTGTTATCGGAGGATATTTCCTTTGGCCCTATAGTCTTCAAAGGGATGCGAAATATCTGTTCACAGATTCCAAAGAAATAAGGCTAGCAAAGAGATCCACGAAATACAGATGTAACTCTGTGAGATGAATTAACAGAACACTAAGCAGTTTCTCAGAAAGCTTCTTTCCAGATTTCATCTGAGGATATTTCCTTTTTCACCATAGCCCTCTATGGGCTTCCAAATATCTCTTTGCCAATTCCACAAGAACTGTCTTAGCGAAAGGCTTCCTGAGGGGAAAGCTGTAACTCTTTGAGATGATTTCACAGAACAGAAAGAAGTTTCTCAGAAAGCTTCCTTCTCTTTGTTATCGGAGGATATTTCCTTTGGCCCTATAGTCTTCAAAGGGATGCGAAATATCTGTTCTCAGATTCCACAGAAATAAGGCTAGCAAAGAGATCCAGGAAATACAGATGTAACTCTGTGAGATGAATTAACAGAACACTAAGCAGTTTCTCAGAAAGCTTCTTTCCAGATTTCATCTGAGGATATTTCCTTTTTCACCATAGCCCTCTATGGGCTTCGAAATATCACTTTGCCAATTCCACAAGAACTGTCTTAGCGAAAGGCTTCTTGAGGGAAAACCTGTAACTCTGTGAGATGATTTCACAGAACACAAAGAAGTTTCTCAGAAAGCTTCTTTCTCTTTGTTATCTGAGGATATTTCCTTTGGGCCTATAGTCTTCAAAGGGATCCGAAATATCTCTTCTCAGATCCCACAGAAACAAGGCTAGCAAGGAGATCCAGGAAATACAGATGTAACTCTGTGAGATGAATTAACAGAACACTAAGCAGTTTCTCAGAAAGCTTCTTTCCAGATTTCATCTGAGGATATTTCCTTTTTCACCATAGCCCTCTATGGGCTTCCAAAAATCTCTTTGCCAATTCCACAAGAACTGTCTTAGCGAAAGGCTTCCTGAGGGGAAAGCTGTAACTCTGTGAGATGATTTCACAGATCACAAAGAAGTTTCTCAGAAAGCTTCTTTCTCTTTGTTATCGGAGGATATTTCCTTTGGCCCTATAGTCTTCAAAGGGATCCGAAATATCTGTTCTCAGATTCCACAGAAATAAGGCTAGCAAAGAGATCCACGAAATACAGATGTAACTCTGTGAGATGAATTAACAGAACACTAAGCAGTTTCTCAGAAAGCTTCTTTCCAAATTTCATCTGAGGATATTTCCTTTTTCAGCATAGCCCTCTATGGGCTTCGAAATATCACTTTGCCAATTCAACAAGAACTGTTTTAGCGAAAGGCTTCTTGAGGGGAAAGCTGTAACTCTGTGAGATGATTTCACAGAACACAAAGAAGTTTCTCAGAAAGCTTCTTTCTCTTTGTTATCGGAGGATATTTCCTTTGGCCCTATAGTCTTCAAAGGGATCCGAAATATCTGTTCTCAGATTCCACAGAAATAAGGCTAGCAAAGAGATCCACGAAATACAGATGTAACTCTGTGAGATGTATTAACAGAACACTAAGCAGTTTCTCAGAAAGCTTCTTTCCAGATTTCATCTGAGGATATTTCCTTTTTCACCATAGCCCTCTATGGGCTTCCAAATATCACTTTGCGAATTCCACGAGAACTGTCTTAGCGAAAGGCTTCTTGAGGGGAAAGCTGTAACTCTGTGAGATAATTTCACAGAACACAAAGAAGTTTCTCAGAAAGCTTCTTTCTCTTTGTTATCGGAGGATATTTCCTTTGGCCCTATAGTCTTCAAAGGGATGCGAAATATCTGTTCTCAGACTCCACAGAAATAAGGCTAGCAAAGAGATCCAGGAAATACAGATGTAAATCAGTGAGATGAATTAACAGAACACTAAGCAGTTTCTCAGAAAGCTTCTTTCCAGATTTCATCTGAGGATGTTTCCTTTTTCACCATAGCCCTCTATGTGCTTCGAAATATCACTTTGCCAATTCCACAAGAACTGTCTTAGCGAAAGGCTTCTTGAGGGGAAACCTGTAACTCTGTGAGATGATTTCACAGAATACAAAGTAGTTTCTCAGACAGCTTCTTTCTCTTTGTTATCTGAGGATATTTCCTTTGGGCCTATAGTCTTCAAAGGGATCCGAAATATCTCTTCTCAGATTCCACAGAAATAAGGCTAGCAAAGAGATCCACGAAACACAGATATAACTCTGTGAGATGAATTAACAGAACACTAAGCAGTTTCTCAGAAAGCTTCTTTCCAGATTTCATCTGAGGATATTTCCTTTTTCACCATAGCCCTCTATGGGCTTCCAAATATCTCTTTGCCAATTCCACAAGAACTGTCTTAGCGAAAGGCTTCTTGAGGGGAAAGCTGTAACTCTGTGAGATGATTTCACAGAACACAAAGAAGTTCTCAGAAAGCTTCTTTCTCTTTGTTATCGGAGGATATTTCCTTTGGCCCTATAGTCTTCAAAGGGATCCGAAATATCTGTTCTCAGATCCCACAGAAACAAGGCTAGCAAGGATATCCACGAAATACAGATGTAACTCTGTGAGATGAATTAACAGAACACTAAGCAGTTTCTCAGAAAGCTTCTTTCCAGATTTCATCTGAGGATATTTCCTTTTTCACCATAGCCCTCTATGGGCTTCGAAATATCACTTTGCCAATTCCACAAGAACTGTCTTAGCGAAAGACTTCTTGAGGGGAAAGCTGTAACTCTGTGAGATGATTTCACAGAACACAAAGAAGTTTCTCAGAAAGCTTCTTTCTCTTTGTTATCGGAGGATATTTCCTTTGGCCCTATAGTTTTCAAAGGGATCCGAAATATCTGTTCTCAGATTCCATAGAAATAAGGCTAGCAAAGAGATCCACGAAATACAGATGTAACTCTGTGAGATGAATTAACAGAACACTAAGCAGTTTCTCAGAAAGCTTCTTTCCCGATTTCATCTGAGGATATTTCCTTTTTCACCATAGCCCTCTATGGGCTTCCAAATATCTCTTTGCCAATTCCACAAGAACTGTCTTAGCGAAAGGCTTCCTGAGGGGAAAGCTGTAACTCTTTGAGATGATTTCACAGAACAGAAAGAAGTTTCTCAGAAAGCTTCTTTCTCTTTGTTATCGGAGGATATTTCCTTTGGCCCTATAGTCTTCAAAGGGATGCGAAATATCTGTTCTCAGATTCCACAGAAATAAGGCTAGCAAAGAGATCCAGGAAATACAGATGTAACTCTGTGAGATGAATTAACAGAACACTAAGCAGTTTCTCAGAAAGCTTCTTTCCAGATTTCATCTGAGGATATTTCCTTTTTCACCATAGCCCTCTATGGGCTTCGAAATATCACTTTGCCAATTCCACAGGAACTGTCTTAGCGAAAGGCTTCTTGAGGGGAAAGCTGTAACTCTGTGAGATGATTTCACAGAACACAAAGAAGTTTCTCACAAAGCTTCTTTCTCTTTGTTATCTGAGGATATTTCCTTTGGGCCTATAGTCTTCAAAGGGATCCGAAATATCTCTTCTCAGACTCCACAGAAATAAGGCTAGCAAAGAGATCCACGAAACACAGATATAACTCTGTGAGATGAATTAACAGAACACTAAGCAGTTTCTCAGAAAGCTTCTTTCCAGATTTCATCTGAGGATATTTCCTTTTTCACCATAGCCCTCTATGGGCTTCCAAATATCTCTTTGCCAATTCCACAAGAACTGTCTTAGCGAAAGGCTTCTTGAGGGGAAAGCTGTAACTCTGTGAGATGATTTCTCAGAACACAAAGAAGTTTCTCAGAAAGCTTCTTTCTCTTTGTTATCGGAGGATATTTCCTTTGGCCCTATAGTCTTCAAAGGGATCCGAAATATCTGTTCTCAGATCCCACAGAAACAAGGCTAGCAATGAGATCCAGGAAATACAGATGTAACTCTGTGAGATGAATTAAGAGAACACTAAGCAGTTTCTCAGAAAGCTTCTTTCCAGATTTCATCTGAGGATATTTCCTTTTTCACCATAGCCCTCTATGAGCTTCGAAATATCACTTTGCCAATTCCACAAGAACTGTCTTAGCGAAAGGCTTCTTGAGGAGAAAGCTGTAACTCTGTGAGATGATTTCACAGAACACAAAGAAGTTTCTCAGAAAGCTTCTTTCTCTTTGTTATCGGAGGATATTTCCTTTGGCCCTATAGTCTTCAAAGGGATCCGAAATATCTGTTCTCAGATTCCACAGAAATAAGGCTAGCAAAGAGATCCACGAAATACAGATGTAACTCTGTGAGATGAATTAACAGAACACTAAGCAGTTTCTCAGAAAGCTTCTTTCCAGATTTCATCTGAGGATATTTCCTTTTTCACCATAGCCCTCTATGGGCTTCCAAATATCTCTTTGCCAATTCCACAAGAACTGTCTTAGCGAAAGGCTTCCTGAGGGGAAAGCTGTAACTCTTTGAGATGATTTCACAGAACAGAAAGAAGTTTCTCAGAAAGCTTCTTTCTCTTTGTTCTCGGAGGATATTTCCTTTGGCCCTATAGTCTTCAAAGGGATGCGAAATATCTGTTCTCAGATTCCACAGAAATAAGGCTAGCAAAGAGATCCAGGAAATACAGATGTAAATCTGTGAGATGAATTAACAGAACACTAAGCAGTTTCTCAGAAAGCTTCTTTCCAGATTTCATCTGAGGATACTTCCTTTTTCACCATAGCCCTCTATGGGCTTCCAAATATCTCTTTGCCAATTCCACAAGAACTGTCTTAGCGAAAGGCTTCTTGAGGGGAAAGCTGTAACTCTGTGCGATGATTTCACAGAACACAAAGAAGTTCTCAGAAAGCTTCTTTCTCTTTGTTATCGGAGGATATTTCCTTTGGCCCTATAGTCTTCAAAGGGATCCGAAATATCTGTTCTCAGATCCCACAGAAACAAGGCTAGCAAGGATATCCACGAAATACAGATGTAACTCTGTGAGATGATTTCATAGAACACAAAGAAGTTTCTTAGAAAGCTTCTATCTCTTTGTTATCTGAGGATATTTCCTTTGGGCCTATAGTCTTCAAAGGGATCCGAAATATCTCTTCTCAGATTCCACAGAAATAAGGCTAGCAAAGAGATCCACGAAACACAGATATAACTCTGTGAGATGAATTAACAGAACACTAAGCAGTTTCTCAGAAAGCTTCTTTCCAGATTTCATCTGAGGATATTTCCTTTTTCACCATAGCCCTCTATGGGCTTCCAAATATCTCTTTGCCAATTCCACAAGAACTGTCTTAGCGAAAGGCTTCTTGAGGGGAAAGCTGTAACTCTGTGAGATGATTTCACAGAACACAAAGAAGATCTCAGAAAGCTTCTTTCTCTTTGTTATCGGAGGATATTTCCTTTGGCCCTATATTCTTCAAAGGGATCCGAAATATCTGTTCTCAGATTCCACAGAAATAAGGCTAGCAAGGAGATCCACGAAATACAGATGTAACTCTGTGAGATGAATTAACAGAACACTAAGCAGTTTCTCAGAAAGCTTCTTTCCAGATTTCATCTGAGGATATTTCCTTTTTCACCATAGCCCTCTATGGGCTTCCAAATATCTCTTTGCCAATTCCACAAGAACTGTCTTAGCGAAAGGCTTCTTGAGGGGAAAGCTGTAACTCTGTGAGATGATTTCACAGAACACAAAGAAGTTTCTCAGAAAGCTTCTTTCTCTTTGTTATCGGAGGATAGTTCCTTTGGCCCTATAGTCTTCAAAGCGATCCGAAATATCTGTTCTCAGATCCCACAGAAACAAGGCTAGCAAGGATATCCATGAAATACAGATGTATCTCTGTGGGATGAATTAACAGAACACTAAGCAGTTTCTCAGAAAGCTTCTTTCCAGATTTCATCTGAGGATATTTCCTTTTTCACCATAGCCCTCTATGGGCTTCCAAATATCACTTTGCCAATTCCACAAGAACTGTCTTAGCGAAAGGCTTCTTGAGGGGAAAGCTGTAACTCTGTGAGATGATTTCACAGAACACAAAGAAGTTTCTCAGAAAGCTTCTTTCTCTTTGTTATCGGAGGATATTTCCTTTGGCCCTAGAGTCTTTAAAGGGATCCGAAATATCTGTTTTCAGATTCCACTGAAATAAGTCTAGCAAGGAGATCCACGAAATACAGATGTAACTCTGTGAGATGAATTAACAGAACACTAAGCAGTTTCTCAGAAAGCTTCTTTCCCGATTTCATCTGAGGATATTTCCTTTTTCACCATAGCCCTCTATGGGCTTCCAAATATCTCTTTGCCAATTCCACAAGAACTGTCTTAGCGAAAGGCTTCTTGAGGGGAAAGCTGTAACTCTGTGAGATGATTTCACAGAACACATAGAAGTTTATCAGAAAGCTTCTTTCTCTTTCTTATCGGAGGATATTTCCTTTGGCCCTATAGTCTTCAAAGGGATCCGAAATATCTCTTCACAGATTCCAAAGAAATAAGGCTAGCAAAGAGATCCACGAAATACAGATGTAACACTGTGAGATGAATTAACAGAACACTAAGCAGTTTCTCAGAAAGATTCTTTCCAGATTTCATCTGAGGATATTTCCTTTTTCACCATAGCCCTCTATGGGCTACGAAATATCACTTTGCCAATTCCACAAGAACTGTTTTAGCGAAAGGCTTCTTGAGGGGAAAGCTGTAACTCTGTGAGATGATTTCACAGAACACAAAGAAGTTTCTCAGAAAGCTTCTTTCTCTTTGTTATCGGAGGATATTTCCTTTGGCCCTATAGTCTTCAAAGGGATCCGAAATATCTGTTCTCAGATTCCACAAAAATAAGGCTAGCAAAGAGATCCACGAAATACAGATGTAACTCTGTGAGATGAATTAACAGAACACTAAGCAGTTTCTCAGAAAGCTTCTTTCCAGATTTCATCTGAGGATAATTTCTTTTTCACCATAGCCCTCTATGGGCTTCCAAATATCACTTTGCGAATTCCACGAGAACTGTCTTAGCGAAAGGCTTCTTGACGGGAAAGCTGTAACTCTGTGAGATAATTTCACAGAACACAAAGAAGTTTCTCAGAAAGCTTCTTTCTCTTTGTTATCGGAGGATATTTCCTTTGGCCCTATAGTCTTCAAAGGGATCCGAAATATCTGTTCTCAGATTCCACAGAAATAAGGCTAGCAAAGAGATCCACGAAATACAAATGTAACTCTGTGAGATGAATTAACAGAACACTAAGCAGTTTCTCAGAAAGCTTCTTTCCAGATTTCATCTGAGGATATTTCCTTTTTCACCATAGCCCTCTATGGGCTTCGAAATATCACTTTGCCAATTCCACAAGAACTGTTTTAGCGAAAGGCTTCTTGAGGGGAAAGCTGTAACTCCGTGAGATGATTTCACAGAACACAAAGAAGTTTCTCAGAAAGCTTCTTTCTCTTTGTTATCGGAGGATATTTCCTTTGGCCCTATAGTCTTCAAAGGGATCCGAAATATCTGTTCTCAGATTCCCCAAAATAAGGCTAGCAAAGAGATCCTCGAAATACAGATGTAACTCTGTGAGATGAATTAACAGAACACTAAGCAGTTTCTCAGAAAGCTTCTTTCCAGATTTCATCTGAGGATATTTTCTTTTTCACCATAGCCCTCTATGGGCTTCCAAATATCACTTTGCGAATTCCACGAGAACTGTCTTAGCGAAAGGCTTCTTGAGGGGAAAGCTGTAACTCTGTGAGATAATTTCACAGAACACAAAGAAGTTTCTCAGAAAGCTTCTTTCTCTTTGTTATCGGAGGATATTTCCTTTGGCCCTGTAGTCTTCAAAGGGATCCGAAATATCTGTTCTCAGATTCCACAGAAATAAGGCTAGCAAAGAGATCCACGAAATACAGATGTAACTCTGTGAGATGAATTAACAGAACACTAAGCAGTTTCTCAGAAAGCTTCTTTCCAGATTTCTTCTGAGGATATTTCCTTTTTCACCATAGCCCTCTATGGGCTTCGAAATATCACTTTGCCAATTCCACAAGAACTGTCTTAGCGAAAGGCTTCTTGAGGGGAAAGCTGTAACTCTGTGAGATGATTTCACAGAACACAAAGAAGTTTCTCAGAAAGCTTCTTTCTCTTTGTTATCGGAGGATATTTCCTTTGGCCCTATATTCTTCAAAGGGATCCGAAATATCTGTTCTCAGATTCCACAGAAATAAGGCTAGCAAGGAGATCCACGAAATACAGATGTAACTCTGTGAGATGAATTAACAGAACACTAAGCAGTTTCTCAGAAAGCTTCTTTCCAGATTTCATCTGAGGATATTTCCTTTTTCACCATAGCCCTCTATGGGCTTCCAAATATCACTTTGCCAATTCCACAAGAACTGTCTTAGCGAAAGGCTTCTTGAGGGGAAAGCTGTAACTCTGTGAGATGATTTCACAGAACACAAAGAAGTTTCTCAGAAAGCTTCTTTCTCTTTGTTATCGGAGGATATTTCCTTTGGCCCTATAGTCTTCAAAGGGATCCGAAATATCTCTTCTCAGATTCCAAAGAAATAAGGATAGCAAAGAGATCCACGAAATACAGATGTAACTCTGTGAGATGAATTAACAGAACACTAAGCAGTTTCTCAGAAAGCTTCTTTCCAGATTTCATCTGAGGATATTTCCTTTTTAACCATAGCCCTCTATGGGCTTCGAAATATCACTTTGCCAATTCCACAAGAACTGTCTTAGCGAAAGGCTTCTTGAGGGGAAAGCTGTAACTCTGTGAGATGATTTCACAGAACACAAAGAAGTTTCTCAGAAAGCTTCTTTCTCTTTGTTATCGGAGGATATTTCCTTTGGCCCTATAGTCTTCAAAGGGATCCGAAATATCTGTTCTCAGATTCCACAGAAATAAGGCTAGCAAAGAGATCCACGAAATACAGATGTAACTCTGTGAGATGAATTAACAGAACACTAAGCAGTTTCTCAGAAAGCTTCTTTCCAGATTTCATCTGAGGATATTTCCTTTTTCACCATAGCCCTCTATGGGCTTCCAAATATCTCTTTGCCAATTCCACAAGAACTGTCTTAGCGAAAGGCTTCTTGAGGGGAAAGCTGTAACTCTGTGAGATGATTTCACAGAACACAAAGAAGTTTCTCAGAAAGCTTCTTTCTCTTTGTTATCTGAGGATATTTCCTTTGGGCCTATAGTCTTCAAAGGCATCCGAAATATGTGTTCTCAGATTCCACAGAAATAAGGCTAGCAAAGAGATCCACGATATACAGATATAACTCTGTGAGATGAATTAACAGAACACTAAGCAGTTTCTCAGAAAGCTTCTTTCCAGATTTCATCTGAGGATATTTCCTTTTTCACCATAGCCCTCTATGGGCTTCCAAATATCTCTTTGCCAATTCCACAAGAACTGTCTTAGCGAAAGGCTTCTTGAAAGGAAAGCTGTAACTCTGTGAGATGATTTCACAGAACACAAAGAAGTTTCTCAGAAAGCTTCTTTCTCTTTGTTATCGGAGGATATTTCCTTTGGCCCTATAGTCTTCAAAGGGATCCGAAATATCTGTTCTCAGATTCCACAGAAATAAGGCTAGCAAGGAGATCCACGAAATACAGATGTAACTCTGTGAGATGAATTAACAGAACACTAAGCAGTTTCTCAGAAAGCTTCTTTCCAGATTTCATCTGAGGATATTTCCTTTTTCACCATAGCCCTCTATGGGCTTCGAAATATCACTTTGCCAATTCCACAAGAACTGTCTTAGCGAAAGGCTTCTTGAGGGGAAACCTGTAACTCTGTGAGATGATTTCACAGAACACAAAGAAGTTTCTCAGAAAGCTTCTTTCTCTTTGTTATCTGAGGATATTTCCTTTGGGCCTATAGTCTTCAAAGGGATCCGAAATATCTCTTCTCAGATTCCACAGAAATAAGGCTAGCAAAGAGATCCACGAAACACAGATATAACTCTGTGAGATGAATTAACAGAACACTAAGCAGTTTCTCAGAAAGCTTCTTTCCAGATTTCATCTGAGGATATTTCCTTTTTCACCATAGCCCTCTATGGGCTTCCAAATATCTCTTTGCCAATTCCACAAAACTGTCTTAGCGAAAGGCTTCTTGAGGGGAAAGCTGTAACTCTGTGAGATGATTTCACAGAACACAAAGAAGTTCCTCAGAAAGCTTCTTTCTCTTTGTTATCGGAGGATATTTCCTTTGGCCCTATAGTCTTCAAAGGGATCTGAAATATCTGTTCTCAGATCCCACAGAAACAAGGCTAGCAAGGATATCCATGAAATACAGATGTAACTCTGTGAGATGAATTAACAGAACACTAAGCAGTTTCTCAGAAAGCTTCTTTCCAGATTTCATCTGAGGATATTTCCTTTTTCACCATAGCCCTCTATGGGCTTCGAAATATCACTTTGCCAATTCCACAAGAACTGTCTTAGCGAAAGGCTTCTTGAGGGGAAAGCTGTAACTCTGTGAGATGATTTCACAGAACACAAAGAAGTTTCTCAGAAAGCTTCTTTCTTTTTGTTATCGAAGGATATTTCCTTTGGCCCTATAGTTTTCAAAGGGATCCGAAATATCTGTTCTCAGATTCCATAGAAATAAGGCTAGCAAAGAGATCCACGAAATACAGAAGTAACTCTGTGAGATGAATTAACAGAACACTAAGCATTTTCTCAGAAAGCTTCTTTCCAGATTTCATCTGAGGATATTTCCTTTCTCACCATAGACCTCTATGGGCTTCAAAATATCACTTTACGAATTCCACAAGAACTGTCTTAGCGAAAGGCTTCTTGAGGGGAAAGCTGTAACTCTGTGAGATGATTTCACAGAACACAAAGAAGTTTCTCAGAAAGCTTCTTTCTCTTTGTTATCTGAGGATATTTCCTTTGGGCCTATAGTCTTCAAAGGGATCCGAAATATCTCTTCTCAGATTCCACAGAAATAAGGCTAGCAAAGAGATCCACGAAACACAGATATAACTCTGTGAGATGAATTAACAGAACACTAAGCAGTTTCTCAGAAAGCTTCTTTCCAGATTTCATCTGAGGATATTTCCTTTTTCAACATAGCCCTCTATGGGCTTCCAAATATCTCTTTGCCAATTCCACAAGAACTGTCTTAGCGAAAGGCTTCTTGAGGGGAAAGCTGTAACTCTGTGAGATGATTTCACAGAACACAAAGAAGTTTCTCAGAAAGCTTCTTTCTCTTTGTTATCGGAGGATATTTCCTTTGGCCCTATAGTCTTCAAAGGGATCTGAAATATCTGTTCTCAGATCCCACAGAAACAAGGCTAGCAAGGAGATCCAGGAAATACAGATGTAACTCTGTGAGATGAATTAACAGAACACTAAGCAGTTTCTCAGAAAGCTTCTTTCCAGATTTCATCTGAGGATATTTCCTTTTTCACCATAGCCCTCTATGGGCTTCGAAATATCACTTTGCCAATTCCACAAGAACTGTCTTAGCGAAAGGCTTCTTGAGGGGAAAGCTGTAACTCTGTGAGATGATTTCACAGAACACAAAGAAGTTTCTCAGAAAGCTTCTTTCTCTTTGTTATCGGAGGATATTTCCTTTGGCCCTATAGTCTTCAAAGGGATCCGAAATATCTGTTCTCAGATTCCACAGAAATAAGGCTAGCAAGGAGATCCACGAAATACAGATGTAACTCTGTGAGATGAATTAACAGAACACTAAGCAGTTTCTCAGAAAGCTTCTTTCCAGATTTCATCTGAGGATATTTCCTTTTTCACCATAGCCCTCTATGGGCTTCCAAATATCTCTTTGCCAATTCCACAAGAACTGTCTTAGCGAAAGGCTTCTTGAGGGGAAAGCTGTAACTCTGTGAGATGATTTCACAGAACACAAAGAAGTTTCTCAGAAAGCTTCTTTCTCTTTGTTATCGGAGGATATTTCCTTTGGCCCTATAGTCTTCAAAGGGATCCGAAATATCTGTTCTCAGATTCCAAAGAAATAAGGCTAGCAAAGAGATCCACGAAATACAGATGTAACACTGTGAGATGAATTAACAGAACACTAAGCAGTTTCTCAGAAAGCTTCTTTCCAGATTTCATCTGAGGATATTTCCTTTTTCAGCATAGCCCTCTATGGGCTTCGAAATATCACTTTGCCAATTCCACAAGAACTGTTTTAGCGAAAGGCTTCTTGAGGGGAAAGCTGTAACTCTGTGAGATGATTTCACAGAACAGAAAGAAGTTTCTCAGAAAGCTTCTTTCTCTTTGTTATCGGAGGATATTTCCTTTGGCCCTATAGTCTTCAAAGGGATCCGATATATCTGTTCTCAGATTCCACAGAAATAAGGCTAGCAAAGAGATCCACGAAATACAGATGTAACTCTGTGAGATGAATTAACAGAACACTAAGCAGTTTCTCAGAAAGCTTCTTTCCAGATTTCATCTGAGGATATTTCCTTTTTCACCATAGCCCTCTATGGGCTTCCAAATATCTCTTTGCCAATTCCACAAGAACTGTCTTAGCGAAAGGTTTCTGGAGGGGAAAGCTGTAACTCTGTGAGATGATTTCACGGAACACAAAGAAGTTCTCAGAAAGCTTCTTTCTCTTTGTTATCGGAGGATATTTCCTTTG
The DNA here is from genome assembly GCF_043159975.1 of Macaca nemestrina. NCBI lineage: Eukaryota > Metazoa > Chordata > Mammalia > Primates > Cercopithecidae > Macaca > Macaca nemestrina. The sequence goes on along the minus strand of NC_092129.1, from coordinate 58,535,931 downwards.
GCCCTATAGTCTTCAAAGGGATCCGAAATATCTGTTCTCAGATCCCACAGAAACAAGGCTAGCAAGGATATCCATGAAATACAGATGTAACTCTGTGAGATGAATTAACAGAACACTAAGCAGTTTCTCAGAAAGCTTCTTTCCAGATTTCATCTGAGGATATTTCCTTTTTCACCATAGCCCTCTATGGGCTTCGAAATATCACTTTGCCAATTCCACAAGAACTGTCTTAGCGAAAGGCTTCTTGAGGGGAAAGCTGTAACTCTGTGAGATGATTTCACAGAACACAAAGAAGTTTCTCAGAAGGCTTCTTTCTCTTTGTTATCGGAGGATATATCCTTTGGCCCTATAGTCTTCAAAGGGATCCGAAATATCTGTTCTCAGATTCCACAGAAATAAGGCTAGCAAGGAGATCCACGAAATACAGATGTAACTCTGTGAGATGAATTAACAGAACACTAAGCAGTTTCTCAGAAAGCTTCTTTCCAGATTTCATCTGAGGATATTTCCTTTTTCACCCTAGCCCTCTATGGGCTTCCAAATATCTCTTTGCCAATTCCACAAGAACTGTCTTAGCGAAAGGCTTCTTGAGGGGAAAGCTGTAACTCTGTGAGATGATTTCACAGAACACATAGAAGTTTATCAGAAAGCTTCTTTCTCTTTGTTATCGGAGGATATTTCCTTTGGCCCTATAGTCTTCAAAGGGATGCGAAATATCTGTTCACAGATTCCAAAGAAATAAGGCTAGCAAAGAGATCCACGAAATACAGATGTAACTCTGTGAGATGAATTAACAGAACACTAAGCAGTTTCTCAGAAAGCTTCTTTCCAGATTTCATCTGAGGATATTTCCTTTTTCACCATAGCCCTCTATGGGCTTCCAAATATCTCTTTGCCAATTCCACAAGAACTGTCTTAGCGAAAGGCTTCCTGAGGGGAAAGCTGTAACTCTTTGAGATGATTTCACAGAACAGAAAGAAGTTTCTCAGAAAGCTTCCTTCTCTTTGTTATCGGAGGATATTTCCTTTGGCCCTATAGTCTTCAAAGGGATGCGAAATATCTGTTCTCAGATTCCACAGAAATAAGGCTAGCAAAGAGATCCAGGAAATACAGATGTAACTCTGTGAGATGAATTAACAGAACACTAAGCAGTTTCTCAGAAAGCTTCTTTCCAGATTTCATCTGAGGATATTTCCTTTTTCACCATAGCCCTCTATGGGCTTCGAAATATCACTTTGCCAATTCCACAAGAACTGTCTTAGCGAAAGGCTTCTTGAGGGGAAACCTGTAACTCTGTGAGATGATTTCACAGAACACAAAGAAGTTTCTCAGAAAGCTTCTTTCTCTTTGTTATCTGAGGATATTTCCTTTGGGCCTATAGTCTTCAAAGGGATCCGAAATATCTCTTCTCAGATCCCACAGAAACAAGGCTAGCAAGGAGATCCAGGAAATACAGATGTAACTCTGTGAGATGAATTAACAGAACACTAAGCAGTTTCTCAGAAAGCTTCTTTCCAGATTTCATCTGAGGATATTTCCTTTTTCACCATAGCCCTCTATGGGCTTCCAAAAATCTCTTTGCCAATTCCACAAGAACTGTCTTAGCGAAAGGCTTCCTGAGGGGAAAGCTGTAACTCTGTGAGATGATTTCACAGATCACAAAGAAGTTTCTCAGAAAGCTTCTTTCTCTTTGTTATCGGAGGATATTTCCTTTGGCCCTATAGTCTTCAAAGGGATCCGAAATATCTGTTCTCAGATTCCACAGAAATAAGGCTAGCAAAGAGATCCACGAAATACAGATGTAACTCTGTGAGATGAATTAACAGAACACTAAGCAGTTTCTCAGAAAGCTTCTTTCCAAATTTCATCTGAGGATATTTCCTTTTTCAGCATAGCCCTCTATGGGCTTCGAAATATCACTTTGCCAATTCAACAAGAACTGTTTTAGCGAAAGGCTTCTTGAGGGGAAAGCTGTAACTCTGTGAGATGATTTCACAGAACACAAAGAAGTTTCTCAGAAAGCTTCTTTCTCTTTGTTATCGGAGGATATTTCCTTTGGCCCTATAGTCTTCAAAGGGATCCGAAATATCTGTTCTCAGATTCCACAGAAATAAGGCTAGCAAAGAGATCCACGAAATACAGATGTAACTCTGTGAGATGTATTAACAGAACACTAAGCAGTTTCTCAGAAAGCTTCTTTCCAGATTTCATCTGAGGATATTTCCTTTTTCACCATAGCCCTCTATGGGCTTCCAAATATCACTTTGCGAATTCCACGAGAACTGTCTTAGCGAAAGGCTTCTTGAGGGGAAAGCTGTAACTCTGTGAGATAATTTCACAGAACACAAAGAAGTTTCTCAGAAAGCTTCTTTCTCTTTGTTATCGGAGGATATTTCCTTTGGCCCTATAGTCTTCAAAGGGATGCGAAATATCTGTTCTCAGACTCCACAGAAATAAGGCTAGCAAAGAGATCCAGGAAATACAGATGTAAATCAGTGAGATGAATTAACAGAACACTAAGCAGTTTCTCAGAAAGCTTCTTTCCAGATTTCATCTGAGGATGTTTCCTTTTTCACCATAGCCCTCTATGTGCTTCGAAATATCACTTTGCCAATTCCACAAGAACTGTCTTAGCAAAAGGCTTCTTGAGGGGAAACCTGTAACTCTGTGAGATGATTTCACAGAATACAAAGTAGTTTCTCAGACAGCTTCTTTCTCTTTGTTATCTGAGGATATTTCCTTTGGGCCTATAGTCTTCAAAGGGATCCGAAATATCTCTTCTCAGATTCCACAGAAATAAGGGTAGCAAAGAGATCCACGAAACACAGATATAACTCTGTGAGATGAATTAACAGAACACTAAGCAGTTTCTCAGAAAGCTTCTTTCCAGATTTCATCTGAGGATATTTCCTTTTTCACCATAGCCCTCTATGGGCTTCCAAATATCTCTTTGCCAATTCCACAAGAACTGTCTTAGCGAAAGGCTTCTTGAGGGGAAAGCTGTAACTCTGTGAGATGATTTCACAGAACACAAAGAAGTTCTCAGAAAGCTTCTTTCTCTTTGTTATCGGAGGATATTTCCTTTGGCCCTATAGTCTTCAAAGGGATCCGAAATATCTGTTCTCAGATCCCACAGAAACAAGGCTAGCAAGGATATCCACGAAATACAGATGTAACTCTGTGAGATGAATTAACAGAACACTAAGCAGTTTCTCAGAAAGCTTCTTTCCAGATTTCATCTGAGGATATTTCCTTTTTCACCATAGCCCTCTATGGGCTTCGAAATATCACTTTGCCAATTCCACAAGAACTGTCTTAGCGAAAGACTTCTTGAGGGGAAAGCTGTAACTCTGTGAGATGATTTCACAGAACACAAAGAAGTTTCTCAGAAAGCTTCTTTCCCTTTGTTATCGGAGGATATTTCCTTTGGCCCTATAGTTTTCAAAGGGATCCGAAATATCTGTTCTCAGATTCCATAGAAATAAGGCTAGCAAAGAGATCCACGAAATACAGATGTAACTCTGTGAGATGAATTAACAGAACACTAAGCAGTTTCTCAGAAAGCTTCTTTCCCGATTTCATCTGAGGATATTTCCTTTTTCACCATAGCCCTCTATGGGCTTCCAAATATCTCTTTGCCAATTCCACAAGAACTGTCTTAGCGAAAGGCTTCCTGAGGGGAAAGCTGTAACTCTTTGAGATGATTTCACAGAACAGAAAGAAGTTTCTCAGAAAGCTTCTTTCTCTTTGTTATCGGAGGATATTTCCTTTGGCCCTATAGTCTTCAAAGGGATCCGAAATATCTCTTCTCAGATTCCACAGAAATAAGGCTAGCAAAGAGATCCAGGAAATACAGATGTAACTCTGTGAGATGAATTAACAGAACACTAAGCAGTTTCTCAGAAAGCTTCTTTCCAGATTTCATCTGAGGATATTTCCTTTTTCACCATAGCCCTCTATGGGCTTCGAAATATCACTTTGCCAATTCCACAGGAACTGTCTTAGCGAAAGGCTTCTTGAGGGGAAAGCTGTAACTCTGTGAGATGATTTCACAGAACACAAAGAAGTTTCTCACAAAGCTTCTTTCTCTTTGTTATCTGAGGATATTTCCTTTGGGCCTATAGTCTTCAAAGGGATCCGAAATATCTCTTCTCAGACTCCACAGAAATAAGGCTAGCAAAGAGATCCACGAAACACAGATATAACTCTGTGAGATGAATTAACAGAACACTAAGCAGTTTCTCAGAAAGCTTCTTTCCAGATTTCATCTGAGGATATTTCCTTTTTCACCATAGCCCTCTATGGGCTTCCAAATATCTCTTTGCCAATTCCACAAGAACTGTCTTAGCGAAAGGCTTCTTGAGGGGAAAGCTGTAACTCTGTGAGATGATTTCTCAGAACACAAAGAAGTTTCTCAGAAAGCTTCTTTCTCTTTGTTATCGGAGGATATTTCCTTTGGCCCTATAGTCTTCAAAGGGATCCGAAATATCTGTTCTCAGATCCCACAGAAACAAGGCTAGCAATGAGATCCAGGAAATACAGATGTAACTCTGTGAGATGAATTAAGAGAACACTAAGCAGTTTCTCAGAAAGCTTCTTTCCAGATTTCATCTGAGGATATTTCCTTTTTCACCATAGCCCTCTATGAGCTTCGAAATATCACTTTGCCAATTCCACAAGAACTGTCTTAGCGAAAGGCTTCTTGAGGAGAAAGCTGTAACTCTGTGAGATGATTTCACAGAACACAAAGAAGTTTCTCAGAAAGCTTCTTTCTCTTTGTTATCGGAGGATATTTCCTTTGGCCCTATAGTCTTCAAAGGGATCCGAAATATCTGTTCTCAGATTCCACAGAAATAAGGCTAGCAAGGAGATCCAGGAAATACAGATGTAACTCTGTGAGATGAATTAACAGAACACTAAGCAGTTTCTCAGAAAGCTTCTTTCCAGATTTCATCTGAGGATATTTCCTTTTTCACCATAGCCCTCTATGGGCTTCCAAAAATCTCTTTGCCAATTCCACAAGAACTGTCTTAGCGAAAGGCTTCCTGAGGGGAAAGCTGTAACTCTGTGAGATGATTTCACAGATCACAAAGAAGTTTCTCAGAAAGCTTCTTTCTCTTTGTTATCGGAGGATATTTCCTTTGGCCCTATAGTCTTCAAAGGGATCCGAAATATCTGTTCTCAGATTCCACAGAAATAAGGCTAGCAAAGAGATCCACGAAATACAGATGTAACTCTGTGAGATGAATTAACAGAACACTAAGCAGTTTCTCAGAAAGCTTCTTTCCAAATTTCATCTGAGGATATTTCCTTTTTCAGCATAGCCCTCTATGGGCTTCGAAATATCACTTTGCCAATTCAACAAGAACTGTTTTAGCGAAAGGCTTCTTGAGGGGAAAGCTGTAACTCTGTGAGATGATTTCACAGAACACAAAGAAGTTTCTCAGAAAGCTTCTTTCTCTTTGTTATCGGAGGATATTTCCTTTGGCCCTATAGTCTTCAAAGGGATCCGAAATATCTGTTCTCAGATTCCACAGAAATAAGGCTAGCAAAGAGATCCACGAAATACAGATGTAACTCTGTGAGATGTATTAACAGAACACTAAGCAGTTTCTCAGAAAGCTTCTTTCCAGATTTCATCTGAGGATATTTCCTTTTTCACCATAGCCCTCTATGGGCTTCCAAATATCACTTTGCGAATTCCACGAGAACTGTCTTAGCGAAAGGCTTCTTGAGGGGAAAGCTGTAACTCTGTGAGATAATTTCACAGAACACAAAGAAGTTTCTCAGAAAGCTTCTTTCTCTTTGTTATCGGAGGATATTTCCTTTGGCCCTATAGTCTTCAAAGGGATGCGAAATATCTGTTCTCAGACTCCACAGAAATAAGGCTAGCAAAGAGATCCAGGAAATACAGATGTAAATCAGTGAGATGAATTAACAGAACACTAAGCAGTTTCTCAGAAAGCTTCTTTCCAGATTTCATCTGAGGATGTTTCCTTTTTCACCATAGCCCTCTATGTGCTTCGAAATATCACTTTGCCAATTCCACAAGAACTGTCTTAGCGAAAGGCTTCTTGAGGGGAAACCTGTAACTCTGTGAGATGATTTCACAGAATACAAAGTAGTTTCTCAGACAGCTTCTTTCTCTTTGTTATCTGAGGATATTTCCTTTGGGCCTATAGTCTTCAAAGGGATCCGAAATATCTCTTCTCAGATTCCACAGAAATAAGGGTAGCAAAGAGATCCACGAAACACAGATATAACTCTGTGAGATGAATTAACAGAACACTAAGCAGTTTCTCAGAAAGCTTCTTTCCAGATTTCATCTGAGGATATTTCCTTTTTCACCATAGCCCTCTATGGGCTTCCAAATATCTCTTTGCCAATTCCACAAGAACTGTCTTAGCGAAAGGCTTCTTGAGGGGAAAGCTGTAACTCTGTGAGATGATTTCACAGAACACAAAGAAGTTCTCAGAAAGCTTCTTTCTCTTTGTTATCGGAGGATATTTCCTTTGGCCCTATAGTCTTCAAAGGGATCCGAAATATCTGTTCTCAGATCCCACAGAAACAAGGCTAGCAAGGATATCCACGAAATACAGATGTAACTCTGTGAGATGAATTAACAGAACACTAAGCAGTTTCTCAGAAAGCTTCTTTCCAGATTTCATCTGAGGATATTTCCTTTTTCACCATAGCCCTCTATGGGCTTCGAAATATCACTTTGCCAATTCCACAAGAACTGTCTTAGCGAAAGACTTCTTGAGGGGAAAGCTGTAACTCTGTGAGATGATTTCACAGAACACAAAGAAGTTTCTCAGAAAGCTTCTTTCCCTTTGTTATCGGAGGATATTTCCTTTGGCCCTATAGTTTTCAAAGGGATCCGAAATATCTGTTCTCAGATTCCATAGAAATAAGGCTAGCAAAGAGATCCACGAAATACAGATGTAACTCTGTGAGATGAATTAACAGAACACTAAGCAGTTTCTCAGAAAGCTTCTTTCCCGATTTCATCTGAGGATATTTCCTTTTTCACCATAGCCCTCTATGGGCTTCCAAATATCTCTTTGCCAATTCCACAAGAACTGTCTTAGCGAAAGGCTTCCTGAGGGGAAAGCTGTAACTCTTTGAGATGATTTCACAGAACAGAAAGAAGTTTCTCAGAAAGCTTCTTTCTCTTTGTTATCGGAGGATATTTCCTTTGGCCCTATAGTCTTCAAAGGGATCCGAAATATCTCTTCTCAGATTCCACAGAAATAAGGCTAGCAAAGAGATCCAGGAAATACAGATGTAACTCTGTGAGATGAATTAACAGAACACTAAGCAGTTTCTCAGAAAGCTTCTTTCCAGATTTCATCTGAGGATATTTCCTTTTTCACCATAGCCCTCTATGGGCTTCGAAATATCACTTTGCCAATTCCACAGGAACTGTCTTAGCGAAAGGCTTCTTGAGGGGAAAGCTGTAACTCTGTGAGATGATTTCACAGAACACAAAGAAGTTTCTCACAAAGCTTCTTTCTCTTTGTTATCTGAGGATATTTCCTTTGGCCCTATAGTCTTCAAAGGGATCCGAAATATCTCTTCTCAGACTCCACAGAAATAAGGCTAGCAAAGAGATCCACGAAACACAGATATAACTCTGTGAGATGAATTAACAGAACACTAAGCAGTTTCTCAGAAAGCTTCTTTCCAGATTTCATCTGAGGATATTTCCTTTTTCACCATAGCCCTCTATGGGCTTCCAAATATCTCTTTGCCAATTCCACAAGAACTGTCTTAGCGAAAGGCTTCTTGAGGGGAAAGCTGTAACTCTGTGAGATGATTTCTCAGAACACAAAGAAGTTTCTCAGAAAGCTTCTTTCTCTTTGTTATCGGAGGATATTTCCTTTGGCCCTATAGTCTTCAAAGGGATCCGAAATATCTGTTCTCAGATCCCACAGAAACAAGGCTAGCAATGAGATCCAGGAAATACAGATGTAACTCTGTGAGATGAATTAAGAGAACACTAAGCAGTTTCTCAGAAAGCTTCTTTCCAGATTTCATCTGAGGATATTTCCTTTTTCACCATAGCCCTCTATGAGCTTCGAAATATCACTTTGCCAATTCCACAAGAACTGTCTTAGCGAAAGGCTTCTTGAGGAGAAAGCTGTAACTCTGTGAGATGATTTCACAGAACACAAAGAAGTTTCTCAGAAAGCTTCTTTCTCTTTGTTATCGGAGGATATTTCCTTTGGCCCTATAGTCTTCAAAGGGATCCGAAATATCTGTTCTCAGATTCCACAGAAATAAGGCTAGCAAGGAGATCCAGGAAATACAGATGTAACTCTGTGAGATGAATTAACAGAACACTAAGCAGTTTCTCAGAAAGCTTCTTTCCAGATTTCATCTGAGGATATTTCCTTTTTCACCATAGCCCTCTATGGGCTTCCAAAAATCTCTTTGCCAATTCCACAAGAACTGTCTTAGCGAAAGGCTTCCTGAGGGGAAAGCTGTAACTCTGTGAGATGATTTCACAGATCACAAAGAAGTTTCTCAGAAAGCTTCTTTCTCTTTGTTATCGGAGGATATTTCCTTTGGCCCTATAGTCTTCAAAGGGATCCGAAATATCTGTTCTCAGATTCCACAGAAATAAGGCTAGCAAAGAGATCCACGAAATACAGATGTAACTCTGTGAGATGAATTAACAGAACACTAAGCAGTTTCTCAGAAAGCTTCTTTCCAAATTTCATCTGAGGATATTTCCTTTTTCAGCATAGCCCTCTATGGGCTTCGAAATATCACTTTGCCAATTCAACAAGAACTGTTTTAGCGAAAGGCTTCTTGAGGGGAAAGCTGTAACTCTGTGAGATGATTTCACAGAACACAAAGAAGTTTCTCAGAAAGCTTCTTTCTCTTTGTTATCGGAGGATATTTCCTTTGGCCCTATAGTCTTCAAAGGGATCCGAAATATCTGTTCTCAGATTCCACAGAAATAAGGCTAGCAAAGAGATCCACGAAATACAGATGTAACTCTGTGAGATGTATTAACAGAACACTAAGCAGTTTCTCAGAAAGCTTCTTTCCAGATTTCATCTGAGGATATTTCCTTTTTCACCATAGCCCTCTATGGGCTTCCAAATATCACTTTGCGAATTCCACGAGAACTGTCTTAGCGAAAGGCTTCTTGAGGGGAAAGCTGTAACTCTGTGAGATAATTTCACAGAACACAAAGAAGTTTCTCAGAAAGCTTCTTTCTCTTTGTTATCGGAGGATATTTCCTTTGGCCCTATAGTCTTCAAAGGGATGCGAAATATCTGTTCTCAGACTCCACAGAAATAAGGCTAGCAAAGAGATCCAGGAAATACAGATGTAAATCAGTGAGATGAATTAACAGAACACTAAGCAGTTTCTCAGAAAGCTTCTTTCCAGATTTCATCTGAGGATGTTTCCTTTTTCACCATAGCCCTCTATGTGCTTCGAAATATCACTTTGCCAATTCCACAAGAACTGTCTTAGCGAAAGGCTTCTTGAGGGGAAACCTGTAACTCTGTGAGATGATTTCACAGAATACAAAGTAGTTTCTCAGACAGCTTCTTTCTCTTTGTTATCTGAGGATATTTCCTTTGGGCCTATAGTCTTCAAAGGGATCCGAAATATCTCTTCTCAGATTCCACAGAAATAAGGGTAGCAAAGAGATCCACGAAACACAGATATAACTCTGTGAGATGAATTAACAGAACACTAAGCAGTTTCTCAGAAAGCTTCTTTCCAGATTTCATCTGAGGATATTTCCTTTTTCACCATAGCCCTCTATGGGCTTCCAAATATCTCTTTGCCAATTCCACAAGAACTGTCTTAGCGAAAGGCTTCTTGAGGGGAAAGCTGTAACTCTGTGAGATGATTTCACAGAACACAAAGAAGTTCTCAGAAAGCTTCTTTCTCTTTGTTATCGGAGGATATTTCCTTTGGCCCTATAGTCTTCAAAGGGATCCGAAATATCTGTTCTCAGATCCCACAGAAACAAGGCTAGCAAGGATATCCACGAAATACAGATGTAACTCTGTGAGATGAATTAACAGAACACTAAGCAGTTTCTCAGAAAGCTTCTTTCCAGATTTCATCTGAGGATATTTCCTTTTTCACCATAGCCCTCTATGGGCTTCGAAATATCACTTTGCCAATTCCACAAGAACTGTCTTAGCGAAAGACTTCTTGAGGGGAAAGCTGTAACTCTGTGAGATGATTTCACAGAACACAAAGAAGTTTCTCAGAAAGCTTCTTTCCCTTTGTTATCGGAGGATATTTCCTTTGGCCCTATAGTTTTCAAAGGGATCCGAAATATCTGTTCTCAGATTCCATAGAAATAAGGCTAGCAAAGAGATCCACGAAATACAGATGTAACTCTGTGAGATGAATTAACAGAACACTAAGCAGTTTCTCAGAAAGCTTCTTTCCCGATTTCATCTGAGGATATTTCCTTTTTCACCATAGCCCTCTATGGGCTTCCAAATATCTCTTTGCCAATTCCACAAGAACTGTCTTAGCGAAAGGCTTCCTGAGGGGAAAGCTGTAACTCTTTGAGATGATTTCACAGAACAGAAAGAAGTTTCTCAGAAAGCTTCTTTCTCTTTGTTATCGGAGGATATTTCCTTTGGCCCTATAGTCTTCAAAGGGATCCGAAATATCTCTTCTCAGATTCCACAGAAATAAGGCTAGCAAAGAGATCCAGGAAATACAGATGTAACTCTGTGAGATGAATTAACAGAACACTAAGCAGTTTCTCAGAAAGCTTCTTTCCAGATTTCATCTGAGGATATTTCCTTTTTCACCATAGCCCTCTATGGGCTTCGAAATATCACTTTGCCAATTCCACAGGAACTGTCTTAGCGAAAGGCTTCTTGAGGGGAAAGCTGTAACTCTGTGAGATGATTTCACAGAACACAAAGAAGTTTCTCACAAAGCTTCTTTCTCTTTGTTATCTGAGGATATTTCCTTTGGGCCTATAGTCTTCAAAGGGATCCGAAATATCTCTTCTCAGACTCCACAGAAATAAGGCTAGCAAAGAGATCCACGAAACACAGATATAACTCTGTGAGATGAATTAACAGAACACTAAGCAGTTTCTCAGAAAGCTTCTTTCCAGATTTCATCTGAGGATATTTCCTTTTTCACCATAGCCCTCTATGGGCTTCCAAATATCTCTTTGCCAATTCCACAAGAACTGTCTTAGCGAAAGGCTTCTTGAGGGGAAAGCTGTAACTCTGTGAGATGATTTCTCAGAACACAAAGAAGTTTCTCAGAAAGCTTCTTTCTCTTTGTTATCGGAGGATATTTCCTTTGGCCCTATAGTCTTCAAAGGGATCCGAAATATCTGTTCTCAGATCCCACAGAAACAAGGCTAGCAATGAGATCCAGGAAATACAGATGTAACTCTGTGAGATGAATTAAGAGAACACTAAGCAGTTTCTCAGAAAGCTTCTTTCCAGATTTCATCTGAGGATATTTCCTTTTTCACCATAGCCCTCTATGAGCTTCGAAATATCACTTTGCCAATTCCACAAGAACTGTCTTAGCGAAAGGCTTCTTGAGGAGAAAGCTGTAACTCTGTGAGATGATTTCACAGAACACAAAGAAGTTTCTCAGAAAGCTTCTTTCTCTTTGTTATCGGAGGATATTTCCTTTGGCCCTATAGTCTTCAAAGGGATCCGAAATATCTGTTCTCAGATTCCACAGAAATAAGGCTAGCAAAGAGATCCACGAAATACAGATGTAACTCTGTGAGATGAATTAACAGAACACTAAGCAGTTTCTCAGAAAGCTTCTTTCCAGATTTCATCTGAGGATATTTCCTTTTTCACCATAGCCCTCTATGGGCTTCCAAATATCTCTTTGCCAATTCCACAAGAACTGTCTTAGCGAAAGGCTTCCTGAGGGGAAAGCTGTAACTCTTTGAGATGATTTCACAGAACAGAAAGAAGTTTCTCAGAAAGCTTCTTTCTCTTTGTTCTCGGAGGATATTTCCTTTGGCCCTATAGTCTTCAAAGGGATGCGAAATATCTGTTCTCAGATTCCACAGAAATAAGGCTAGCAAAGAGATCCAGGAAATACAGATGTAAATCTGTGAGATGAATTAACAGAACACTAAGCAGTTTCTCAGAAAGCTTCTTTCCAGATTTCATCTGAGGATACTTCCTTTTTCACCATAGCCCTCTATGGGCTTCCAAATATCTCTTTGCCAATTCCACAAGAACTGTCTTAGCGAAAGGCTTCTTGAGGGGAAAGCTGTAACTCTGTGCGATGATTTCACAGAACACAAAGAAGTTCTCAGAAAGCTTCTTTCTCTTTGTTATCGGAGGATATTTCCTTTGGCCCTATAGTCTTCAAAGGGATCCGAAATATCTGTTCTCAGATCCCACAGAAACAAGGCTAGCAAGGATATCCACGAAATACAGATGTAACTCTGTGAGATGATTTCATAGAACACAAAGAAGTTTCTTAGAAAGCTTCTATCTCTTTGTTATCTGAGGATATTTCCTTTGGGCCTATAGTCTTCAAAGGGATCCGAAATATCTCTTCTCAGATTCCACAGAAATAAGGCTAGCAAAGAGATCCACGAAACACAGATATAACTCTGTGAGATGAATTAACAGAACACTAAGCAGTTTCTCAGAAAGCTTCTTTCCAGATTTCATCTGAGGATATTTCCTTTTTCACCATAGCCCTCTATGGGCTTCCAAATATCTCTTTGCCAATTCCACAAGAACTGTCTTAGCGAAAGGCTTCTTGAGGGGAAAGCTGTAACTCTGTGAGATGATTTCACAGAACACAAAGAAGATCTCAGAAAGCTTCTTTCTCTTTGTTATCGGAGGATATTTCCTTTGGCCCTATATTCTTCAAAGGGATCCGAAATATCTGTTCTCAGATTCCACAGAAATAAGGCTAGCAAGGAGATCCACGAAATACAGATGTAACTCTGTGAGATGAATTAACAGAACACTAAGCAGTTTCTCAGAAAGCTTCTTTCCAGATTTCATCTGAGGATATTTCCTTTTTCACCATAGCCCTCTATGGGCTTCCAAATATCTCTTTGCCAATTCCACAAGAACTGTCTTAGCGAAAGGCTTCTTGAGGGGAAAGCTGTAACTCTGTGAGATGATTTCACAGAACACAAAGAAGTTTCTCAGAAAGCTTCTTTCTCTTTGTTATCGGAGGATAGTTCCTTTGGCCCTATAGTCTTCAAAGCGATCCGAAATATCTGTTCTCAGATCCCACAGAAACAAGGCTAGCAAGGATATCCATGAAATACAGATGTATCTCTGTGGGATGAATTAACAGAACACTAAGCAGTTTCTCAGAAAGCTTCTTTCCAGATTTCATCTGAGGATATTTCCTTTTTCACCATAGCCCTCTATGGGCTTCCAAATATCACTTTGCCAATTCCACAAGAACTGTCTTAGCGAAAGGCTTCTTGAGGGGAAAGCTGTAACTCTGTGAGATGATTTCACAGAACACAAAGAAGTTTCTCAGAAAGCTTCTTTCTCTTTGTTATCGGAGGATATTTCCTTTGGCCCTAGAGTCTTTAAAGGGATCCGAAATATCTGTTTTCAGATTCCACTGAAATAAGTCTAGCAAGGAGATCCACGAAATACAGATGTAACTCTGTGAGATGAATTAACAGAACACTAAGCAGTTTCTCAGAAAGCTTCTTTCCCGATTTCATCTGAGGATATTTCCTTTTTCACCATAGCCCTCTATGGGCTTCCAAATATCTCTTTGCCAATTCCACAAGAACTGTCTTAGCGAAAGGCTTCTTGAGGGGAAAGCTGTAACTCTGTGAGATGATTTCACAGAACACATAGAAGTTTATCAGAAAGCTTCTTTCTCTTTCTTATCGGAGGATATTTCCTTTGGCCCTATAGTCTTCAAAGGGATCCGAAATATCTCTTCACAGATTCCAAAGAAATAAGGCTAGCAAAGAGATCCACGAAATACAGATGTAACACTGTGAGATGAATTAACAGAACACTAAGCAGTTTCTCAGAAAGATTCTTTCCAGATTTCATCTGAGGATATTTCCTTTTTCACCATAGCCCTCTATGGGCTACGAAATATCACTTTGCCAATTCCACAAGAACTGTTTTAGCGAAAGGCTTCTTGAGGGGAAAGCTGTAACTCTGTGAGATGATTTCACAGAACACAAAGAAGTTTCTCAGAAAGCTTCTTTCTCTTTGTTATCGGAGGATATTTCCTTTGGCCCTATAGTCTTCAAAGGGATCCGAAATATCTGTTCTCAGATTCCACAAAAATAAGGCTAGCAAAGAGATCCACGAAATACAGATGTAACTCTGTGAGATGAATTAACAGAACACTAAGCAGTTTCTCAGAAAGCTTCTTTCCAGATTTCATCTGAGGATAATTTCTTTTTCACCATAGCCCTCTATGGGCTTCCAAATATCACTTTGCGAATTCCACGAGAACTGTCTTAGCGAAAGGCTTCTTGACGGGAAAGCTGTAACTCTGTGAGATAATTTCACAGAACACAAAGAAGTTTCTCAGAAAGCTTCTTTCTCTTTGTTATCGGAGGATATTTCCTTTGGCCCTATAGTCTTCAAAGGGATCCGAAATATCTGTTCTCAGATTCCACAGAAATAAGGCTAGCAAAGAGATCCACGAAATACAAATGTAACTCTGTGAGATGAATTAACAGAACACTAAGCAGTTTCTCAGAAAGCTTCTTTCCAGATTTCATCTGAGGATATTTCCTTTTTCACCATAGCCCTCTATGGGCTTCGAAATATCACTTTGCCAATTCCACAAGAACTGTTTTAGCGAAAGGCTTCTTGAGGGGAAAGCTGTAACTCCGTGAGATGATTTCACAGAACACAAAGAAGTTTCTCAGAAAGCTTCTTTCTCTTTGTTATCGGAGGATATTTCCTTTGGCCCTATAGTCTTCAAAGGGATCCGAAATATCTGTTCTCAGATTCCCCAAAATAAGGCTAGCAAAGAGATCCTCGAAATACAGATGTAACTCTGTGAGATGAATTAACAGAACACTAAGCAGTTTCTCAGAAAGCTTCTTTCCAGATTTCATCTGAGGATATTTTCTTTTTCACCATAGCCCTCTATGGGCTTCCAAATATCACTTTGCGAATTCCACGAGAACTGTCTTAGCGAAAGGCTTCTTGAGGGGAAAGCTGTAACTCTGTGAGATAATTTCACAGAACACAAAGAAGTTTCTCAGAAAGCTTCTTTCTCTTTGTTATCGGAGGATATTTCCTTTGGCCCTGTAGTCTTCAAAGGGATCCGAAATATCTGTTCTCAGATTCCACAGAAATAAGGCTAGCAAAGAGATCCACGAAATACAGATGTAACTCTGTGAGATGAATTAACAGAACACTAAGCAGTTTCTCAGAAAGCTTCTTTCCAGATTTCTTCTGAGGATATTTCCTTTTTCACCATAGCCCTCTATGGGCTTCGAAATATCACTTTGCCAATTCCACAAGAACTGTCTTAGCGAAAGGCTTCTTGAGGGGAAAGCTGTAACTCTGTGAGATGATTTCACAGAACACAAAGAAGTTTCTCAGAAAGCTTCTTTCTCTTTGTTATCGGAGGATATTTCCTTTGGCCCTATATTCTTCAAAGGGATCCGAAATATCTGTTCTCAGATTCCACAGAAATAAGGCTAGCAAGGAGATCCACGAAATACAGATGTAACTCTGTGAGATGAATTAACAGAACACTAAGCAGTTTCTCAGAAAGCTTCTTTCCAGATTTCATCTGAGGATATTTCCTTTTTCACCATAGCCCTCTATGGGCTTCCAAATATCACTTTGCCAATTCCACAAGAACTGTCTTAGCGAAAGGCTTCTTGAGGGGAAAGCTGTAACTCTGTGAGATGATTTCACAGAACACAAAGAAGTTTCTCAGAAAGCTTCTTTCTCTTTGTTATCGGAGGATATTTCCTTTGGCCCTATAGTCTTCAAAGGGATCCGAAATATCTCTTCTCAGATTCCAAAGAAATAAGGATAGCAAAGAGATCCACGAAATACAGATGTAACTCTGTGAGATGAATTAACAGAACACTAAGCAGTTTCTCAGAAAGCTTCTTTCCAGATTTCATCTGAGGATATTTCCTTTTTAACCTTAGCCCTCTATGGGCTTCGAAATATCACTTTGCCAATTCCACAAGAACTGTCTTAGCGAAAGGCTTCTTGAGGGGAAAGCTGTAACTCTGTGAGATGATTTCACAGAACACAAAGAAGTTTCTCAGAAAGCTTCTTTCTCTTTGTTATCGGAGGATATTTCCTTTGGCCCTATAGTCTTCAAAGGGATCCGAAATATCTGTTCTCAGATTCCACAGAAATAAGGCTAGCAAAGAGATCCACGAAATACAGATGTAACTCTGTGAGATGAATTAACAGAACACTAAGCAGTTTCTCAGAAAGCTTCTTTCCAGATTTCATCTGAGGATATTTCCTTTTTCACCATAGCCCTCTATGGGCTTCCAAATATCTCTTTGCCAATTCCACAAGAACTGTCTTAGCGAAAGGCTTCTTGAGGGGAAAGCTGTAACTCTGTGAGATGATTTCACAGAACACAAAGAAGTTTCTCAGAAAGCTTCTTTCTCTTTGTTATCTGAGGATATTTCCTTTGGGCCTATAGTCTTCAAAGGCATCCGAAATATGTGTTCTCAGATTCCACAGAAATAAGGCTAGCAAAGAGATCCACGATATACAGATATAACTCTGTGAGATGAATTAACAGAACACTAAGCAGTTTCTCAGAAAGCTTCTTTCCAGATTTCATCTGAGGATATTTCCTTTTTCACCATAGCCCTCTATGGGCTTCCAAATATCTCTTTGCCAATTCCACAAGAACTGTCTTAGCGAAAGGCTTCTTGAAAGGAAAGCTGTAACTCTGTGAGATGATTTCACAGAACACAAAGAAGTTTCTCAGAAAGCTTCTTTCTCTTTGTTATCGGAGGATATTTCCTTTGGCCCTATAGTCTTCAAAGGGATCCGAAATATCTGTTCTCAGATTCCACAGAAATAAGGCTAGCAAGGAGATCCACGAAATACAGATGTAACTCTGTGAGATGAATTAACAGAACACTAAGCAGTTTCTCAGAAAGCTTCTTTCCAGATTTCATCTGAGGATATTTCCTTTTTCACCATAGCCCTCTATGGGCTTCGAAATATCACTTTGCCAATTCCACAAGAACTGTCTTAGCGAAAGGCTTCTTGAGGCGAAAGCTGTAACTCTGTGAGATAATTTCACAGAACACAAAGAAGTTTCTCAGAAAGCTTCATTCTCTTTGTTATCGGAGGATATTTCCTTTGGCCCTATAGTCTTCAAAGGGATCCGAAATATCTGTTCTCAGATTCCACAGAAATAAGGCTAGCAAGGAGATCCACGAAATACAGATGTAACTCTGTGAGATGAATTAACAGAACACTAAGCAGTTTCTCAGAAAGCTTCTTTCCAGATTTCATCTGAGGATATTTCCTTTTTCACCATAGCCCTCTATGGGCTTCCAAATATCACTTTGCCAATTCCACAAGAACTGTCTTAGCGAAAGGCTTCTTGAGGGGAAAGCTGTAACTCTGTGAGATGATTTCACAGAACACAAAGAAGTTTCTCAGAAAGCTTCTTTCTCTTTGTTATCGGAGGATATTTCCTTTGGCCCTATAGTCTTCACAGGGATCCGAAATATCTGTTCTCAGATTTCACAGAAATAAGGCTAGCATAGAGATCTACGAAATATAGATGTAACTCTGTGAGATGAATTAACAGAACACTAAGCTGTTTCTCAGAAAGCTTCTTTCCAGATTTCATCTGAGGATATTATCTTTTTCACCATAGCCCTCTATAGGCTTCCAAATATCACTTTGCCAATTCCACAACAACTGTCTTAGCGAAAGACTTCTTGAGGGGAAAGCAGTAACTCTGTGAGATGATTTCACAGAACACAAAGAAGTTTCTCAGAAAGCTTCTTTCTCTTTGTTATCGGAGGATATTTCCTTTGGCCCTATAGTCTTCAAAGGGATCCGAAATATCTGTTCTCAGATTCCACAGAAATAAGGCTAGCAAAGAGATCCACGAAATACAGATGTAACTCTGTGAGATGAATTAACAGAAGACTAAGCAGTTTCTCAGAAAGCTTCTTTCCAGATTTCATCTGAGGATATTTCCTTTTTCACCATAGCCCTCTTTGGGCTTCCAAATATCTCTTTGCCAATTCCACAAGAACTGTCTTAGCGAAAGGCTTCTTGAGGGGAAAGCTGTAACTCTGTGAGATGATTTCACAGAACACAAAGAAGTTTCTCAGAAAGCTTCTTTCTCTTTGTTATCTGAGGATATTTCCTTTGGGCCTATAGTCTTCAAAGGCATCCGAAATATGTGTTCTCAGATTCCACAGAAATAAGGCTAGCAAAGAGATCCACGATATACAGATATAACTCTGTGAGATGAATTAACAGAACACTAAGCAGTTTCTCAGAAAGCTTCTTTCCAGATTTCATCTGAGGATATTTCCTTTTTCACCATAGCCCTCTATGGGCTTCCAAATATCTCTTTGCCAATTCCACAAGAACTGTCTTAGCGAAAGGCTTCTTGACGGGAAAGCTGTAACTCTTTGAGATGATTTCACAGAACACAAAGAAGTTTCTCAGAAAGCTTCTTTCTCTTTGTTATCGGAGGATATTTCCTTTGGCCCTATAGTCTTCAAAGGGATCCGAAATATCTGTTCTCAGATTCCACAGAAATAAGGATAGCAAAGAGATCCACGAAATACAGATGTAACTCTGTGAGATGAATTAACAGAACACTAAGCAGTTTCTCAGAAAGCTTCTTTCCAGATTTCCTCTGAGGATATTTCCTTTTTCACCATAGCCCTCTATGGGCTTCGAAATATCACTTTGCCAATTGCACAAGAACTGTCTTAGCGAAAGGCTTCTTAAGGGGAAAGCTGTAACTCTGTGAGATAATTTCACAGAACACAAAGAAGTTTCTCAGAAAGCTTCTTTCTCTTTGTTATCGGAGGATATTTCCTTTGGCCCTATATTCTTCAAAGTGATCCGAAATATCTGTTCTCAGATTCCACAGAAATAAGGCTAGCAAGGAGATCCACGAAATACAGATGTAACTCTGTGAGATGAATTAACAGAACACTAAGCAGTTTCTCAGAAAGCTTCTTTCCAGATTTCATCTGAGGATATTTCCTTTTTCACCATAGCCCTCTATGGGCTTCGAAATATCACTTTGCCAATTCCACAAGAACTGTCTTAGCGAAAGGCTTCTTGAGGGGAAAGCTGTAACTCTGTGAGATGATTTCACAGAACACAAAGAAGTTTCTCAGAAAGCTTCTTTCTCTTTGTTATCGGAGGATATTTCCTTTGGCCCTATATTCTTCAAAGGGATTCGAAATATCTGTTCTCAGATTCCACAGAAATAAGGCTAGCAAGGAGATCCACGAAATACAGATGTAACACTGTGAGATGAATTAACAGAACACTAAGCAGTTTCTCAGAAAGCTTCTTTCCA
The DNA here is from genome assembly GCF_043159975.1 of Macaca nemestrina. NCBI lineage: Eukaryota > Metazoa > Chordata > Mammalia > Primates > Cercopithecidae > Macaca > Macaca nemestrina. The sequence goes on along the minus strand of NC_092129.1, from coordinate 58,516,413 downwards.
GATTTCATCTGAGGATATATCCTTTTTCATCATAGCCCTCTATGGGCTTCCAAATATCTCTTTGCCAATTCCACAAGAACTGTCTTAGCGAAAGCCTTCTTGAGGGGAAAGCTGTAACTCTGTGAGATGATTTCACAGAACACAAAGAAGTTTCTCAGAAACCTTCTTTCTCCTTGTTATCGGAGGATATTTCCTTTGGCCCTATAGTCTTCAAAGGGATCCGAAATATCTGTTCTCAGATTCCAAAGAAATAAGGCTAGCAAAGAGATCCACGAAATACAGATGTAACTCTGTGAGATGAATTAACAGAACACTAAGCAGTTTCTCAGAAAGCTTCTTTCCAGATTTCATCTGAGGATATTTCCTTTTTCACCATAGCCCTCTATGGGCTTCCAAATATCTCTTTGCCAATTCCACAAGAACTGTCTTAGCGAAAGGCTTCTTGAGGGGAAAGCTGTAACTCTGTGAGATGATTTCACAGAACACAAAGAAGTTTCTCAGAAAGCTTCTTTCTCTTTGTTATCGGAGGATATTTCCTTTGGCCCTATAGTCTTCAAAGGGATCCGAAATATCTGTTCTCAGATTCCACAGAAATAAGGCTAGCAAAGAGATCCACGAAATACAGATGTAACTCTGTGAGATGAATTAACAGAACACTAAGCAGTTTCTCAGAAAGCTTCTTTCCAGATTTCATCTGAGGATATTTCCTTTTTCACCATAGCCCTCTATGGGCTTCGAAATATCACTTTTCCAATTCCACAAGAACTGTCTTAGCGAAAGGCTTCTTGAGGGGAAAGCTGTAACTCTGTGAGATGATTTCACAGAACACAAAGAAGTTTCTCAGAAAGCTTCTTTCTCTTTGTTATCGGAGGATATTTCCTTTGGCCCTATAGTCTTCAAAGGGATCCGAAATATCTGTTCTCAGATTCCACAGAAATAAGGCTAGCAAAGAGATCCACGAAATACAGATGTAACTCTGTGAGATGAATTAACAGAACACTAAGCAATTTCTCAGAAAGCTTCTTTCCAGATTTCATCTGAGGATATTTCCTTTTTCACCATAGCCCTCTATGGGCTTCCAAATATCACTTTGCGAATTCCACGAGAATTGTCTTAGCGAAAGGCTTCTTGAGGGGAAAGCTGTAACTCTGTGAGATAATTTCACAGAACACAAAGAAGTTTCTCAGAAAGCTTCTTTCTCTTTGTTATCGGAGGATATTCCTTTGGCCCTATAGTCTTCAAAGGGATCCGAAATATCTGTTCTCAGATTCCACAGAAATAAGGCTAGCATAGAGATCAACGAAATATAGATGTAACTCTGTGAGATGAATTAACAGAACACTAAGCTGTTTCTCAGAAAGCTTCTTTCAAGATTTCATCTGAGGATATTATCTTTTTCACCATAGCCCACTATAGGCTTCCAAATATCACTTTGCCAATTCCACAACAACTGTCTTACCGAAAGACTTCTTGAGGGGAAAGCAGTAACTCTGTGAGATAATTTCACAGAACACAAAGAAGTTTCTCAGAAAGCTTCTTTCTCTTTGTTATCGGAGGATATTCCTTTGGCCCTATAGTCTTCAAAGGGATCCGAAATATCTGTTCTCAGATTCCACAGAAATAAGGCTAGCAAAGAGATCAACGAAATACAGATGTAACTCTGTGAGATGAATTAACAGAACACTAAGCAGTTTCTCAGAAAGCTTCTTTCCAGATTTCATCTGAGGATATTTCCTTTCTCACCATAGCCCTCTAGGGGCTTCCAAATATCTCTTTGCCAATTCCACAAGAACTGTCTTAGCGAAAGGCTTCTTGAGGGGAAAGCTGTAACTCTGTGAGATGATTTCACAGAACCCAAGGAAGTTTCTCAGAAAGCTTCTTTCTCTTTGTTATCGGAGGATATTTCCTTTGGCCCTATAGTCTTCAAAGGGATCCGAAATATCTGATCTCAGATTCCACAGAAATAAGGCTAGCAAAGAGATCCACGAAATACAGACGTAACTCTGTGAGATGAATTAACAGAACACTAAGCAGTTTCTCAGAAAGCTTCTTTCCAGATTTCATCTGAGGATATTTCCTTTTTCACCATAGCCCTCTATGGGCTTCGAAATATCACTTTGCACTTCCACAAGAACTGTCTTAGCGAAAGGCTTCTTCAGGGGAAAGCTTTAACTCTGTGAGATAATTTCAAAGAACACAAAGAAGTTTCTCAGAACGCTTCTTTCTCTTTGTTATCGGAGGATATTTCCTTTGGCCCTATAGTCTTCAAAGGGATCCGAAATATCTGTTCTCAGATTCCACAGAAATAAGGCTAGCAAAGAGATCCACGAAATACAGATGTAACTCTGTGAGATGAATTAACAGAACACTAAGCAGTTTCTCAGAAAGCTTCTTTCCAGATTTCATCTGAGGATATTTCCTTTTTCACCATAGCCCTCTATGGGCTTCGAAATATCACTTTTCCAATTCCACAAGAACTGTCTTAGCGAAAGGCTTCTTGAGGGGAAAGCTGTAACTCTGTGAGATGATTTCACAGAACACAAAGAAGTTTCTCAGAAAGCTTCTTTCTCTTTGTTATCGGAGGATATTTCCTTTGGCCCTATAGTCTTCAAAGGGATCCGAAATATCTGTTCTCAGATTCCACAGAAATAAGGCTAGCAAAGAGATCCACGAAATACAGATGTAACTCTGTGAGATGAATTAACAGAACACTAAGCAATTTCTCAGAAAGCTTCTTTCCAGATTTCATCTGAGGATATTTCCTTTTTCACCATAGCCCTCTATGGGCTTCCAAATATCACTTTGCGAATTCCACGAGAATTGTCTTAGCGAAAGGCTTCTTGAGGGGAAAGCTGTAACTCTGTGAGATAATTTCACAGAACACAAAGAAGTTTCTCAGAAAGCTTCTTTCTCTTTGTTATCGGAGGATATTCCTTTGGCCCTATAGTCTTCAAAGGGATCCGAAATATCTGTTCTCAGATTCCACAGAAATAAGGCTAGCATAGAGATCAACGAAATATAGATGTAACTCTGTGAGATGAATTAACAGAACACTAAGCTGTTTCTCAGAAAGCTTCTTTCAAGATTTCATCTGAGGATATTATCTTTTTCACCATAGCCCACTATAGGCTTCCAAATATCACTTTGCCAATTCCACAACAACTGTCTTACCGAAAGACTTCTTGAGGGGAAAGCAGTAACTCTGTGAGATAATTTCACAGAACACAAAGAAGTTTCTCAGAAAGCTTCTTTCTCTTTGTTATCGGAGGATATTCCTTTGGCCCTATAGTCTTCAAAGGGATCCGAAATATCTCTTCTCAGATTCCACAGAAATAAGGCTAGCAAAGAGATCAACGAAATACAGATGTAACTCTGTGAGATGAATTAACAGAACACTAAGCAGTTTCTCAGAAAGCTTCTTTCCAGATTTCATCTGAGGATATTTCCTTTCTCACCATAGCCCTCTAGGGGCTTCCAAATATCTCTTTGCCAATTCCACAAGAACTGTCTTAGCGAAAGGCTTCTTGAGGGGAAAGCTGTAACTCTGTGAGATGATTTCACAGAACCCAAGGAAGTTTCTCAGAAAGCTTCTTTCTCTTTGTTATCGGAGGATATTTCCTTTGGCCCTATAGTCTTCAAAGGGATCCGAAATATCTGATCTCAGATTCCACAGAAATAAGGCTAGCAAAGAGATCCACGAAATACAGACGTAACTCTGTGAGATGAATTAACAGAACACTAAGCAGTTTCTCAGAAAGCTTCTTTCCAGATTTCATCTGAGGATATTTCCTTTTTCACCATATCCCTCTATGGGCTTCGAAATATCACTTTGCACTTCCACAAGAACTGTCTTAGCGAAAGGCTTCTTCAGGGGAAAGCTTTAACTCTGTGAGATAATTTCAAAGAACACAAAGAAGTTTCTCAGAACGCTTCTTTCTCTTTGTTATCGGAGGATATTTCCTTTGGCCCTATAGTCTTCGAAGGGATCCGAAATATCTGT